>NC_143053.1:178090000-178393030 GCF_052426305.1 Pelodiscus sinensis | reverse complement strand
TTCCAGCCTTTTGGAGGCTGCAGAAATTGCTGTTGAATGTGTTTAATCAAGGACTCATGAAAAAGGCAAATCCCAGAGGAAGGGAAATTTCTTGCCCCCCATGTTAAGAAAAGAGGGGTCTGTGCATAAACTTAATCTCAGGTTGTTGGGTTTTTTTACATCAGGGGGACCCAAGGTAGTAAACCCCCCACCCTAAGGGAATGCAGGTAGTCTGTTACTGTCGGGCTCAAGCCACATAAAACCAAATTGGCCCAAACTAAAAGTTACTCCATGGTCCACCCTACAACCCCCCCCCCCCAATGTGAGTGCCGCTACCATAGTCACAAAAGTAACAGTAAAGAGAGTAGAAACCCCAGTGAACTATATTAAGACTGAGTCTTGGGAAGGTGGTGAAATACTTATTAAGGCTACTAAAGTCAATGGCATAGATTGGAAGGAGGACCAGCGTGTCCCAAATCACTTAGGTCAAGGAAAGTTTGGTAAGGCAGAAAGATAAACTCCTTAGTAAGAGTTCAAATATTTTAGCTTTGGCTGAATTCTGTGTAACTGTAAGAGGCTACGGTGCATCTCGAGTGGGAGGATTTTAAGGGAGATGCAAGCCACAGAAATCTGCTTCCTGTGGATATTTTAATACAGTGGCTTTCAAACTTTTTTTTCTCATGACCAAGTGAAAGAAAATTGTTGATGCCCACGACCCAATATAATTTGACTAGAATGTGAGCTCTGAGGTGGGACTGAGCAGCCAGCAGCAGGTTCTAGGCAGTGGGAGTATGAAACTAGAGTTCAGGGCAGGGCCAGTGCATGGAGTTCTGTGTACCCTCTTCCCCCCACCTAGGAGCGGGGCCTGCTGCCGGCTGCTTCTGGGGCGGTGCCAGGAGAGGCAGGTAGCTGCCTTAGTACCCCCGTAGTCACCTGATCACCTTGCAGCAATGAGACCCAGTGCCTGACATTCCACAACCCAGCACTGGGTCACAACCCATAGTTTGAAAACCACTGTTTTAATAGACAATACTATTTTTAGCCATGTTTAAGCAGCAGAGGAAGCAAGGTGAGAGAGGGCCAGCTCCTTGGCTTCCTAAAGGGGCAGGGTCATGAGTGGAAGGGACAGCCAGTCCTCTGTGCCATCCAGAGCAAAGTGTGACCCTTCTCCAGAACTCAGAGCCACATGGAGTGTGCAACACAGCACTCCAGTGGCCATTTTAAGGGCCTATGGATCTGGTCACCACCACTGCTGCCACAGTGGTGGTGGTAGCTCAGAGCCCCAGGCCCCTTTGAATTGCCAGGCCCCAGGGCAAATGTCCCTTTTGCCCCCTGTTGATGGTCCTGGTAAGTAGGCTAATGTCACAACTCAGAAACTCACCTGATTTGTCTGTGGACATCAGGGAGGGCTTTGAGGGGGAGGGAAAACCCTCCATCCTTTGTCAGTTAAAGGTGGTAGCCTGACCTCAGAGGAGAACTTTGAAAGTTCTACTGTTTTACCACACCCTGCTCTGAACTTATTGAGATTGAAAAGGAGTTTGAGGCTCTACAGACTTATCGTACCTTCAACCAGAAGAGGGTTGCTGCTCAGAATATTACTTGGCTGGGGAAGGAAAGGGTCGGGGGGGTTGTTTTGTTTTCGTTGTTTTTGGAAGGAGGTTTGTTGTACTGAGCAGTTCCCACAGATAAAAGGCATTTTGATGAGATTTGCAAGCAGGTGCTGGAACTTGATAAAACACAGAACAGAGTTGTTGCACTTAGCCCATAAGTGTCCATTTACTGGACATTGAGGAGTAGAAACAACCTGTGACAGGTTTAAATTGAATTTGTATTAGCCTTATACATTTGAGACAGTAAAAAAAATACTGTAAGAGTTATGACTTAACAGTTAAAAGTGTAAGGTCGTATCTACAATGGTGGCAAAACTGCTTTTTGGTGACAAAACAGTGAGAGCGTAGTTTTGGGAAAAACATCATGTTTTGATGACAGAAAATTTCCAGCCCTGCTAGAAATGTTTTTCTTTTCCCCTCCATTTATTGTCCACAAAGAGCTAGTGTGGACTCTATTGTTTGTTTTGTCGAGGGGATGGCTTCCACTAGTATCCCACAATTCCTGTCCTGATGCTTTTCTCAGAGTTTTGTGATCTCTGCTGCCCTGCAAGGATGTGCCCCTCCCCTTTCAAAGCTCTAAGAAGTATCGGACAGCTGAGTGAGCTGCTCCATTTGAGGAACAAAAAAGAGCAAATCATTGGAATGGTTCTGTTCTGTCCCCCTACACGCACAGGAGCTGGCAGACTGCTGCTGCAGGGGGAGGACTGGAGAGTTTCATGAAGAGCTCACAGAGCTACTCATTATGCTGCTCCCAGCACCTGATAATGCAGTGGGAGAACTCAGAAGGAATCCCAGGAAGTGCAGGGATCAGCTCTGCCTTCCCATAACACTGCTCTGGGGATGCTTACCCACATTGCTTTGCTCTGTCTATCAACAGGGTGCTAGCAATGTGGCCATCACATTTCAACAATGAGAAGCAGAAAAACTAGTTTGATGGGGTTTCACTTCTGGCAGCTTTTGCACGGTGACAGCACTTTGCTCGCCAAACTTCCCCAGTATAGATAGCCTACTTGGCTAAAGGGACCCTGCAAGTCACCATCACAGCTGTGGCCCGTCATTAAGGAAGTGCTTGCTAGAGCATCTCTAGGTATCGTAAGGCACCTCTTCAAACCCTCCAGGAATAGAAATAAATAAATACTTGTTGAGGTGGATTTTGCCACCAGGAACCCTGAAGCCAGAGCATTATCTAATGGAGAAGCTGAGACTGTGGCTACTGCCCCAGGCATTGTTTTTAGCAGGGTCAGTTTCCCAGAGAAATCTTGTCAGACCCTGATGCACATTCCATGTCAGTAGTTTTCAAGTTCCTGGAGTTATGCAGAGCAAGGCATATAAAGACTGCCCACATTTTAAAGTTGTAGACCCAGTTAACTGAAAATAAACATTTTAAACAGTCATCAGTTAGTTTTATAGAATCTGCATGACTATCAGTATACTGAAATCAATGTCACAGCAGTATTACTTTCTGCATCACAAACGGGGAAATCCTCCAGCAAATTTAGCAAATTCTGTGACATTTATCAGACTACTGCTTAAAAGTCTTATTTTCGGTATACCTACGAACAGCCGGAAGAAGGTCCTGGACCACTGCCATAACATAATATTATCAGATGCTTGGAAGAGAATTTTGAATTCTCATAGTTTGAAAACTTATTTGTGTGTTTTATAAAATATAATTAAGAACGATCACAAGTTTGATTATTATTCATTTGTATTGCAATCGCCATAGAAGCTCAGGTTATTAACTCAGTACTGAAGAAACAGAACAAAGTAACAGTCCCTTCCCAAGATATTTCAATTGTGTTTTGGCTGTTCTCGTCTTCTTTACTTGATATTTAATGCCAAACACTTCAAAAGCAGTTGCTTATATGCAGGTTCCCAAATTCATGGTTAGGGCCAATATAAGAGACCAAATTTTTAAAACTCCTGAATTAAGTAAGAGCTTCTGGGTGCTCATCAGTTTTGAAAAATTGGTACCTAAATATGGTGTTAGGCCCTTTGGAAACTGCCAATCTAGAAGTCTACTTTTGGAAGACCTCGGCCTAGCAAGCTAAAGCACAAGCTTTAATCATGATGCTTTTCAAAAAGCAAATGACAGTAACAGATTCTGCATTCACTTGGGCCCAAGTCCTAACCTCAAGCTACAGATATGCAGCTCCACTGACTCCATTGCAGTTGTTCAGGTCACAATGCAAGCTGACACTGTATTACGCCAGTGACAATGGGCTCCGGATGCAGTTGGCTTTGCACATCAGCACATTCTAGAATAAATGTACCTTTGTCTTTGCTTCCGCCGCAGTGCCACAAGATGTACTGAAATGCGATGCAGAAATCCCCACCTTTTGGCTCAGACGTCAGCATTAATGTGACAGATTCCACGGCCTCTGCTGATTCTGATGTAGATTACAGGCCACACCTGGCCCAGAACTTTCCTCAGTAACTGGTGACAGAATGTGGCATCTTGGTTCCCCTCTCCTCTCAGCTAGTCAATGACATCAATGGAATAAAATGGATGTGTGAGTACACACTGTTCCATTGGGCTTAACGTACCATATAGCACAAAGAAGAGAATGATACTGAGGAATACCATGGAGTGTGTGCAGTATTCTCTCTGCACTACTTGTATTTCATGACTAAGGTCTTATGCCGTTGTTCTTAATCAGGCAAAACTCCTATTGAAGTTCTGATCTACGCTGTAGCATTACTCTGGTATTACTATGCCATTCGGGGATGGAAATGATCCATACCTAACCCTCTTCCCCAAGCAGACAGTGCTACATCAATAGGAGAGTTTCATCCACCCACATGGCTACCGCCTCTCAAGGAGATGAATTAACTATGATTCTGGAAGAGCTCTTTCCCTTTGGCATAAAGCGTCTTCATTAAAGCACTACAGTGACTTAAAGCATTTCAAGCAGACACTTGCCCTGAGAAAAGCCTCAGATGCTATGTTTGTTTCACAACGTGTTGATGGTTTTGTCGCCCTATCACTCCCAAGCATCAGTGAAACACTTGTGGGGAAATAGCTGTACCAAACAAGGCTACAGTCTGGTGTTATTAAGCCCCAGAAAGTGAGACATTTTTCCTGTCATATAAATGATACAAAGCCCCGGTTCTAACCATTCATGGAAAATAACACTGGCCCTTTTCTTCAGGGCAGAGGTATCACCCTAGAGTGCTATCCAGGTTCTCCTCTGGGCAATCATATGTTGGAGCTATACCTAGCTCATAGAGCTGGAAAGGACCTTGAGAGGTCATCAAGTCCAGTCCCCTGCCTGCAGGGCAAGACGAAGTACCATCCCTGATAGATTTGCCCCAGATCCCTAAATGGCCCCCTCAAGGATTGAATGCACAACCGTGGGTTCAGCAAGCCAATGCTGAAACCACTGAGCTATCCCTCCCCTCTATGTTGCTTTCCAGAAGTTCTCCAGGATGTTATAATTGGATACAGTACATAATGCTTCATTTTCTATTTTAAGCTATTGCTTACAGTTTCTGTTGAGTGTTAAACCTCGATCAAGTCACATCACTTCTCTGCGCCTAAGTTCCTCAGCCGTAAAAAAGGGACTATTCTAACATTACTTTCCTTGCTCTTGCTAAGTGTTTATCAGTCCAAATGCAGAATCTGGGCATCCGAGAGAAGTTCCCATTGAAAACTGGTTTGTAAAACACTTTCTGGAATTCTTCCTAATTAAGGGCATTAAGATAGGGGGGGTCAGAAGAACTGGTTTATTCTGATCAGAGCTCTTGAAGAAAAGGCATTACCATCCCAAAGATGTTAACCGCTTTGAAAAACATGGAGATCAACATGAAATAATAAACACTAGCAGGAAGTCAGGCAGCAATGGTTTTTTTTGCCACTTAGCTATCTTTACATCTTTCACTGCAGCTATCAGAAAAACCTCATCATGAAGACTTTTGCAGAAGATAGTGCAAATAATTCAGGTTTAATTTTAGCTGACAAGGCTAACAAAGTCTGACCAAAGAAAATCTATTTTCTAGATTCATTTGTTTTGACAGAACAGAAGAATATACATATCCTGAAATAGCATTAGTTGGTGTTATTTTCCCCATCTTCCACTTGTTCTTTGGAGCATGAACTATAGCATTTGCTGAATTAAAGCAGAAAATAAAATAAGTAATATGGCTGACATTTTGGTTTAATATAGTGCCTCATTTCTCATGGTGCTTTGCCCATTATACCACAGATAATCACATCCAAAGACAGCACGGTGCAGAAGGACACAATTTCTGAAATATGAAAAGAAGTAGATCACCAAGAAGTAATTAAACCAACATGGTTGCTTCTGAAAATAGACCTGTACAAGAGTGGTATTTAACTACTCAGACCTAGGAGGTCATCAGTGGGAACATGAGCTGGGAAGATAGTCACACTGTTCTCAAATTAAAAAACAAACCAAAATTCATTGACAAGTAGGCTGTGGTGTGACCTCTCTCAAAAAATCAAAGGTAGTTGTCATCCTGAACAGAGGTACAAAGAGAATGGCATTTGTAGCAGAGGCCATTTCAATGACTGTTAAAAGAGACTGTGGCAAGAAGACAACCTGAGGCATAGGCACTTGTATCAGAGGCCTGGTATGAAGCCTGAGGCCTGGGCTACAGAAGTAGTTATAGATTTACTGATATAAAAGACAAGCTGTGAGTAAGGAGCACGACCCACTCACAGAATCTGACAAGAGCAGGACTGATTTTACAAGAACACACATTCCCTAAGGTGCTAGGCACAGAGTGCTCACACAACCGCATTCCAATATCAAGGATGGTACAAAAACATTCCTCCAAGATAACAGGAACACAGATCCATTTGGAGGTTTGGTTGTTACTCATTTTGCTAGAATGGGCTTTTACTTAGCATTAGCTCGCGTATCTTAAATAAGATTTCTGCAGCTGGATTTCTGCCAACATGCAGCTGTAGCATGTCTAGCATTGCTGTATGCTCTTCAATACAGTATGCCAGATTCCACAAGAGCCCAGTGTTGGATCCTGGTGAAGTGATTTCTGCATATAGTTTGGGGTCTTTGGAAGACATGTGCTCAGTCCCTCCTTATGAGCTAGTGGCTTCAGTAATTATTCCAGCAAGCTACAGCCCTGCGCTGGGCAGCAATGTAGCAATAGGAAGAGACCTGGTTCAGCAGCTAGCGATCTCCATGGTACTGGAGAATTCCAGAGGGGACAACAGGCAGCAGGCAGGAAGTATGTGGCTTAGCAAAGCACATTTAAGGCTTGATCCAGAATCAAAAAGGGATGGGAGACTCCCCATTAACTGCCACGGGCTTTGGCTCAGACCCTGAGAGATCATAACCCTGCTCCAAAGTAACTTCCAGACAGTCTGAGCTCTGAAGCTTAGGACATAATAAAGCTAAGATGCACCATTTTTATTGCTCACATCCTAAAGCAGCTTTCCCCACATTGCTGACACCTTAACTGTCTGATGACTGTTGTGGTTTTCAGCAGAAGTCTGGCAGGTGGTAGGAAATAGACATCTTAGTGCACTGGTAGTATCTGCTGTATATTGGTTTTCTATGGTGATAAGTATTAAATCAATTCACTAATGTGATTCAAGACAGGTCCCCACTGGAACCGCAACCCTGGACTCATTCCCCACTTCTGGAGTTCTGGAAGAGGAAAAGGCACATGCCTCAGCTCTTTGGGGCTACATCTACACTATGGCTTGTCTATGTCTACACTGGCGGGTTCTTGCGCCAGAAGTATGCAAATGAGGCTAAGTGTGGAATATTGCTGAGCCTCATTTGCATACCTAATGAGCTGCCATTTTGCGGAAGAGGCTTTTGCGCCAGAAAGAGCTGTCTACACTGCTGAAAATAATCAGTGTAGTAGCATTGCATAAGAGGGTTTTTCTTGCACAAGAAGAGGCAGTGTAGACAGCTCCTTCTAGCACAAGAGCCTCTTCTGCAAAAATGGTGGCTCATTAGATATGCAATTGAGGCTCGGCGATATTCCACACTTAGCCTCATTTGCATATCTCTGGCGCAAGATCGAGCCAGTGTAGACGTAGCCTATGAGTTTTGCCAGACGAGGCAATGCAAATGAAGCGCGGATTAGCATTTTCTTGTGCTTCATTTGCATAATCTCTTCCAATCCATTTTTGCACAAGGGGTTTTTGCACAAAAACAAGCAATGTGGACATTTCCTTTTTGTGCAAAAACCCCCTTTTGCACAAGATCCTTATGCCTCAGAAAAAGAGGTATAACCTTGGCCTCTCTCAAAACAGTTCACCAATACCCATTAACCCTCGCAATACTCTTAGAAAGGTAAGGATTCTTGGCCTCGTTTTACAGAGATGTTGAGGCACTGAAATTTGTTCAAGGTGATCAGTGTGCTCATGGTAAACTTGAAACAGCACTCAGAACTCCCAGTTCCTCATTCCCCTGCTCACACCATTAGACTACCAACGTTATTCCTGTTGTAAAGCAGGCTTTTTCTGTCCACGGCCTTCACGCATAGCCCATCCTGCCACACAAGGCCCCTCACACAAAACCCAGATACTCAGAGGAGCATGGGAAGCACAATGCAGTTTTTGTAAAGAGAATTTAACCTTACAGGCATCCTGGAACTCAGAAGCACCAGAAAATAGGGAGGTGAGCATAACTAGATAATACCCAGCTGCACTTACAGATAAGCCTCATTTAACTGTAGCTTGACCGGTCTTAGAGGCAAGAGAAAAAGAAAACATAAGGTAATAAAACACAACTGTCTCACACTAACTATGCCGCATCTGTCCTGTCCTGTCCTGTCCACGAGGGGATCACACATACATCTCATCACTAGCCTATCAGGCCCTGCCAAATGCAGAACTAACTACAAAAACTATTTTCTTTTGCTAACAAGTAATTAAGAGCTAATCTGTTTTGCATAATATACACATGTATTTCTTCAATTTTATCTGATAGTAGTTTTAGTTCCTTGCTTGTTTGGTTGCCGAGGCGTTTAATAGCCAGGGCATTCAATTCAAGTTGTTCTCGCATTATTAGATTTCCAAGCATGGCATTAGACACCGAATTTTTGTATAAAAGACCCTCTACCCCTTTGTTCGACGGAGGTTCCGTGTATTGAGGGCACGTGTCTTTTTTTGCCTGGCTAAAGGATTGATCACCCTGAAGCTGCCTCTCCACCCTTCAAATCAAATATTGGGGTGCACGAGTCCTGAGCATGTTCCGAGTTCTAGTGTGTCTTTGTGTTATTATCATTGCTGGATTTGTAAGTATTGCTTAAATGTATTAGTTATTGGTTTTATTAATAGTTAAATTGTGTTAATTTCACTGTGTAATTCTGTAAAGTGAATCCAAGTCCTGTTAACCAAATTGTGTGAATTGTATAATTTTGTGTTGTGTAATAGTGTTGTATTTAAGTTAAGTATAAGTGTTAGAAATAGAAGTCCAGGAGTTGTTAAGTTGTAAAAGTAAATTTATGACTAACTCCACCAGCTGCCCTAAAATAACCATAGAGGGGCTAGCTTTGGACAAAGTTTTTATTATCATTATATGGGCTTTGTTTTTGTATTTTTCGTTAAGCAAAATAGATATAGTAATTTAATATAAGTGAATTGTAATAAAAGAATTGTAATCAGTTAAGTATAATTGTGCCCAAGCTTTTCTACGCTGTAAAAGTATTAAGCAATTGCTAGTTTAAAAAAAACCCCATTTGATAATTGTTAGTTTTGATTAAAAAAATCATTCCACTTAATAAAAATAATTTGTTTCACCATCATCCAGTAGTTTTCACTGGGTAGTCAGCTTTAACCCTTGTGGCTCCCATTACATCACTGAACCAAGGTGTAACAATTCCAAAATAATACTGCTGTGTAGACATAGCCTCAGAGACCATTTCTCTCTTCCTATGGCCTCAGATAGCTGCAGGATTCTGGCTATTAGCCCCCGATTTAATTTGTGTTGTTACAGACTAGATTAAACCTCATTGAAACTGATGAGTATCACAGCCGCCTTTCATTTGGGATAAATGTGAGAAACAATTTTAAGGCCTCAAAACCACAAACTGCAAAGCTGTCACTGTGCAAAACTGAGGCACATATGAGTTCATGCAGGATTTTAAATTATGTGGGTGGAGGAGTTTTGCTGGGTATTTTTTGGTGCAGGTGTCTGTGTGGGGAAGAGAATCACAAGAGAAATGGCAAGGAAAATCCAGAAAGCTTGAACAAGTACCATAGTGTGGCTCTGAGCAAACTCTAGGGCTGTGGTCCCCAACACGGTGCCCGCGGGCGCCATGGCGCCCGCAGGGGCATTTTCATGAGCCCGCCGGGAGCTAGGGGCTGGCCTGGCCCCGGGCACATGGTGCGGCGCTTGCGGGGAGCATCGGCCCCGGGCGCGCAGCGCTTGCGGGGGGGGGGGGGGGTGAAGCGCCGGCCCCGGCCTCGGGCGCGCGGCGCTTGCGGGGGGGGGGAGGAGCAGCGGCCCCGGGCGCGTGGCTATGGGAGGGCCCAGCCCTTGGGCATGCGGCTATGGGGGGGGCGCCCCCGGGCATGTGGCTATGGGGGGGCGCCCCCAGGCGCGCAAGTGTCCCCACCCCCTGGCGCCCAGCAGGCGAACGGCCACGCCCCCTGGCGCCCGACAACCTCAAAAGGTTGGGGACCACTGCTCTAGGGAAAGAATGCTGTGGAGTCTTGAGTACTGACTGAAAGACACTTAGCCCTGGTTCACACTAGAGAGTTATTATGGAATAACAAGTGGAGCGTCCACACTACTAAGCCCATTATTTTGAAATGATGGGCTGGCTATTTCAAAATCTGTACTGCTACTTTCTTCAGGGAATAATGCTTATTTTGAAATTGCGATAGTATGGATGCTCTGCTGCTGCTATTTCAAAATAACTACTTCCCAGAGTAATTCAAAGTCATTACTCCCCAGTGCTTCCTGGGGCTGTAAGTCAAGGTAGCGCATCCACAATAACAGAGCCTGCCTTGGACTAATTTTGAGGCTCTCCTGAGGTGGAGACATGCACTTCGATGTTGTTATTTCAGGAGTTATTTTGAGTTTAGTTATTTTGAAATAATTTCCTAGTGTAGACATGTCCTTAGAGAAGGGAGCAAACCTGCTGTTTAATTCCTTCAGTGTTCAAGGAAACAGAACTTTGTATATTCTTTGCAAACAGGATTATATCAATGACGTGGCTGTACCATTGGTGTCTCCTCCGAATGGAAACAGCCTGCAGTGCCCCAAACTTCGACTAACCACTAGGTCAAAAAGGGATAGATAATAGGTTGCTCTTGATGTGAGGGTTTTTTTTCCCCGTCTCTGTAAGTTACCACCTATCTGTGCCTCAGCGGCTATACAAAGGCAAATTTAGGGGTGCAGTAAGATGTATCTTTTTCAATGGTTTCCTCTTGGATTGCTGTTTTCAGTTGGCTGTGTTTAGTCTATTAGTGACAGTCACCCTGTGCAGGGGACCAATACAAGGCCTGGTGATACTTTAAGATCTTTGGATTTGCTGAAAATTGTGTGGAATTGAAGTTACATTTCCCCCCACCTGCATATCTGTGCTTGAATCTCCTTATTTGTAACGTGTGGCTAATGCTATTTACCTATATCACAGCTCTGTTTGGTGATTACACTCATTCATGTTTGGGAAGCTCATTGGTACGCTCAGATGGAAAGTGTTATGCTCTGAGGCTACTCCTACACTACGAATTTTCTTGGCAAAAAATATGCTAACAAGGGACTCATTTCAATGAGTTGCAATCTCATTTTCATATTTTCGGCCAATCCGTTTTTGTGTTAGGGGGTTTTGTGCAAAAACAAGCAGGCTGTGTCTACACTTCAAAGTAGGAATAAGAGATCCTCCGGAATAGGGCTTTATTCCGGAGGATCGCGTCAGTCTAGACGCTTTTTTCCGGCTTTTCCCCAAGCCGGAAAAAAAGCGGTGGCCATGTTTATTTAAATCCCACGGGGGATAATTAAATACCCCACGGATTTCCCTATTCCCAAGTTCAAAATTAGCATGCCCCTTCCAAAGAAGGGGCCAGTGTAGACACAGCCGCAGTGTGGATGTCTTCTTTTTGCCGAAACCCCCCTTTTTCCACAAGATCCTTATGCCCCAAATAAGGAGGTATACCAATCTTGTGGAAAAAGGGGTTTTTGTGCAAAAAGAAAACATCCACACTACTTGTTTTTGTACAAAATCCCCTAGTGCAAAAACGGATCGGCAGAAATATGTAAATGAGATTGTGACTCATGCAAACGAGTCCCTCGTTAGCATATTTTTTGCTGAGAAAACTTGTAGTGTAAATGTAGCCTGAGTGAACTGAATGGAAGACAGAATAAAGCAAGTTTCTGGCAGAGGGAAACGTACCCCTGATTCAATCAGAACCAAATCACATCAGGCCATGGCCCACGTGAAGTGTGACAACAGTGGAAAGCAGTCTCTGGTAGCCATGTAACTCCAGCTACTGCACACAGCACACACAATGCTTAATTTTGTGCTGGGACGTGCCAGGGCTGAGCCCTGGCATCTCTACGCTTGACAGTTCATAGCTCTGGCTCCTCTGGATTTGCCACATCAGTTGTGAAAATTTAAAAAAATGCTTGTGCTCTTGAGCACCTCTTTATTAAAAACTAAGTCCTGAGCAAAAATGGGCAACTGACCCATGGTGCAGAGAGCTTAGGGAAGGGGGATTTATGTTGGCGATGGGCCTAGCAAATTTGAAACAGCTTTGGCAATGGCAGTCTGGGAGGCAGTATGGCCCAGTAGATATATTTGCCTAAAATACAAGAGACCTGAGTTTTAATCCCAGTTCTGGCCTGTTGAACAAGTGAGACCTTGAGCAATTACCTCACCTCAATGTAAAATTATTGTAAAATTGCAATAAGAAAAGCAAAAAAAGATTTTGAGGAACAGCTAGCCAAAAACTCAAAAAAAAATAACAAAATGTTTTTTAAGTACATTAGAAGCAGGAAGCCTGCTAAAAAACCTATAGGTCCCCTAGATGATTGAGCTATAAAAGGAGCAATCAAGGACGATAAAGCCATTGCGGATAAACTAAATGATTTCTTTGCTTCAGTCTTCACAGCTGAGGATGTTGGGGAGATTCCCGAATCTGCACCGTCCTTTGTGGGTGATGAATCTGAGGAACTGTCCCGGATTGAAGTGTCATTAGAGGAGGTTTTGGAACAAATAGAAAAACGTAATGTTAACAAATCTCCGGGACCATATGGCATTCATCCAAGGGTTCTAAAAGAACTCAAATGGGAAATTGCTGAGCTATTATCTGTGGTTTGTAACCTATCCTTTAAATCAGCTTCCATACCTAATGAATGGAAGGTAGCCAACGTGACACCAATATTTAAAAAGGGCTCTAGAGGCAATCCTGGCAATTACAGACCGATAAGTCTAACTTCAGTACCGGGCAAATTAGTCGAAACAATAGTAAAGAATAAAATTGTGAAGCATGTAGAAGAACATAATTTGTTGGACAAAAATCAACATGGTTTCTGTAAAAGGAAATCCTGTCTTACTAATCTATTAGAGTTTTTTGAAGGGGTTAACAAACATGCAGATAAGGGGGATACAGTAGATATAGTATACTTAGATTTTCAGAAAGCCTTTGACAAGGTCCCTCACCAAAGGCTCTTGTGTAAATTACATGGCCATGGGATAAGAGGGAAGGTCCTTTCTTGGATTGAGAACTGGTTAAAGGACAGGAAACAAAGGGTAGGAATAAATGGTAAATTTTCAGATTGGAGAGGAGTAACTAGTGGTGTCCCCCAAGGGTCAGTCCTGGGACCAATCCTTTTCAACTTATTCATGAATGATTTGGAGAAAGGGGTAAACAGTGAGGTGGTAAAGTTTGCAGATGATACCAAACTGTTTAGGATAGTCAAGACAGAAGCAGACGGTGAGGGACTCCAAGAAGATCTCACCAAACTGAGTGATTGGGCAACAAAATGGCAAATGAAATTTAATGTGGATAAGTGTAAAGTAATGCACATCGGGAAAAATAACCCCAACTAGACGTACAGTATGATGGGGGCTAATTTGGCTACAACAAATCAGGAAAGAGATCTTGGAGTTATTGTGGACAGTTCTCTGAAAACTTCCATGCTGTGTGCAGCGGCGGTCAAAAAGGCAAATAGGATGCTAGAAATTATTAGGAAAATAAGACCCAGAATATCTTACTGCCCCTGTATAAAACTATGGTACGCCCACATCTTGAATACTGTGTACAGATGTGGTCTCCTCACCTCAAAAAAGATATTTTGGCCTTGGAAAGGGTTCAGAAAAGGGCAACTAAAATGATTAGGGGTTTGGAACGGGTCCCACATGAGGAGAGGTTAAAACGACTGGGACTTTTCAGTTTAGAGAAAAGGAGACTGAGGGGGGATATGATAGAGGTCTATAAAATCATGAGTGGTGTGGAGAGGGCCGATAAAGAAAAGTTATTTATTAGTTCCCTAAATAGAAGAACTAGAGGACACCAAATGAAATTAATGGGTAGCAGATTTAAAAATAATAAAAGAAAGTTCTTCTTTACACAGCGTGTAGTCAACCTGTGGAACTCCTTGCCAGAGGAGGCTGTGAAGGCTAGGACTATAATAGAGTTTAAAGAGAAGCTAGATAATTTCATGGAGGTTAGGTCCATAAAAGGCTATTAGCCAGGGGATAAATTGGTGTCAGAGGCTGGAGAGAGATGGCAGAAGACAAATTGCTTGATCATTGTCTTCGGTCCACCCTCTCTGGGGCACCTGGCGCTGGCCACTGTCGGCAGACAGGATACTGGGCTAGAAGGACCTTTGGTCTGACCCGGTATGGCCGTTCTTACGTCCATCTATAAAATGGGGATAATGATATTTACCTCCATTGTCAAATGCTTTGAGAGACACAGGTTCAAAAGCACTGCACAGGATCTGGGCATGGGTTGGAGGGGTTTTTAAATATGAATGATCTGACGACTCAAACATTATGTGAACCTGGCCCTTACGTGTATGTGTGCCACCATGGATTTTCTGTTTAGAGAGAGACCATTAAGGGTTGCATTTTCTGCATTATATAGAGTTATACCCTACAAACTTCTTCTCTTTACTCCACAGGCATCAAGCTCAAAATGAGCTTCTCACCTTTTATGTTATAAGAAAATGAGAGGAATCGGAAGGCTGCTTTCCGCCTTTACCAGACACAAAGGTAGATCAGTATTGATAGCTCTCTGCCTCCATTCAATCAGGAAATGACTCGTATCCATTCATGTTAAAATTATTAAATATTCAGGGCCAATTTCAGCTGTCACAGTGGTGTAGATCTGGCATTACTCCAGATATGCACTGGTGGCAACAATAAAAGAATCTGGCCCTTTTCTTTGGTTCTGACTCGGAGCTGATATTAATGATTCAGTATCAGTGGAAATAATCTTTGCCTATTACCCACTTATGCGTCTGTCACATCTACAGCTAGACTTATGGGGACTTTTTCCTACCAGAGCAGAATTAATGACACATTGATACTGGTAGGTGTCTAACATGGACACCTCATGTAAATGTAGCTGGATGAATTTAGTCTTGTGCCAGCATAGTGGGTGGCTTTAACATAGGACTGAATTTGGCCTATTAGCATAGAAATGCTATGATAATTAGAGGATAATGGATTGTTATAAGCTACAGGTGAGGCCTGAATCCAAGAGGTATATACATCCAATGAGTTGAAAAAAAACCCCTCCAGCTGATTACCCCCTAAATTTGAAACAAAATACAGGACTATGTAGCACTTTAAAGACTAACAAGATGGTTTATTAGATGATGAGCTTTCGTGGGCCAGACCCACTTCCTCAGGAAGTGTATTTTGTTTCAGCTACACCAGACTAACACGGCTACATTTCTACCCCTAAATTTAGTGTGTCAGCAATCCCATTGACTCTAGTGGCATAACAAGCATTTACGATATATCAGGTGCTTTGGGTGCTTTTTTAAAATCCCTGTAGGAACCTTGCTGTGTCATTATGAACGTAAATACGCTTCAAAAACTCCCCCTTTAAGGCCTGATTTTTCGGAGGCATTGAGCAGACACAGTTCTAATGGAAGCTAATGGGAACTGTGGGTGCTCAGCACCTCTGAAAAATCCAGGGCTTTGGAGCGGAGCCCAGAGCTGGAGCGCGGAGCAGTGGAGCTGCAGGTTTTTGCCCAGAGCTGGAGCGGAGCCAGAGCACAAAAAAAATCTTGACTGCTCCAGGTTTTTTTTTTCATTTTCAATCCAAAATGAATGATATTTTAGCAAGAAAGTCCTACAGGTGCCAAAAAGTTTCAGATTGTATAACAATTGATATTAACATCTACTTTACCACTTTACGTAATATGTCACAGTTATTCTCACTTCGGCCAAAATCAAGATTTAATGTACAGATACAAAATTCCAAAGTATTTTGGAGATATGTTTTATTAAAGAATCAGATAATTATCACAAATCCAGCAACACTGCAGACTGCTCCCACCCTTGTGCCAAGGTTAGGCGAGTAAGTACTTACGTAGATTAGTTAGATCGGGGTTCCCAAGCTTTTTGACACAGGGACCAGTAAATCCATTCCCGAGCTTTTGGAGGACCGGTAACAGTCATTTGCATATTTGCGTATTCATTAAACAAATGATGAATATTCAACTAAGTTGTTTCTGGTCCTCCCAAAGCCTCCAGTGCCAGCACTAGCAAAGCTTTTGATATAGTCACCCACAATATTCTTGCCAGCAAGTTAAGGGACTATGGATTGGAGAAATGGACTGTAAGATGGATAGAAAGCTGGCTAGATCAGGGTTTCCCAAACTTTTTACTTTAGTTGGAACCCGAGTTTTTTTTTTCAGTACTGTTTTTTGCAGCCCAAAAATATAAACGCATATAAAAAAAGAATAATTTTCAGTGTTTCACCTGGATGCATCCTCCACCCAGCCTGGGCCAGGGCTTGGGGGACCTGGCGCCACATGGGCACTCCAGGAGGCAGGAACAGATTGGGGGTAGGGTAACTGGCTAGGAGGGAGGGTGCAAGGAGGGGTAGCGTTTCCAGGTATCCAGTTTTGTACTGGATAGTCTGGTATTTAAGTCTTCTGTCCGGGAAACCAATTGAGAAAATACCGGACATATAAAATGTCCAGTATTTTCTAATTAGGTAAGTTTTATTATTATTAGGTGTATCAGTCCTTAGCTGCAAACTGCCTGGCTGCGAGATGTGCTCAGGCTGTCTGAGTGTGTCTACTAGCCAGGCAGTTCGCAACTACTTGAGGGAGGGTATGTGGGGGTGGGGGGCAAAATGGAATCCCCGAGGCCAAACTCACTCATGTACCTGGGTCAGTCCCTCTCTCCCCACCACTTCTCCTCCCGATCTCCCCAGTCCAGCCCTTGTGCCCCTGCCCAGCCTTGCTTCTGGCAGCTGCTTCCCTCCCCGCCCCCCACCCACCCCACTGCCCCCCGTCCAGCCCTGCTTCCGGCAGCTGTTTCTCCCATCCTCCTCCTCCCCATCTCCCTCGGCCAGACCCCCGTTCAGCCCTGGTTCCACCACCTGCCCTTCCCGATCTTCGCGGGACAGCCCACTGCCTCCAACCCTGCTTCCGCCAGCCGGCCGCCCGGATCTCCACCAGACAGCCCCGCTACGCCTAACCCTGCTTCTGGTGACCGCCCACCTGCCACCCCCCATCTCCATGGGACAGCCCTGCTGCCCCCAACCCTGCTTCCGCTGCCCACCTGCCACCCCCCATCTCCATGGGACAGCCCTGCTGCCCCCAACCCTGCTTCCGCTGCCCACCTGCCACCCCCCATCTCTATGGGACAGCCCTGCTGCCCCCAACCCTGCTTCCGCTGCCCACCTGCCACCCCCCATCTCTGTGGGACAGCCCTGCTGCCCCCAACTCTGCTTCCCGGCAGCTGGTTCCCCCCCCCCCCACCCCACACAGCTCCTCCCAGCCTGCCCTGCTCTGTTCCCCTCTCGGCAGCCATGCTGAGGCCCGGTATTTTTTTCCTCACGGCCCATATTTTGGGAAACGCTGAGTTAGATAGATTAGTATGTGTTTATTTTCAACCTTGTAATTTGTAGCCTTGTTACTTCCCAACAATTAATGTTGCAGAACAGCAATAGCACGTACTAATGCTACGGCACATACCAAATTTCATTGATATATCTATATTAAAGAGTTTTTGAGATATTAATTAAAAACTTGGAAAATATTTCGAATATTTTTACAGCAAAATTTCATAAGAAAAACTAACTTGCAATTTATAAATAAAAATGTATATTACTTATGTATATTAAAATACTTCTTACTTCATTAAAACTGCAAGAAACATGTTAAAATATTAAAATATACTTTAACAGTTTTGTGTAAAAAGAAAATGTGATCATTTTTGTCCAGAAAATCCAAAATAAATTCAAAGTACCTTAAGTGGTTATGATATCACAAGCAGGTACATTATAAAAAAAATGTGATGCTTTTATTCATTGCTTTTCTAAGATTATAACAAGAAACATTTGGATGCAGTAGCAGCACAAGATTTGGCCATGGCTTCAACAAAAAAAATCAGATCTGTCCCCTATGATTGATAGCCGATTTACAGAAAAGGATCTCAACGATGTCTTTACTTTTGAATTTGAAAAACCCAAATTTGAGCTTTTGGGAAAAGCAAAGAAGAAATCAACAACGTGCAAGGTGGAAAAGGAAGTGAATGGCGAGCTCAAACCATGTAGCTTCAAGACAAGTGAAGCAAGTGCTGTGAAAAGTTTCAACTTTTGGCAGCATGTAAAATGTAAGAGACCTCAGGTCTCCTGTCTCCTAGTCCTTTGCCCCAGTGTCTCACTGCTCTCAGGATCTTCCATCACCATTCTCAGATTTTGGTTGATTTTTTGAGGTGACTCCTGGATTCCTGCATGGGATACACTATTCATACATTCTCCACTGTGCCCGAGCTCAGCCACTAGAGCAGTGGTTCTCAAACTGTGGCCTGTGTACCACTTCTAGTCTGCAGTTACTTTCCAGGAGGCCCATGGCTCAAGCTCAGCATCCTCTCCCCCTGCAACAGGGAGCCCGTGCTGGCGCTCCAGCTTTGCCCTGCCTTCTACACCTGCTGCACAGTTGGTGCACCAGCTTCCCACTGTGAGGGGGAGGGAAAGACAGCCCTGAGCCTTGCTGTGCAATCCAGCACACAGTGAAGAAGCACTCCTCCTCCCTCTCCCCGTTCCTGGCTGGGGGAACAGTTGCATGTGGACATGTTGCCTGGAGGCTTTCCCCGCTACTTCCATTAGCTGGAATCTGGCCAATGGGAGCAGCGGGAGGTGGTACCTGATGTAAAGGCAAGTAAATGCCCTCCACTCCCTCATACCCAGCCCCCGCACCTCAACCCCCTCACACAACCCTCCTGCCAAGACCCCACACACCCAGCCTGCTCCTGTATCCTCCCCTCGGCCAGACACCCTACCCACGCCCCAGCCTGCTCCTGTACCCCTCCTCCCCAGCCAGACACCTACCCCCAGGCTGCTCCTGCACCCTCCCTCCTGGCCAGACACCTACCCCTAGCTTGCTCCTGCATCCTTCCCTTGTTCCTGCACCCTCCCCCGGCCAGACACCCTACTCCCAGCCTGCTCCTGAACGCTACCTCCCATCCAGACTTCACCCCCTCCTTCACCTCACCTCCTGCCCAGATCCTGCACCCCCAACTCTCTTGCTGTCCCGCACACTGAACCCCTCATTTTTGTCCCAACCACAGAGCCAGGGAGAAAGGAAGTCCACAAAATACACTGACCCCAGAACCCCAGAAGAGTTAATCTGGCCTATGTGGGAAGCCCTGAATCTTAGTTCTCCCTGTCTCTCCCCTTCCCCTGGTGGGGCCGAAGAGCCAGAGGAGTGCAGTGTCACAGCTGGGGGGGTCATATCAAGGTGGGATGGGGATTTTTTTTACTGATTTTTCTGTGGGTCAGTGGTCCCTGACCCAGAAAAGGATACCAATCCCTGCCATAAATAAATAAAACATGGGAACCGTTTGTGTTGGACATAAATTAATATTTGACATTATTTAAAGTAAAGTTTGATTAACATGAGAAAGTTAAAGTGCTTAATCTGTTTCATAATTTAAATTAATATTTCCTTTCTTGCTGGTTAAATTAAACCCTTCTCCCTTGCTGCTGCACTAGCAAAATGGCTCAGATGTAAGTATGTAATTAATGACGAGTTTCCGTTAACAACTGGTGGTCCACAGAAAGATTTGCATTGAGCCAGGCAGGCCACAGACCAAAACATTTCACAAATATTGCACTAGAGGCAAGGAAATCAATTAACAGCATTTTCCAAGCCCTGCTGCTGTTCCTCTCTCCCCCAAGGTGGTGCTGATACACTGTGCATTGACCCTGAGTGAGAAAATTAGATTCAGCATTTCATTTCATGTCACTGCAGCATGACAGAGTCAGAGCAAGCATATGTACAAGCCCTACACAGTAAGAGGAAGAGGAAGGAATGTACAAAACAACACTGTGGTAAAATGAAAATGGTGTCCCTAGCCTCTTTTTGTCTGGAAATGGGTGACAGGGGAGGGATCATGTGAGAATTACCTCGTGTTTCTTCCCTCTAGGGCATCTGGTATTGGCCACTGTTGGCAGACAGGATACTGGGCCAGATGGACCTTTAGCCTGACTCAGTATGGCCATTCTTATGTTCTTAAAAGGCTCAGAAGGTTTTTCTTATGAAGAATGCAAAAGAAAAAAAGAGCACTTTAAAAGAGACACTTTCCAGCACATGAACTCCTATATTCTGCGCATGCAGTCAGGCATGATTGTGCTATTACAGAAAGCTATTGTTTAGCTGATTCGGACCTTAAATGTTAATTTTCAATGTCTGTCCAAATCAGCTTGCACTCTGCAGAGTTGTTGACTCGAGTCCCACGACTTGAACTCAAGTCCAACTTAAATCACCTAGGTGATTCGACTTGAGACTCGACTCAGGTTCATTGTTTGTGACTCGAGACTTGCTAATTTTATTAAATTGACTTGGTGAAAAAATTGTCCGAAAATGCCAATATTGATGGCTTGTACAAAAGTGACTTGACATGTTTTAAATTAAGACTTGAGACTCGACTTGGGACTTGACTCAAAAGTGACTTTAGGGACTCGAGACTCGACTTGAGACTTGAATTGTAGTGACTTGTCGACTTGGACTTGACAATGACAACTTGAAGACAACACTGGCACTCTGGCTTCCACAGTTCCACTCACACAGCAAATCTACATCAGATTCAATAGCCTGAATGAGAGGAATAAGGCCCCAGTTCAACCACAGGTCACTGACCACAGTGTAGAGACTAGTACAACAATAATCTCTGTTACGGAGAAGGTCAGCTGAGAAATATAAAGTCCCTGTGTAACCCTTATGCCAAGTGGAGTCAGCAGCAGCCAGGACCATGTTCAATATCTAGGGGTTCCTCTCCGTCCAACACAGAACTGGCTTGAGCCTCCATCCAGTAACCTGGGAAATTCTCTCTCAGCCTCTGGGTGCCTCTGGGAGGCAATGCTTCCCCACTCACAAGCCCAGAGTCTGAGTGTAGAAAATAAACTTTTAATAAAAGGGAGGGAAGCAACTTGGCATTAATTTGGGAAAACACCACAGAATTTATAAACATAAACTGTGAGTAGCAGTCTCACCCCAGTAGATTGGGCAATGTCCTTTCACTCTCAGGTTCTTAAGTCCAACAATGTAAATGTCCCCTTCACATGCCCAGCCTTTCTTTGCACCCCACTCACAGTTGCTGCCTTTGGTCAGGGCAGAACCAGAGTTCAGAGGTGTATCCACTGAGTTTACCTCCCATCCTGGGTGCAGGGGGGATAAAGAAGCATTTTACTCACTCTGCTGGTCACTCGCCAGCCACCTGCTCATTGCCCTCTGCCACCGCCCTGCTGGACGTTTGTCTCACCTCTCTGTGCTGCCCTGCTGGCTGCTCATTATGCCTCTCCATCGTCAGCCTGATGGCCATTCATCGAATCTCTTTGCTACCAACCTGCTGGCTATCAATCTCCATCCACTCCCATCCATTCCTTGGCTGTGACTTCTGCCCTTGAGTCGCAAATGATTTCAGCTCCCAGTGATTTCAACTCTTACCAAGCAGAGTAGAAAAAAATCACCATGCCAGCACAATTACCATAAGAAGAGAGACACCTTAAGATGCCTACTTAGCTCTGTTCTTTGAACAGTGGTGGGGGAACAAGTAGACCTGTGCTAAATAGTTCCAAATGAAAGGGCTCACCTCACCATTAGTAGAAAGAACCTTGCAAACGCAGCGGCTGGACTTTCAGAGCTCTGTGAAGGGCAACGTGAGGGAAAGTTATTCTGGGCAGGAGGCTGGCTCTCTGACTTCCCCTGCCTTTCAACAAAATCAAAACTATTCCAGGCATCTTACATCCTCTTGCAACTGGCACATGCCTGTCATGTTAAGATGTGCCTACACAGCAATTTAAAACCCAGTGTAGCAAGGGATTCGCAGGACTTGGGTCAAGGGGCTGTTTAATTATGGAGTAGATGTTCTGGCTCAAGCTAGGGCCTGGACTTTAGGAGCCTGCAAGATGAGAGGTTCCCAGAGCTAAGGCTGCATCCCAAACACAAACCTCTGCTCCGCAATTAAACATCCCCTCAGCCCAAACCCAGTGTTTCTACATCTACACTTCTTCCCTTTTGTGCAAGAGGGTTTTTGCGCAAAAAAAAGCGCTGTGTAGACAGCTCCTTTTTGTGCAAAAAAAAAAAAACAAACCCTTTTGCACAAGAGGCCGTTCTTCCTGAAAAAATGAGGAAGAACGGCTCTTGTGCAAAAGGGGATTTGTGTGCAAAAAGGAGCTGTGTACACAGTGCTTTTTTGAGCAAAAACCTCTTGTGCGAAAGGAATCTGAGGAGGAAATGCAAATGCAACAATATGCAAATGAGCACTTCATTTGCATTTCCTCTTGCGGAAAAGGGAAGCAGTGTAGACGTAGCCCTCCTGTCCTCTGGCTACACTGCAGGCAAGAAGGAGTTAAGCCCTAAGGCCCTGCTGAGCACCACAGCCCAGGGAACTTGAGTGTAGGGGCTTCAGGGAACTGGACCAAAATGTGGTGGTTCAGCAGGGGAGGGTGCCTAGGGGTGGAGCAGCCCCATGCTCCCTGGGGGCAGGATCTAGGTCAGGGAACATCATATGAAGAGGGTGCTAAGTGCCCCTCCCTGGAGGCGTGCAGTATCAGGATGCAAACAGGCTTGAAACAGCTTCCTCCCAGCCACAGCAGAGCTAAGCTGAGGGGCAGAGAAGCTTCCCCATGGCAACACTGTATGGTGCTTTGGCACATGTAGGGTTTGGCCTCTCCTGGTCAGTGCTGTGGGCCAGAGGGCACGAGCTTGATACCAGCCCCACCAGAGACAGTGGGGGAAGAAAGGAGCCTGCCAGTGAGTCTGTTTGTTAGCTAATTGATCTGACTAGGGTCTGGTTCTCTGCACAGCGCCGGGAGCAGAATGCACCCACCAGAGGAGGAGGATACGGAGGAGCAGAAAGGGAGGAGAGGAAGGAGGTTCCCTGCTCCTTCCCTCCCTCACTAGTAGGTTGGAAGTGGGTGGGAGGGCAATAATTCAGGGTATGTCTACACTACCCTCCTAGTTCGAACTAGGAGGGTAATGTAGGCATACCGCACTTGCAAATGAAACCCGGGGTTTGAATTTCCCGGGCTTCATTTGCATGAAGCCGGCCGGCGCCATTTTTAAATGCCGGCAGTTCGAACCCCGTGCCGCCCAGCTACACGCGGCACGGAGTAGCTAGTTCGGATTAGGCTTCCTAATCTGAACTAGCTGTACCCCTTGTGGAATGAGCAGTACAGCTAGTTCGGATTAGGAAGCCTAATCCGAACCAGCTACTCCGTGCCGCGTGTAGCCGCGCGGCACGGGGTTCGAACTGCCGGCATTTAAAAATGGCGACGGCCGGCTTCATGCAAATGAAGCCCGGGAAATTCAAATCCCGGGCTTCATTTGCAAGTGCGGTATGCCTACATTACCCTCCTAGTTCGAATTAGGAGGGTAGTGTAGACATACCCTCAGAAGGGGAAGGGGAAAAAGGGAGTAAGGAATACAACTCCCAGCACAGGATGAAAGAGTGGCTCCTCCGGCTGCACTGGGGATATGAGGGGTAAATTATTATTTAAAGAACATGGGGACAAGTGGATCTGTGTGTGTGGGAAGAGTAACTAAAAAGAGGGGGAAGCTCAGGCACCAAACACGAGAAGGGGGGGGCATGGGTACACAAGATGGGTGGGACAAGCAGTGGAAGGGAGGGAGGCAGTGAGGAGATGCCTGCTTGGGGCAGGGAGGCGGGGTAGAGCTAGACACTGCTGGGGGAAGGGAACCCATGGGATCACAGGTGCCTGAGTAACAGGCCAGCAACACCTGCTGAAGAGCTCAGCAGGGCAGAGGAGGGGCGGGGAGGCAAGCAGTGGGGCTGAAAATGGAAAAGGCCCCTACAGCAACTGGGGTTTGGGAGGGAGCAGCAGTAGAAAGCAGGGGAAGGGGAACCAGGAGGAGGTGAACCACCCCTTGTCCCCAGCACCACACAAAACCCACACCAGCCCCCACCCAGGGATCCTGATGAAAGCCCCTTAGTCTCCCTCCCAACACAGGGCAGGCTGTGGGGAGAGAGAACCCCAGGGGCTGCCCATAAGCAGTCTCCTTACCTCCTCTGCCTCAGGGAAAGCAGCAGCATCAGGAATGGAGTTCAGGCCTGCCGAGGTGAAGAAGAAAGGGGGGCCAAAATAGGCCCCCAAGAAGATGGGAGGGGGGCCTCCCCCATCCAAAGGCAGGGCAGCAGAGACCTCCCCACCCCACCCTTGTGCACCCAGCACCCTCAGCAACTAGCTGAGGTAAAGGGGTGGGAAAAAGCTGCCAGCAAAAAGGCAGGTAGAAAAAGGGGGCCTGGCCCAGAATGTAATAGTAGCCAGGGCCCACCTGCCACCAAAGCAGCAACCTCTCTTCACAGACACCCCCTCCCAAAAAGGAAGGAGGGTGCAAGAGAAAGTGCAGCACCCTGAGAGCAGGGTGCTGCAGATATGCGGGGACTATTTGGTGTCCGGGAGGTCCTTCTCCAAGCCTACTGGGACCTAAAGGACCTTCCCCAAGCCTACGGGGAGGGTCCACAGAACCTAGGAAACCAACTGATTATGTGGGACAAATAATGAGAAAACAGGGACAGGTGTGAGGGTCAAAGGGCTAAAACGAGGGAACCGGATTGGGATACCGAGCAGAGAACCCCAGACAGCGCCCACTGACCATTGAAGGTTTCGAGAGAGCCAGTGGACGCCACCTACTGGAACTCTGTCCAGATACGTGAGCAGATACAAGAACAGAAATACAGGCAGTCCCCGGGTTACGTACAAGATAGGGACTGTAGGTTTGTTCTTAAGTTGAATCTGTATGTAAGTTGGAACTGGTGTCAGCCGCTGCTGAAACTGATCAGTTTCAACTGCAGCTGAATCTGGACGCCAGTTCTGACTTACATACAGATTCAACTTAAGAAACCCAGGCGTCCCCAAGTCAGCTGCTGCTGAAACTGATAGGCGGCTGATTCCAGGAAGCCTGGGGAAGAGCAACTCTGCCTCGGGCTTCCTGTAGTCAGCCGCTGGTCAGTTTCAGCAGCGGCTGACTTGGGGACACCTGGGGCAGAGCAGCTGGGGTGCTGCTGGGTTGCTCCAGTAGCACGGCTCCTCGGTGCTACTGAAGCAACCCAGCAGCACCCCAGCTGCTCTGCCCCAGGTGTCCTGATTCAGCCGCTGCTGAAACTGACCAGCAGCAGCTGAATCAGGATGCCTGGGGCAGAGCAGCTGGGGTGCTGCCGGGTTGGTCCGGAGTGGCGCTGCGGGACCAACCCGGCAGCCCCCAGCTGCTCTACCCCATGGGGTAGGCAAGAAAAGCCTGGTCTCCTGGGGGGGGACACTTGCTGCACCCTCCCCCCCAGCAGACCAGGGAGACGGGGGTGGCGGGACTGCCCAAGTCCTCCACGGCTTTGCTCCGTCTCCCTGGCCTGCTGACCTGGGAGACGCGGAGCAAAGCCGCAGAGACGCGGGCAGCGGGACAGTCGAGATGCGCCACGACTGTCCCACTCCTGGCGTGCTCCAAGGCTTTGCTCCCCATCTCCCTGGTCTGCTGGTCAGACCAGGGAGACGGGGAGCAAAGCCGCGGAGCACACCCGCAGCGGGATAGCCCAAGCGCGCCCGGGCTGTCCCGCTGCGGGTGTGCTCCAAGGCTTTGCTCCCCATCTCCCTGCAGACCAGGGAGACGGGGAGCAGCTTTTCTCGCCCCGGAGGACAGGGGCGGCGGACCGCGGCGCATCTGGGCATCCCGCCGCTCCCGTCCTCCAGGGCGAGAAAAGCCCTGTTCGTAACTGCGGATCCGACCTAAGTCGGATCCGCGTAACTCGGGGACTGCCTGTAGGCCCCACAGTCGCAGGCCCCTCTCTAGCCAACCTCTTCTCCCTGGTTTTATAGATTGACAATTTGGCCATTGCTAGGAGGAGGGGGGGGAAGTGCAGCCAGAACCTCAACATGACATTCTGGAGGAGCTGAAAGAGGGGCTGTAACCTGGCACACTTGAGGTAGTCGTGCGCCAGGGTCTCCCTCACACCACAGAAGAGGCAAATGTCAAGAATGGGGATGAACCGTGCCAAGTACACGCCTGTGCTCACCGCGCCATGCAGGATTCTCCAGCCAATGTCCCCGGTGGGCCGTGGAACCAAGGTCAAATAAAGGCTGACCCACCAGGGCTCCCCACCCTCTATTGGTGGTAGAAGGTCCCACCACTTGGTGTCTGGGTGGGACACAAGGGTGGGGAAGTGGAGCGAGTGAAGCACGAGCATGTACAGGTGACTCTTTGGCGTGGTTTGGTAGGGGACTGGCTGTATCGCGTGCAGCCGGCTCGGGTGATGAGGGGCAGGCGGTTGGGAAGGTACACAGGGCTAGAGGCCGATGGAGAGATTGGGAGAGCCAGGGATGAGGGGTGGGTGGGGTGCACCCTCTCGCAGGACCTTGTTAAGATAAACCCAAGCAGTGAGTGTCAAAGCGTCCTTCTCCTCCTGAAGTACACGCCGGGGAGTATGTAGGGTAGAGAGTCCCATGCACTGAGCGAGCGCCCAAAAATCCACCCAGTCTCCCTGGTCGTAGTCCAGGAGGTCTCCGACTCTGGTGACTTCTGCCAGGACCGACCTCTGGCGCACCAAGGAGGACTCCGTCACCTGCACACGTAGATAGAGGTTGTGTAGAGGGGCTCCGCGAGGAGGTTTGCCCCCACGGTGACTCCCAAGCAGATTTAAAGGTAGCCATCCTGCAGCAAAAAAACTTCAAGAACAGACTTCAAAGAGAGCTACAGTTCATCTGCAAATTTGACACCATCACCTTAGGATTAAACAAAGACTGTGAGTGACTAGCCAACTACAAAAGCAGTTTCTTCTCTTTTGGTGTTCACACCTCCACATCAGCTGCTAGAAGTGGGCCTCATCCTCCCTGACTGAATTAACCTTGTTATCTCCAGCCTTATTCTGGCCTGCATATTTATACCTGCCTCTGGAAATTTCCACTACGTGCATCTGACGAAGTGGGTCTTTGCCCACGAAAGCTAATGCTCCAATAAATCCGTTAGTCTATAAGGAGCCACAGAACTCCTTGTTGCTTTTAAAGGGTTTGGGATTCTTTGCAGCAGAAGAGGGTGTGGGATCTGGGAGGGAGACTGAGTGGAGGAGTATGTGACCTGGCGCAGGGGACTAGGGTGCAGGAGAGAATGCAGGGGTTTGGGTTGTGGCCTAGCGCAGGAGGGGATTGTGATCTAGGGGAAGAGAGTGCAGTGCAAGGTCTGGGAGGGGGCATGGACACAGAATGGGGGCAGAGGTTTGAGTTATGTGAGGTAGGGCGCAGGAGCGGGGAGGCAAGGGGTTGGAGGGAGAGACAGGCAGGGGTGCCAGAGGCGGGCAGTGGGCAGGAAACACTTGCCTGGGTGACTCCTGCCCAGTGTCCCAGCAGGTTCCCTGACTTCCATGGCTCAGCAGGTCACCCAGAACAGTTGGCTGTGGGGCTATGTGTGTGTCTGTGTGTGAACCGCTGCAAGCCCAAGGGGAGAGGGGGAGGATTACTTTGCGAACTGCCTGTTCTTCAAATAGGCAACTCCCATTGGCCAGAAACCAGCCAATGGGAGCTGCAAGATTGTCCTGCGGGCAAGGGCAGTGTGCAAAGCTTCTCCCCCCCAGGCTTGCAGCTATTCACAAACAGGGCCCTGCAGACAGCTGCTCTGAGTAGCATGTGGGAACAGGACAGGCAAAGCATCTGACTAAGGCTGCTGCTGCAACTGTAGGCCAGGTAAAGTGGCTTGGTGGGCCAGATCCAGCCCATGGGCTGTATTTTGTCTGACCCTGCTATAGTGTGTGTGTGTGTGTTTATATTCAAACCTATAAATTGTTTTCAGTCTTTAGTGTTCATGAGCCACACACCTGGTGAAAGGAGAAAAAACCAGTTTACCTTTCTCATCTTTCCAAGCAAATTTGCTCTCTCTCTCATTTCAACATGATGTTGCTAACACCCATGCTAACCACTTTTAGGCCATGCAAAGAGTCTATGGAGTTGTCCCCGTATTGCACATTGCTGCACCGTGGAGACATGATTTTTAAAGTTTACTAACATGTTAGGTATTAATTGCCCATGTAGATGATGCTGATGTTCACTAACACTTCCCTAGTGCTTGTAATGAAGCGTTGTGGTACTATCAATGTGCATAAGGGGTCTATAAGTGCACACCAGCAGAATCTACACTGACCAATTAATGAGCTAAATGTTAGTGTGCATTAGAAATCACAGCCCTATAGAGTGCATTGCCTTTCTTTGTAGATGTGCCCTGCGTAACAGGCAGTACTGCTGACAAAGGTCTGGTTTTGAATTATTTCATCTTTCAGCAATTTGCTGCTGTTCATTAATGTTAGGTGCAACAAATATAAAAGCCAAAGGTTTATTTTAGATGTTCTCAAGCGGGTGTGACCAACACCTTGCTGAGACAGGCAGTGTAGCACTCCGAAATTGAACCCTAATGGATTTTCACACCTCCGTCCAACTCTTGTGTGATCTGCAAACAAAGCAGGACCACAGCGCACCCAGCACAGATGTGGGTTTTCTCCCTTAACCATATTTCCCAGCAGGGAGGTATGTTTAGATAATGCTGAAATATGTGTGCCTGCACTGGCTTCAGACCAGCCTTCACTTATAGCAGGGTGGGGAGACCTCAGCGTGCCTAGTCAGTCCCACCCTAGTTATTTTCTGCCACCGCCCTTCCCGCATATAGATGCATCCACTTCTGCATTCTCTTGACTAAGCCAATTTGCCTCTTGACTTCCTGTGATCCTCCTGAAGGTTGGTGTGTGTTCCTCTTTCGCTACTTGATGAAGGTCCCTGGCTTCTGGTGACCTCCCTCTGATGCTGGCTGGCCAGGTGCCAGCTCCTGCCACAGCTGCAGGTGCCAGCTCCTGCCACAGCACTAGCTAAGAATGGACAAACTTGAGGCCAGACCAGTTCACTTGTGTGATTTGAGTTGCTCAAAATAGGCAGCAGTTTTGTAAGAATGTATGTGGTGGTCAGAGCAGGGTTGGGGTACCTAATATCCAGGGGACGGATGAGGCACCTGGATTGCCTAGATCCAGCTCTCAAGGCTTGGGGTCCACCCCCCAACATTGGGAACCTATGTTGGCACTCCAGTCTCCCTCCAGTCCCCCATGGGGCTGGCACACACAGAATCTACTAGCCTGGACCCCCTGGGCTCTGGTGTGCAAGGAGAACATGAGGAGTGTTTTTCTCTCTCAGGCTAGAGCCACATCAGTGAGGGTTTGGTTGTTTTTTTGTTTTGTGTGGGTTTTTTTTGGGGGGGGGGTGAGTTTGGTGGTGAATTCCTTCACATATGTGTGACTGGTTTTTCTATGGGGCAGCAGCCCCCAACCCAAAAAAGATTCCTCACCCCTGCTTTAGATTCTGTATGATGTTTGTTAGTTGCTGCACACAATCTTATACCAAAGAAAACCAATACTATCCATAAGGAATTATGCAAGTTTTTCTTCTTAATTTTTTTGAAAATGTTTGCTTTAAACTTGATAATTCAGATGGAAGAGTCCCTTGCTTGTCCCAAAGAACTACCAAAATCAGGCGTGCCATCAATAACCAGCACAATACAAAAGATTGGTTAATGGCCTATCACACCTTGTAAATACTAAATGCAAGCAATCTCATCCTGTAGGCTTAGTTTTATTTCCTTCACTCAGTCTCTAAGGCCAGGTCTATACTAGACCTAAAAGGTCGGCACAAGGTATGCAACTGCAGCTATGTAAATAATGTAGCTAGAGTTGACGTTCCTTAAGCTGAGCTTTACGCTGTCTCCACAGTGGGAGGTCGATGGAAGCAAATGGTCTCGTTGACTTCTCTTACTCCTACCAAATCAAGGCACCGATGGAGAGGTCCTCAGTGTTCGATTTAGCAGACCCTTATTAGACCCACTAAATCAAACACCAGAAATAATCAGCGTTTCTAGTTATTCATTGCTGTGGGTAAAAATCTATGCAGTAATTGTTTTCTATTAAAAACTTTTCACTCCCCCCACCCTTACATTCCATGACCCCCAAAGGGACCTGTCCCCCAGTTTGAGAATCTCTGGATTAGTCAACGTAATGTCAATACCAGGAAAGATACTGCAACAAATTATTAAACAATCAATTTGTAGAAGATAATAGAATGATAAATTAAAGGCAACATAGTTTTGTCAAGAACAAATTAAGCCTAATCAACCTAATTTCCTTCTTTGACAGGAGTACTGGTCTAGTGGATGGAGGAAGCATTATACATGATATATCTTGATTTTAGTAAGGTTCAGTCACACATGATATTCTCATATGAAAGTTAAGGAAATATGGTCAATTAAATTACTATAAGGAGAGTACACAATTAGCTGAAAGGTTATAGTCAAAGAAGAGTTATCAATGGTTCACTATCAACTGAAGAGATGTATCTAGTGTGGTCATGCAGGGGCTTGTCTGGTACTATTCAACATTTCCATTAGTACCTTAGACAATGGAATGAAGAGAATGCTTATAAAATGCCCATGACATTACCTGGGTGGAGTTGCTAGCACTTTGGAGGACAGGATTAGAATTCAAAATAGCTTTAATAAGTTGGAGAATTGATCTGAAATCACCAAGATGAAATACAATAAAGACAAGTGCAAAATACTATACTTGGGAAGAAAAATCAACTGTCCAGCTACAATAAAGGAAGTAACTAGCTAAGTGGTAGCCCTGCTGAAAAGGATCTATCTGGAGCTTATAGTGGATCACAACTTGAATATGAATGAATCAACAAAGTGATATGGTGGCAAAACAGGCTAATATCATTCAGGAGTGTTTTTGAGGGAGTGGAATGTAAAGCAGCAAGGAGGCATTGAAAGAGGTGAAGATAAGAATAAATAAGGAGTGCTGGAAAAGAAGAGTGTGACAAAGGCTACGTCTATACTAAGTGTTTTCTCAGCAAAAAATATGCTGAGGGACTCATTTGCATGAGTCATGATCTCATTTGCATATTTTCTGCCAATCCGTTTTTGCACAAAAACAAGCAGTGTGGATGTTTTCTTTTTGCCCAAAAAAACCCTTTTTCTGCAAGATCCTGAAGCCTCCCAAAAAAGGGAGGTTTACCAATCTTGCAGGAAAAGGGGGTTTTGTGCCCAAAATAAAAAAATGTCCACACTGCTTGTTTTTGTGCAAAAACAGATCGGCAGAAAATATGCAAATGAGATTGCGACTCATACAAATGAGTCCCTCATTAGCATATTTTTTGCCGAGAAAACTCATAGTGTAGACGTAGCCAGAATGTATATGTGCTTACACTCTATCCTGTTTTGTAACCATCTCTGTACAACATATGCCATGTAAGGTATCATTTGAAAATTCATCATTTGCCATTCATTATTACCATGATAAAATGTTTGTGACAATATTGCATGTCATAGTTTGTTATAAGATTCTACTGTGTGGTGTTTAAAAATACATGCATCCCAACCTCAGTTTGGAACATGTCTATCCCAAACAAAGGAATGTATGCTCTGTTTAATTTGTGTTTAGCAGTAATCACTCTCGGAGCACTGCCAGTCTGCTACTCAACACAGGGTCTGCGCTCCTTGGGCTGTGTGTGCCTGGCTCTGTTGCTGCAGGACTGCTTCTCCACACAGCTTGCTCCTCTTAGCTGTCTCTCAGCTCTCTCCTTGCTCAGAGGGACCCAGAAAAATCCCAGCTCACAGGGAGGACAGGGCCTGGCCTCTCACTTTCCTCACTGGCCTGTCCAACCTGTCAATCAGGCCGAACTGGAGTGTTGGCTGCTTTCCATTGTCTCTGGGGTCTGTCAGTCTCAGGGCCCTGATTTCTCATGGACCCTTCCCCTTTTGACACTGGGAGCTGGCGAACCAAAAACTCTCACGGAGTTCTAGTTAAGGGGCTAACAGTCCCCTTACACATGCCTATTGGAAAAGTAGTCTGACAGATTAAAAGTAGTGACATATGATGGCCAGGGAACGAGGAACATGCTCGCTAAGAATTGCAGAGCTATAGTTGTTCAGTGACAAACAGCTACTGTTGTTTGATGCCAAACGGTAGCTGATCTGTCAGCTTAAGGAAGTGAAACCACAGATCACAACTAATACACAGTAAGATTTTTTTAAAACCAACCTTCCCAGACACATTGATGCATTTCAAGATTTTGGTTACAACTTAATAAACAGTAACCAACTTGGCAACAAGCTAAATAAAAGAGGGGGGAAAGGTTTATGAAGCTTTTAAAATAACTCTAAAATATCTTTGTTAAGAAAACTTTTAGTGTCCTGGATTGCTCATCTATAATTTTTCAGCATTCCCCGTGCATGCAAAATACTCTTGTTGGAGTAAGGGTTTTAGAGCTTTTTATATTTGCATTTTAGGTTTAATCATCTAGTAATGTAATGTTACTCATTTAACATTTTATCAATTAATCCCTTTAGTTAAATATACATTTCTTTGTTTTAAAGTTTAGTAAGTAAAGAGACAGGGTTTTGGTATTGTGCTTATGTTAATGAGATTAGAAATATTGAAGGCCCTGGGCCTTCATTGTGAATTGTTTTGATTAAGGTTTAAATTACAATGCCTTTTGCTTTTTATAAACACTGCTATTTGTATACCTTTGAAGGTCTCTGTCAGAAAGACTTTTTGTGTGAATGAGAAATGTATCATCATAAAGATAAGGTGTGAAGGTCAGTGTCAGAGCCAGATGGCCAGAAAAGGAGGGGGTGACTGAAGACAGACTCATCCGTGTCTTCGTCTTTGTTTCCTGATGAGACAGTAGTGGGCACATCCACCAAACTGCTAGAGACCGATAACAGAGCCCAAAAGGGGCTACTTAGAAGGCGCATTATTCAACTCCCTGTATTCTAACTAACCCATTTGGTTTGACCTTCTGAGTCTGAAATCGGTATTCAAATCAAGGTTCTCTCACTTCTGTTTTAACTGCAAATACAATGGAAACCGGGTTGACACGCTGGCACTACCTGGCTCCTATGGTGACGCATCATAACAGGCCAAACTCTGCACTAAGTTCAACTCTGCAGTGCAACTCTGATGAAGGTTCAACACTGAATTTGCTACAGAAGGATTAAATCCCAGCATGGATTGCAAATACTCCAAATTTAGGGGGTAATCAGACAGAGGGTTTGTTTCAGCTTATTGGTCTAGTCCAGGGTTGTTGGCTTCAGGCCCATCTCTAGATTATAATAAGCAATTGTTATAATTATCATAGAATTTCTATGTTACTAGGCCAAATTCAGCCCTATGTTAAATTCACTCACTATGCTGGCACTATCCACAGGGCTAAATTCATCCAGATACATCTAAAGATATTGGCATAGAAAGTATGCTTATTAAGTTTGCAGATGATACCAAGCTGGGAGGGGTTGCAACTGCTCAGGAGGATAGAGTCATAATTCAAAATGATCTGGACAAATTGGAGAAATGGTCTGACGTAAACAGGATGAAGTTTAATAAGGACAAATGCAAAGTGCTCCTCTTAGGAAGGAACAATCAGTTTCACACATACAGAATGGGAAGCGACTGTCTAGGAAGGAGTACGGCAGAAAGGTATCTAGGGGTTATAGTGGACCACAAACTGAATATGAGTCAGCAGTGTGATGCCGTTGCAAAAAAAGCAAACATGATTCTGGGATGCATCATCAGGTGTGTTGTGAGCAAGACACGAGAAGTCATTCTTCCGCTCTACTCTGTGCTGGTTAGGCCTCAATTGGAGTAGTGTGTCCAGTTCTGGGCACCGCATTTCAAGAAAGATGTGGAAAAATTGGAGCGGGTCCAGAGAAGAGCAACGAGAATGATTAAAGGTCTAGAGAACATGACCTGTGAAGGAAGGCTGAAAGAATTGAGTTTGTTTAGTTTAGAAAAGAGAAGATTGAGGGGGGACATGATAGCAGTTTTCAGGTATCTAAAAGGGTGTCATGAAGAGTAGGGAGAAAACTTGTTCATCTTGGCCTCTAAGGATAGAACAAGAAGCAATGGGCTTAAACTGCAGCAAGGGAGGTTTAGGTTGGACATTAGAAAAAAGTTCCTAACTGTCAGGATAGTCAAACACTGGAATAAATTGCCCAGGGAGGTTGTGGAATCCCCATCTGTGGAGATATTTAAGAGTAGGTTAGATAAATGTCTATCGGGGATGGTCTAGACAGTATTTGGTCCTGCCATGAGGGCAGGGGACTGGACTTGATGACCTCTCAAGGTCCCTTCCAGTCCTAGTATTCTATGAAAGGAGGTGTCCATGTTACACAACCATCTGTGGCAATCTGCCATTAGTTCTACTCTTGCAGGAAAACGTCCCCATAGATCCAGCTCTTGACACAACAGAAGAATCAGTGGCTACGTCTACACTGGCCCCTTTTCCGGAAGGGGCATGTAAATTTCATGAGTCGTAGTAGGGAAATGCGCGGGGGATTTAAATATCCCCCGCGGCATTTAAATAAAAATGTCCGCCGCTTTTTTCCGGCTTTTAAAAAAGCCGGAAAAGAGCGTCTAGACTGGCCCCGATCCTCCGGAAAAAGTGCCCTTTTCCGGAGGCTCTTATTCCTACTTCATGATACCCCTAAATGTGGGAACTGTAAAACATGCCACCAGTGCTTGCAGGGGAGACACCACCATCATTGTAAGAGGTCTCTGAGGAACAAGCCTCCCCCCTTCCAGAGTTGAGTGAACTGAGCTGGTTAAAGGGCTTGAGTTAGCCTGCTTCACACCTACCAGGTGTGAGCTGTAAGACTGGCCCAACTTGCCCCTTTCCCCCTTTGTTTTCAGGACAGACCTAAAGCAGACTCTCTGAGGAGTCTTTTCTTTTGCTAGTCTGGTAGAAGCTGGATTCCTTTGCCAGTCCAGCTGGTGGCTAAAAAGTTGAAGTCACTGAGAGCTGAAATCACTGGTTTGGCTGAGAGCCAGAATCACTGCAGCCAGCCAAGTGGCAGCGGCCAGCAGAGTGGCTGGTGGGAATCACTGGCCCACGGTGTGGCCAGTAGGAGTGGCAGCAAGTGAGGAGCGGCAACCAGCGCGTGGCACAGAGCAGCAGCAGGCGAGGAGCAGCGGCGGGCAACCAGTGGAGTATCCGGTGGCATGGGACGAGACAGCTGATGAAGCATGGAGGAGTGTCATAAGTTGCTCCCTGTCTATCCCCCCATCCCTCATTTCTACCCAGGTTGGGAGGTGAAACCCTGCAGGTGAACTTTGGGACTCTGGGTGGCACGGACCAGGGACAGAGACATTTGGGGTGTCAGACTCTTCAGACTTCAGGCGATTCTTGGCGGGGGGGGGGGGGGCAGGGCTTAGCTCATGTTTGGGTTATGAACTCTGTCTGTGGTGTTTTCCCCAAGTTAATGCCATATGACTTCTCTGTCTCATTAAATGTTTCTTTCCTACACTCAGACTCAGTGCTTGCGAGTGGGGAAGCATTGCCTCTCAGAGGCACCCAGGGGTGCGTGAATTTCCCAGATTACTGGGTGGGGGCTCGAGCCGGTTCTGTGTGAGATGGACCCCAAGATATTGAACCCAGCCCTGGTTACTGCCAGGCCTACCCGGCAGAAGGGTTTCCAACACAATCGCCAAACAATACTGTGGTGAAATGAAAAGCCACAAGAGGTTTGCTCACTTGCTTTTCTACAAATATTGCAAAAGCAAAATGAGCACCTTCAAAAGAAACACCTTCCAGCACACAACATCTCATTTCCTGAGCATCCACACATGCATGAGTTCACAGAAGGCAACTGTTGAGCTTATCTGTGACCTTAAATGCCCTTTTTCAATGACTGTCAATGTCTGCTTGTGCTCTGACTTACAGAGAGTTTCACTCACGCAGCAAAACTGCATCAGACTGTTGCTGAGTCGATAGTTTGCATAAGAGAAATAAGGCTCCAATTCAATCACAGGCCACTGACCTTCGTGCAGGGACTAGTGGAACAAAAATAGTCTCTCTTACACAGGTCAGCTCAGAGGAGCAAAGCCCCTGAACATTAGGGTCACAGAGCATAGGATAGTTTAAGGCTACAGCTGGTAGGAGTCCCTCGGCAAGAGTCAGTTACAAAGGGTAGGGCTAGGCTTAGGGCTTTGTGGCTTAGGGTTGGAGTTAAAGAAGGTGGGATGCTCTAGGGTGGGATCCCAGCCTGCCGTTAGGATCAGGGCTAATCTGGGATAGCGTTAGGTTAGGGACTATAGAGCTCCAGGCTAAGCACCTCTACTCACTTCACCTGTAAAAGGAGAAATCAAATGAGACATGGGAGAAGAAGAAACACATGCAAGAAAAGGAGCCCGAGCTCTCCCGAACAAATTCATTCCTGAGTGATGTGTGCACAGAGATGTCTACACTTTGAACTGGAGGGGTCATTGCTAGTTTGGTAGCATTGGCAGTGCATAGTGGACGCTGGAGGCCAAATCTCAAACCACTGGAGGGGGGAAGTGGCAGTGTTGGGATCCCTGGAAACATCTCCTTCCCCATTATGGCCCTGGGGCTGGAGGAACCCTCGCTACCCATCATGGCCCCAAAACTTCAGCTGGGGCTCAGATCTTTTTCCAGTGCCAGTGCTGCAGCTGGGAGGTGGGGTGTGAGGATATGCAGGAGAAGGGGAGGAACTGGGGAGACTGGCTCAGAATTCTAGCTAGAACTAGTTTGGGGCATTTGAATTTTTTTTTTTAACATGAACTGAGTGAAATGACAAAATCTCAACACTTTCCATTCCAGTAGAAAGTACAATTCTTTGTATCAGCCTTCACAAATAAAAAACATCTCTCTATTTCACACGCACACAGTCACAAACTTCAGAAGCAAAAGCCCCTTCCTCATGCACATACACAGATATGAAAAACTGCCCATTAAAAGGACAATTGAAGATGGAGCCACATGTCAATGATAGTAGCTTGGCTGTTTGATGCTTTATTGGAAGGACAACACTGAGATATCACAATCAGGGCCACGATATAAAACCGAGTTAGAACAGAAGGCTCTGTGTTAGGCACGAGTCTCTGTAAGGCTGAAAGAGATAACCCAATGTTTGTGTGACCTCTATGACAATTTCCTGCATTATTTTTAGCATCCATTGTTTTAACTGAAACGTTTTCATGATTGTGTCCTGCTCCATGGTGGAGGACTACCCGTCAGCTTTCCAGGAACTAAAAAGAGTGGATGGCAATTAAGGAAAATCAACCAGGTTGTAATTGACTCCCCCTCCAGAGAGAAAGGCTCTAACCTGGGGCAGGATCAGACTTGATTCTCCAGAGACCAATGGACACAGAAAGATATTTTTTGATCCACAGCCTGAATTTAAAATGGCATAGGGTCTTTGGTCTCATACAGCAAACAGAAAGGAACTTCTGCCTAGTGGGGGAGGGAAGCAGTGCTTAGGGAAGCATGGGAGAGATTGATATCTACCAGAGCCCTTGAGAAGATGACGGGGGTCAGGAATGATCTGTGGTAAGCTTGTTAGCTTGTGCACAGCAGGTTTTTTATTGTTTTAATAGGTTATGTTTGTGATGCTTTTACCTTAAAAATAAATGTGCTTGCTTAAAAAGAGCTGGGAGGGCACTTACACCATTCACAGCCTTCCAAGAAAAAGCCAAGCAGAGACATTGCCTGTGTAGACTACCTGTCTTGCTGGGGAACTCAGTGTAATCAGGGAACTGTGCAGCCTGGATATACCCTGGTCAGGAGGGAGAAAGATGTGGGTGTTTGTCCAAGAGAGGTGATGACTGGAGACCTGGAAGCTTGAGAGTGGGTGGCTTTGCTGGACCAGGGACAAGGAACACAGGTGCAGTTATGATGTTTTGAAGTTATGATGTTTTGAAGTTTCCTCAGGAAGTCGGTGGTATCGCGGAGGTAAACAAATTAACACTAACACCCGACCAGGAACTTTCTATCTGCTACCCAAAATACACAAACCTGGTAAGCCTGGATGGCCCATCATCATCTCAAGCATTGGCACACTCACCACAGGATTATCTGGCTATATCGACTCCCTCCTCAGACCCTATGCTACCAGCACTCATAGCTACCTCCGTGACACCACTGACTTCCTGAGGAAACTTCAAAGCATCAGTAATCTTCCTGAAAATACCATCCTGGCCACTATGGACATAGAAGCTTTTTACACCAACATTCTACATGAAGACAGATTGCACCTGATTACAGAGCTCTGCGACTTTGTCCTCATCCACAACTACTTCCAATTCGGAAACAATTTCTATCTCCAAGTCAGCGGCACAGCCATGGGCACTCGCATGGCACCACAATGCGCCAACATCTTTATGGCTGACCTTGAACAACGTTTCCTCAGCTCTCACCCCCTAATACCCTTATTTTACTTATGCTACATCAATGACATCTTCATCATATGGACCCATGGAAAAGACATTCTTGAAGAATTCCACAAGGATTTCAACAACTTCCACCCCACCATCAACCTCAGCCTGGACCAGTCCACAGGAGAAATCCACTTCCTGGATACTACAGTACAGTTAAATAATGGACAAATTTCCACCACCCTATATCAGAAACCCACCGACCGCTACACTTACCTTCATGCCTCCAGCTTCCATCCCAGACCCATTTCTCAGTCTATAGAAACTGGCGAATTCATCACTGGAGCCAACAACATAAGCTACCAAATCAAAAGGTCATTTGACTGTACATCCAGTAATTTGATCTATGCCAGCAAATGCCAGCAGTGCCCCACTGCTATGTATATTGGACAAACTGGATAGTCTCTGCGGGAAAGAATCAATGGACACAAATCAGATATACATAAAAGAAACATACAGAAACCTATTGGGGAACATTTCAATCTTCCGAATCAATCTTTAAAAGATCTGTAGGTAGCTGTCTTGTTACAAACCAGTTCTACATGCCAGATCCACAGGGAAGCATTGGAATTAGAGTTCATCCACAAATTCAACTCACGTGCTAATGGACTCAGTCGTGATGAAAGTTGTTTGAGACACTATCAACTTAACATCCATTAAAGCTCCTCTTTCTGTGGACTCCCATGTCAGGAAGGACACTATCTATTGACTTTGATTCTTATCTGCTTTGTTTTAACTACCCAATCTTCAGATACTTACTGATTCCCTCTGCTCTCTGTCTCCCACCCCCCTTTCTTTTTCTTCCCTCCCCTTCCCCTCTCCTATTTATTTTGGGTGTTCACATCCTAAACTCATAACTCCGGACATCTGAAGAAGTGGGCTGTGCCCACGAAAGCTCATGATACCATTTACATGTTTTGTTAGTGTATAAAGTGCTACCAGACCATTTGTTGTTGTTGTTTTTTTCAATTGTAGGCAGGAGCCAGTGTGGGCAGGGAGCAAGCTTTTAAGTCAGCTCCCTGCATGCACCAGCTCCCACAGAGCCATCTGTTCCCCCACCCACCATGTAACCACTGAAATTTTCCAGTGGTTACACAATTAAACACCCCTAATTTCCAGTCTTCATCCAGATAAAATTTACTACCTTCCTTTTTCTTCTAGGCCTTTCCTCCCTATCTCCCTGCACCTCTCTGGTGACCAACAGTTTTTCCTTTGCAGCTGAGTTCACAGAGGCCCTAATATTTAAAGTAACACGTAAGTGGGGTAGAAAGAGCCATGTTGGCTCTTTTTAAGACAGATTTTCTCTCTTATTTAAAACTATCTTCAGTCACATTTCTCTTCAGAAGCTTCCCTTCTCCCTGCAAGCATCCAGATAGGGAGCTGGAGCAGCAGAGCATTTTAAGGCATTCAGCATTATAGGACACAAGGTGGCAGAGTCTGAGAGCATCCAGTGTCCAGCATGAACCTACCATGTCAGCATTATTAGCACCATGCTCTAACCAGCTGAGCTAGCCAGCTACCATGGGTTACACCCCAAAACACAACATCCTCCATACATCATTATTTCACCCTATGACCAGGGACAGACGTGAGCAGAAAGCTGACGTTGCTATGTGGGAGTAAATAAATAGCCTAAGAACGGTCTGCATTTCAACCCAGGAAATGTTATTTCCCCTATTGAGTGGCAGCTGGTTGTATTCTATATCCCACACGAGGACAGCAGAAGAAGCAGCAATATTTACTCATGGTCTCATTTATCCAAGGAACTCTGTAAGTACCATCCTCCTAGTATCTGAGTGACATTTAAGATGCTTAAAGGTTACAGTTGAATGGGTAACAGCCATAAAGCTAGAAAAAGGAAAGTTTAGATTAGTCATTATGGGAGTGGAGGGAGGAAATCTTGCTGTGCAGAATAATTTGCCATGAGAACTAATCAAGCACCACCACCAGAAATCTTTAAGGATGGATTGAAACATTCATGGATTTAGTGTATATGACCATCAGGCACTACAGCAAAGGGACAGAACCAATCTACCTTATAATATGACAGTCTGCAAGGGTTTTGTTTTTATTTTAATTTATATTCAAGATTTCACAAAGATTAAAGCCCATGGTGCCAGGGTAGATTACTGTCCAATAAGATCCAAAACCAAAACCAATGCCTATGCAAGTCCCTTTAATACAGAGAAGATGGCAAAGAGGAGAAAGGAAACAAGTAAACATAGTGCAGAAAGATGATCTTACGGTAAAGACACTGAGCAAAAGATCTGATTCCTGGTGTTGCCACAGACTCTACATAGGACCCATGGCAAATTGCTTCATCTGTCTAGGACTCAGCTCCCCTTCTGTAAAACTGGATTCATTAATACATACAGGCAGGCTGCCCTCACAGGGGGCTGTGGAGATACATGTCTTTATTTTTGTGACATGCTGCTCTAATACAGCGATGTAGATCAAACAGGTACCTGTAATGAGATAGCTGCATCTCCAGAAAGATGAGCAGGTGCTTCCACATATATTCCAGTGCAACAACCCATCAGTGGGAGTAGCACACCCTGTGGGGAGTGAATTGGTTAAGCTACAACCAAAGAGAAATATAGTCGCTATCTACAAATGGATGAAGAATGTTATTAAATTGTCAAGGAGGAAAAGGTGTTGTTTTAAGAAGAGTTAAGGCTTAATACTGGGTGGGTTGGAATGGCCCTTACTGAAAGTTTGGCTAGACAGTTCTGGAGAAAATAGGCTGCAGTGTACTGCACTAGCAGGCAGATGAGGTAGCTGATTTAACAAGTCTTTCATCTCTAATTTTAAGGATGGTTAAGGACACTGAGGCAAATCTCTGTTGCTATGAAAGGTGCCATGGAATCTTTAATATTCATGCAGAGCAGCCATTACCAGCCTGGCTTTCACAAGTGCTGAGCAGCACGGGTCCTGTTTTATCTGACAAGAACTGAGGATGTTGCTCACCTTTGCCGGTCAGGGTACTAATACCAATACATTTCCAGCCCGTCAGGCCAGTGCAATCTGAACAAACTCTGTCTTCAACAGAACACAGAAAAGAAATCTGAATAATTAGAGAGGAGGGACGGCCCTGTAGAAAGAACTACCGGCAGAGTACAGGTAAGGAAAAACTGGGTGGGGAGAGGAACTGAGTCAGTATCAGTCTATTCATCTTAAAGATAGTCAAGGAATCATCTAGCACAATGGTCACCAATCAGTGGATCGGGATCTACCGGTAGGTCTTGGAGCCTCTGACAGGTGATCCTGACTGGTTTGGCCAAGAGACTATCAAGTGCAGCGCTTCAGCTGCCCCTCCTCACTACTGCTGTGCATCTCCTGCCCTTTGCCTTGGAGCTGCCTCCCCCCACTTCCAGGAGCCTCCTGCTAGTTGTGCAGGGCAGGGGAAAGGAAGGAGCTGATAACAAAGTGCCCCATCTCCCAGCCTGTATCCTATTTTCACAGAGTAAGGCGGGGGGCACTACAGGGCTTGGGATGGAGGGAGTTTTCTGGCTGCCTTTGGGAGTGGTGCCGGGCCAGGGCAGGGGTGAGCCTGCCTTAGCCCCCCCTGCACCACCTCCCAGGAGACACCTGAGGTGAGCAGTGCCCAGGCAGAGCTCACATCCTGAAACCTCACCCCAGTCATGAACCCCCTCCTGCACCCCAAGCCTCTGCCCTACCCCCGAGCACCCTGGACCAAAACTCCCTTACAGAGCCTGCACCTAGAATCCTCTCCAGCACCACAACTGCCTGCCCCAAGCTCAGCTCAGAGCCCCTCTCAAATTCCAAATCCCTTAACCCAAGACCAGAGCCTGGCCCCCAGCCCGCTGCCCCTGCCTGGTGAAAGTGAGGGAGGATGGGGGAGGGAGGAAGAGAGGATGGAGTGAGCAGGGGCAGGGGGTGTTTGAGGTAGATTTTGAATTGTACTTAAATTGTGGAAGTGAGCTCATGCTTAAAAAGGTTGGAGACCACTGGTCTAGCAAACCTCTTTACCACAGAAAATTAATTTCTAAAAAATAGGAACTTCAGGGGGGAACTCAGCAGATGAGAGGAAACAAATGTAGCAGGGGCACAACCAGAAATTTCCTAAAGAAGCAGGCCCAGCATTTTCCCTCTGCTGCTCCCCCACCCTGTCCTGAGCTCTCTCACACTGCCTCTGCACCCAGTCTGCAGTCTCAGTCCACACCCAGCTCTACACCCTCCCCACCTACTGACCTTGACCCAGCACCACGCTCTTTTCCCCACATTGCTCTGCACCCAGCTCTGAGCTCTCCCTCACCCTGCACCTCACCCCACAGTCTCTCCATCCCACAGCCAGTCCCTAGCTCTGGCCCAGAGAGGCAATCAGACTGAAGAACACCATCGCAACCAGGGACCAAGCAGTTCTGGGAGCCTTCTGTGTCCCTGTTTCCTCAGAAAACGCTAAAAGCCCAGATCCAACCCTTCTACCCATCTGGGGTTTCCCAAGGCCCCTGATCTGCTTCTCCATAAGGACTGGGGTGCCCAGTGGTCCAGAGAAATTAGCAAAGATGTACAGGGGGCAGCATAAGCACAAGCTAACAATGCCCCTCAAATCTAGTCTGGTTACCCCCTGTCATCCCAGGAGTGAAGGGGCTCTGCTGTTACGACTCCCAAGTTTGGTAAGGGGCCAAGGAGACACCTAGGCCCTCAGGACACCCCCCCACCATCAAACCCTTGGAATGTAGTTCACATTTCCAAAAAAGAACAGAAGCACGAGCCTAGCAATTCTCATCCTGTCAGGCCAACCGCAAAACTCCAGCCACCTTGATGGAATTATCAAGCATTCAATGGAAGCTAGGTGCGGAGGTGCTTGTAAAAACCCCACCAAGGGCCTGTCTGCAGCTTTATGCACCAGTGCAGCATTTGCAGTGTAGCCCTGCCCTAAGTTACTTTTGAAAATGGGACTTTGACATCTAACACACTTGAAACACTCATAGGCAATGGGAGAAGGTAGGGCTAGAGGAGGTAAAACCCCAGCCACACACCTCCTCCAGCTCTGCCCCCTAGCACTACAGGAAGGGAGGAGGAGGTATGATGACCCCAGCCTCCCTGGCCCTAGAGCACAGGTAGGGCGGGTGCAGGGAGCAGCAACACTCTCCCTCAGTACGCTTACAGTAGGCATTCTGGGGGTAAAGTATGAGCTGAGCATACCCACCGAGCATACCCACCACCCATGGAAGCATTTCTGAAAGTTTTAGCCCATGTCTCTGCCTTTGGACAGTAAAGCGCCTTGTAAAAGAGCAGGATACATTTTAGAAAAAAGAAATTCACCACACATCTAGGGTATGTCTACACTACAAAGTTAGTTCGAACTAACAGATGTTAGTTCGAACTAACTTTCATAGGCGCTACACTAGCGCTCCGTTAGTTCGAACTTAATTCGAACTAACGGAGCGCTTAGTTCGAACTAGGTAATCTTCATTCCACGAGGATTAAGCCTAGTTCGAACTTACTAGTTCAAATTAAGGGCTGTGTAGACCCTTAATTTGAACTAGTGGGAGGCTAGCCCTCCCCAGGTTTCCCTGGTGGCCACTCTGGCCAACACCAGGGAAACTCTATTGCCCCCCTCCCAGCCCCGGACCCCTTAAAGGGGCACGGGCTGGCTACGGTGCCCGTGCCAGGTGCAAGCCTGCCAGCACCCAGCCAGCAGACCCTGCACCTGGCACGGCTTGAGCCAGCCACCCGATGCCCCCAGCCCTCCCCCTTTTCCCGGGACCAGGCTGGCAGCTCCTGGGAGCTTGCCCGGGACCGCAAGAGGCGGGCACCCGCCTGAGCTAGTGCGGACATCGTGGACCTCATCCACGATCTCCGCACTAGGCACAGGAAAGTGGCCGGCTAGGGCAGGATAGCTGCCAGCCTGGCCACCCAGGAGCAGGTGTGCATGAAAATCAAGGTGGTCCACTGAGACCCCCGACCCTGAGCCCTGAGCTTACAATGGCCGTCCTGGGTCAGACCAAAGGTCCATCTAGCCCAGTAGCCTGTCTGCCGACAGCAGCCAACCCTAGGGTCCCTGGAGGAGATGGACCAAAGATAGTGACCAAGCCATTTGTCTCGTGCCATCCCTCTCCAGCCTTCCACAAACCTTGGCCAGGGACACCACTCCTACCCCCTGGCTAATAGCACTCCATGGACCCAACCTCCATGACTTGATCTCACTTCCCTTTAAACTCTGTTCTAGTTCTATCCTTCACAGCCTCCTGCAGCAAGGAGTTCCAAGGTTGACTCTTTGCTTTGTGAAGAAGAACTTTCTGTTACTAGTTTGAAGCCTGCTACCCATTCCTTTCCTTTGGTGTCCTCTAGTCCTTCTTTATGGGAACTAATGACGAACTTTTCTGTATGCACCCTCTCCACCCAACTCCTGCTTTTAGAGACCTCTATCCTGTCCCCCCTCCATCTCCTCTTTTCTAAACTGAAAAGTCCCAGTCTCTTTAGCCTCTCTTCATATGGGACCTGTTCCCAACTCCTGATCATTGTAGTTGCCCTCCCCTCTCCCACCCTCTCTCTTCCCCTCTCCCACCTCCTTTTCCCAGTCTCCCCCAGTTTTTTCAATAAAGACAGATTCCATTTTTGAACACAATTGTCCTTTATTTTGTACATCAAGAAAAGGGGCTAGGGAAGGGTAAGTGGAAGGATGTGAGGGAGGAATGGGGCACGAGCCCCCGATGGGGAGGACTGGGCTGGCTCTGCGGGCTTCTGGGGGTGGAAGCTCTCCTGCAGCCCCCCAATTGCTAGATCATCCCTGACAGATGTTTGTCTAACAAACCTGCTCTTAAAAATCTCCAGTGATGGAGATTCTATAACTTCTGTAGGCAATTTATTCCAGTGTGTAACCACCCTGACCCTCAGGAAGTTTTTTTCCCCTCTAATGTCCAGCCTAAACCTATCTTGCTTCAATTTAAGCCCATTGCTTCTTGTTCTATTCTTAGAGGTTAAGAAGAAAAATGTTTCTTCCTCCTCCTTGTGACAATCTTTTAGGTACTTAAAAGCTGTTATGTCCCCTCTCAGTTTTCTCTTCTCCAGACTAAGCAAACTCAGCTTCTTGAGTATTCTAGGATGCATTTCATCAGGCCTTGGGGAACTGGCCACATCCGTACCACTCAGAATAGAGTCACCAACCACTACTATCCTACCCAGAAGTAATCAGCAGCCAGTTTTTTCCCTGTGACATTCACATCCTCCTCCTCCCGTGGTGGTGTAGCAGCAGCCCTCTGCACCTGAGTAGCTTCCTCAGCCTTGGATGTCTCCATATTAATTGTCTCAAGGAATTCCTTGTGTGTTTGGATGCTCCTTAGCCTAGTCACCACCTCCTGTTGCTCTCTAACCTGCTTTCTGAGGGATTCCACAAGCAAGCACCTTTCACAATGAATGGCCGTGTCCCTCCCCGCCAGCCTGGCGTCTGTGAGTGGGAAATGCAGGCCACTGTCTCTGCAAAACCACACCAATATCTGAGTAAAGGAATCCATGGCCAAGTTCTCCGTCTGGATACAGGCGCAGATGAAGGAGATGGTAGTAGCATTGGTGATGAGGCCCTTCCTAACCATAGCAATTATATTGTGTGTCACTCCCACAAACTCCCTCTCAAACTTCCTGCTGTCTTCCCATACCTTAGCTCCCCTTGGTTGCTTAGCCTCTGGCTTTTAAGGCCTTCTCTCCTAGGTCAGCCAAGCCCCCTTGTTAATCACACAGTGGGACTGAGGCGGATAAAAGATGATCCAGGGAACAAAGGTGCAAACAGTCTCCAGACACATAATCCCAACTGACCTTGTAACTTAGATAACCTGAAAGGGAGAGAAAAAAAACCAAACAGCTAAACAAACTTATTTACCCCAAGATTACTACTCTGTCCTCCCCATGTTGTGCTGTGCTGCAGGTGCTGGCTGGATGCCAGACTGCCCCTCACAAATGTCTGCAGTTCAGTGTTGCTCCATTACTGCTGAAAGGTCCTAACTGGAAGGTGAACTATATTGTAATCAGGACTCGACAAATAATGTAATCTACTCACCCTGATTACAACCTGGAAGTGCCGACGCAGAGCGATCTGCACGTGCGCAGAACGCAAAACGGCGCGAAACCGCGTGGCTGGCGAGCGAGGCTTGCTGCTGCTTGCCGAGCCCTGATTGTAATGGTTTTGTGCTGTTAGAAGTTACACTTTCCATCCCCTCCACTCAGCCCGCCCCTTTCAATACAACTGTTTCAGAAATACTGGTTTCACACATGAAAGCCTAAACTGTTAAAACTGCCCTACTCTGCTTGTGAAACCACTGAATTGTGGTATTGATGGGTAAATTGTAAAATGTGGGTTCAAATCCTCTGATCTCTTTGGCCTAAGTGCATTGTTAGAGACCCGTAAACTACCTGAAGGTTCATGCTTGGATTTCCAAAAGTGACTAGTCATTTGGGGTGCTTCAGTTTTTTGGATCCCTAACTTGAGGTACTTTCAAGGTGCTTGATTTTACAAAAGTGTTGAACACTCCCCCCTGAAAATCAAGCCCCTTTAAAGAGTCTTGAGATAGAGACTCAAAACTGAAGCACCCAAAATCCACTAGTCACTTTTGAAAAATCTTAGCCTCCAGCTCACGGTGCAGTGCCGATCAAAACGGCTGCCTGCCCCCTGTGGCTCTCTGTGCTGCAGGGAGGAGAGAGCGAAGGAGGGAGGAACAGGCTTCAGCACATTGTCCCCATCCCAAGCAAAATCTCTCTGATTTTATTGGCCAGAAACCAGACAATGGGAGATTTTTTTGGGGGCAGAGGTAGCACAGCACAATTTTTCAGCTCTCATTGGCCAGCTTCAGTGCATGAAGCCTCTCCCTCCCTCCCCACTCCCTGCAACACAGAGAGCCACATGCACAGTCAGCCAGCCAGCCAGCAGTCTAGGGCTGCTGGCAGACAAGGAAGCCTGCCTGAGAGTGCTATCAGCTGGGCAACCCACTCCCAACTCCCTCCCACACTCCCTCCCTCCCAACTCCCTCTCCTAATCCCCTCTCCTCCCCCTCCCTGCCACTCAGGCCAAAATCCTCTCCTGCACCCATACCTACTCCTGGAACATGAACCCCAATCCTTTGCCCAGGTCACAACCCTCTACTTCACCCAAACTCCCTCTCAGACCCCACACTCTCTCCTGCAGTCCAATCCCTTACCCCAAGCTCCCTTCTGCACCCAACCTCTGTCCCAGACCCTACAGCTCCTGCATAAAAAGTGTAGCCCTTGACCACTTACCAAAATCTTGCCATGGCCCCCCATCACAAATTATTGCCCACCCCGTGTCACTTACATGCACACAAAAAACCAATCACAAAATAGTCTGATTGCTTCTAATTCTAATAGATTAATCACTTACTTCACATCAATCAGTACCCTAGCTCTCACACCAAAAGCACCTTCTGAAGCCAATCCTATAATAAACTAAGGGTTTATTAACTAGGAAAAAAGAAAAAAAATGTGTACAAGTTAAAGCAAGCAAACATGCACACAAACAAGTGCAATCTAACCCCTGATCTAGCAAGTAACAGTGTCTTTCATAGCTAATCTGGGGGAAAACCCTTGGGGCTCTCTGACTTCAGTTTGGGTTTATTAAAAGATAGGATCCAAGAAAAAACCGGCATGGTGCAGAGAAACACAAAATCAGAAGCTCCACTGAAAATAGGCACATCACAATCAGAAATGCCCCTGGAAATGTAAAACAAGCAAGATATGCAAAGACAGTGCAATGTTCCAGTTCTGAGCACTAAACACAGAGTCCAACATCTCTCAGCTACCTATGTAAAACTCTTCCCCATGGGGGGACAAAGATGAGCTGGATGGACTCAAGGTCCATCTTGGTCCCAGAGCCCAGCCCACGCCTGGTGCCACTCAGTTGGTGACCCATTTTTTTCCACCGTGCCAGATATTTAACTGCTGTAGAAATCCAGTTAGCTTCCACGATGGGGAACTGGCATCACTGGCCCTGTGAGAGTTTAAATGGCAAAGAAATTGACAATTTTCCTGTGTCTTCATTTTATTACCTTCATTCAATCTCTAAGGGCTTGTCTACATTACACAGCTTTTAGTGACACAGCTGCATCCCTAAGAGTCGCGCATTGTAGCAGCCATTTGTCAGCAAAATTCTTCCACTTCCAATGAGTGGCACTCACATTTTTGACAAGAGAGCGTGCCTGCTAACGGCATGCTGTTGTCAGCATCCGGCCCCTGGTTCTTAGGTTCCCCATCCCTGCTCTGACCGCTACATACATTCTTACAAAACTGCTATCTATTTTGAGCAACTCAAAGCATATACGTGAACTGGTCTGGCCTCCATCTCGAAGTTTGTCCATTCTTAGCTAGTGGATGCAGCCGTAGAAGGAGCTGGCACCTGGCCATCTAGCATCACTAGAAGCCAGGGCCTCCATCGAGAAGCAAAAGAGGAACACATGCCAACCTGCAAGTGGATCACAGGCAGGCAAGAGGTAGATGGGCTAGTCATGAGTATGCAGAAACAGGTGCATCTGTGTTTGCAAAGGGTGGGTGGCAGAGAATAACGAGGGTGGGACTGACTAGGCATCCTTACATGATGAAAAGTAACAGAGGTAGCCGTGTTAGTCTGATCTTGGTAAAACAAAAATTGACCCTGACAATAAGCAATTTCCTCCTTCCTTGTCTCTTCTTTGTCCCCTCACCCCTCCTCCCACCTTCTGTTCTAGGTAGCTGATGCATTAGTGTGCAATTTCTTTACTTTTTTCATTGTATCCCTCTGTTATATATGGTCATGCCAATTCACTTTCAGAATATAATCTGAAGAAGTGGGTCTGCCCCACAAAATCTCATCACCTAATAAACTTGTTAGTCTTCAAAGTGCTACATGACTGCTTTCTTTGTTTACGCACCCTTAGGTATTCATATATGTCCCCACTATAAATGAAGGCTGGTCCAGAGCCAGTGCAGGCATAGATTATTCAGTATATAAATATACCTCCCTGCTGGGAAACACAGTCTAAAAGAGAAAACCCACATCTGTGCTGCACTGAAGTCCCACTTTGTTTGGATGAGCAGATCAAACAAGAGTGTGAAGAGTGTGAAGGAGGTGTGAAAATCCTTTAAGGTTAAGCTTCTGAGTGCTACACTGCCTGTCTCAGCAAGGTGTTAGAGTCACACCCATGTGAGAAAATCTAAAATATATCTTTGGCTTTTATAGTTGTGGCACCTAAATTAACATCAGCAAATTACAGAAAGATGAAATTACTTACTAAACGGTCTTGTTTTTGACTTGTCAGCTGTAATACCTGTAACTCAAGAATAGTGATAGAAATGTAGCCGTGGAGACAGATCCATAGTCTCCTATAGACAACCACCTAACCTCAAGATGATTCTTACCAACCACCACAGGACATACCACACTAATACCAACCCTGGTACCTTCCCTTGCAACAAACCCCGTTGCCAGCTTTGTCCACATATTCATTCTGCTGATACCATTATTGGATCTAACCAAGTGAGTTATAAGATCAAGAACACATATTCCTGCGCATCCAGAAATATAATCTATACTATCATGTGCCGAAAGTGTCCGTCTGCTATGTACATTGGACAAACATCTCAGACACTTCGCCAAAGGATTAATGCCCACAAAACAGATATCAGACAAGATCACAAAGAAAAAAACAGTTTCTTGCCATTTTAACCAGAAAGGACACTCTCTCAATGACTTAACCACCTGCATTCTGCTACAAAGACCTTTTACATCTGCACTTGAAAGGGAATCCTCTGAACTGTCATTCATGTTAAAATTCGACACTTTCCAAAAAGGACTCAACAAACACTTGAACTATCTCACCCATTACCAAGATAGTTTCCCCAATTATCACCTCTAATACCATTAACTCACAAACATCCCACTCTCCCTACCTCTAATATCATCAGTTCACAGACACTTACCTTCCTTCCTTCCCCCCCCCCCCCCCGCTGCATCCCCCTCCTGTTCTGCAATGTGATTTGTCCTTTTCATATTTGTTCATTTTTTTAATTGTATCCTTTGGTATATATGGTTGTGACTACTTTCTTCCACTATTTGATCTGAGGAAGTGGGTCTGGCCCACGAAAGCTCATCATCTAATAAACCATCTTGTTAGTCTTTAAAGTGCTACATTGTCCTGCATTTTGCTGTAACTCAAGACACATCTAAATAGAGGAGCAACACTCACAGCATTACATTAAAGCACACTAAGTCATTTTTTGTGCACACCAGCAACGTCTACATGGACCAATTAATGCCTAATGTTTTAGCGATATTTAGAAATCATATCCCGGTATTGCACGTTGCTGTACCAGAGAGATAACCCCACAGGTTCTTCGCAAGATCTAAAAGCAGTTAGCATGGATGTTAGCAACAGCATGTTGAAATAAATATGCAATTTGACTGGAAAGATGAGAAATGCAAACTGGGTTTGCTGTCTTTTCAATAGGGGTGTAGTTGGTGGCCACTAAAGATGGCAAAACAATTTACTTCACACTGTAGTATAGAATGATTGAGAATCATTGATGTGAGAAAACAAAAGGAAAAACTATGTAGCACTTTAAAGACAAACAAGATGGTTTAATAGGTGATGAGCTTTCGTGGGCCAGACCAACTTCCTCAGATCATATTCTGGAAGAGAATTGGCATGACCATATATACCAAAGGAATACAATGAAAAAAGTGAACACATTATTAAACTGACAAATCAGATTTAATACAGAAGGTGGGGTGAGGGAGAGGGAGGGAGGGAATAGCTATTTATGAGTCAATGAATGGCTAATCAGGGGTGATAAGTGGGGAAAGCTATCTTTGTAATGGTTAATGTAATTAGCATCTTTGTTAAGGCCCATTTAAGTATCAAATTTAAGCATGAAAGAAAGTTCTGAAGTTTCCCTCAGTAATCTGGTATTAAAGTCTCTTTGAAGTAAGATGCATGTAGTAAGGTCATTAAGACTATGTCCAGGTAGGTTGAAATGAAAAGCAACTGGTTTTTCCTTGTAAAGATGTCTGATTTGTGGGCATTAATTCTTTTGCGAAGTGTCTGAGAAGTCAGCCAACCACAGCGTGCTGCTTTGGGCCCCGCAAATGCTTTGGCCAGGCCTGCTGACTGCAAAGGGTAAGGGAGTGCAGGGAAAGAAAGATGCAGACTGCAATAATATTTTCAGCATCCCATGAGCTCCCTGAATGCCTTTCCGAACACAAATTAAAAAAACAACCACCACCCTATTTAACAAAAATGAGCCTTCTTAGTGGGGAGGAAGTGAATCAATTAGACATTAGCCTAATTTGCACGGTGACCAGTTTCAGAGGAGTAGATGTGTTAGTCTGAATCTGCAAAAGTGGCGAGGAGTCCTGTAGCACCTTATAGACTAACATATTTATTGGAGCATAAGCTTTAGTGGGCAAAGAAGTGGGTCTTTGCCCATGAAAGCTTATGCTCCAATAAATCTGTTAGTCTATAAGGTGCCACAGGACTCCTCATCGCATTAGCCTAATTGAATACAATGTTACAGTAAGACTCAATTTTTCAAAAAAGAAACACTTAAGTTATATACACAACATACTTAGCTGTGTGAGGATACAAGGAGGTGATCACATATATGCACATTTCAACTGCGTGCGTAATAAGGGTAAGTGGGTGTACAATCATCAGACTGTGTGCCTTCAATTTCCCCCAAGAATGAGCATGCCCAACATGAAAGCCACTGTCTGGTGCAAACAGCTGTTTGCACAGTATGGTACTAAAATTTTCAAAAGGAACCCACAAACACAGTGGTTAAACTTGTATGATTGAGAGACGGTCAGCACAGCTGGGGGCCTTGAAGCGAGGGAGGAAGAAATAGAAGTCACACAAGTTCCTTGTCTCAAAATAGTGACTGTCAAACCGCACACCTGGAGATCAAATGCAAGTAACCTAGAGATGAGGGGATAAGCCAACAGAGCTGTTAAACCTCAAGATTCAGCGTCAGGAGCTAGCCATATTTACAAGTCCTATTGATCATACCCCATAGATCAGATTAATATGTGAACTACTGCGCAATAGACAGCTGCCCCAGAGGAGTCTCAGTATGACAAGAGAGACAGAGCAGAGAAGACACGCATTTTCCTATGGAGCTTCAGGGGGTAGCCAAGTTAGTCTGTTACAGAAAAAAAAACAGTGAGCAAACGGTCTGGTAGCACTTTATAGACTAACAAAACATGTAGATGGTATCATGAGCTTTCATGGGCACAGCCCACTTCTTCAGATAACCGGAGTTATGATTAGAGGATAAGGAAACTCGAAATAAATAGGAGAAGGGAAGGGCGAGGGGGGAGGGGAGGGGAGAGAAGACAGATGTTCTGTCGCCCACCCCCCTACCTCTATGCATAAAGTATCAGGAGAAAGGGTCCTAAACCTGAGTAGATAAAGATCAAAGTCAGTGGATGGATAAGACAGGAAGAGTTAGCTAACTACTTGCTAACTACTTTCTGAATAGTATCCTTCCTGCCTTATCCATCCACTGACTTTGATCTTTATCTACTCAGGTTTAGCAGCCTTTCTCCTGATACTTTATGCATAGAGGTAGGGGGGTGGGCCACAGAACATCTGTCTTCTCCCCCCGCCCTTCCCTTCTCCTATTTATTTCAAGTTTCTTATCCTCTAATCATAACTCCGGACATCTGAAGAAGTGGGCTGTGCCCACAAAAGCTCATGATACCATCTACATGTTTAGTTAGTCTATAAAGTGCTACCAGACCATTTGCTCACTGTTTTTTTCCTATGGGGTCAGAGAGGATGATTTGAGCATTACAGTCCTCACTCAACCTGTCACACAGGGTGCTGCAGGGTCCATTACAGAGCTGCATCCAAAATCTGAGAGGAACAAAGCGTGGGAAGTGTCAGGGGGTAGCCGTGTAAGGCCAGTCCTCACCCACAGAACCTGCCAACCTGAAGCAAATTTTCTCCAGCAACTATACACCACACCACAGTAACTCTACCTCAGGAACTGATACCTCCAACAAACCTCGGTGCCAACTCTGCCCACATATCTACACCAGCGACACCTCACAGGACCTAACCACATCACGGGTTCATTCACCTGCACTTCTACCAATGTAATATACACCATCGTGTGCCAGCAATGCCCCTCTGCTATACAAGCAGTCCCCGGGTTACGTACAAGATAGGGACTGTAGGTTTGTTCTTAAGTTGAATCTGTATGTAAGTCGGAACTGGCGTCCAGATTCAGCTGCTGCTGAAACTGATCAGTTTCAACAGCGGCTGAATCTGGACGCCAGTTCTGACTTACATACAGATTCAACTTAAGAAACCCAGGCGTCCCCAAGTCAGCTGCTGCTGAAACTGATCAGCAGCTGATTCCAGGAAGCCCGGGACAGGGGCTTCCTGTAGTCAGCCACTGGTCAGTTTCAGCAGTAGCTGACTTGGGGACGCCTGGGGCAGCCGCTGCTGAAACTGACCAGCAGTGGCTGAATCAGGACGCCTGGGGCAGAGCAGCTGGGGTGCTGCCGGGTTGGTCCTGTAGCGCCCAGAGCGGCGCTATGGGACCAACCAGCAGCACCCCAGCTGCTGTACCACAGGCATCCGGAGCAAAGCCGTGGAGCACGGGGGCAGCGGGACAGCCCAGACGCGCCGTGGCTGTCCTGCTGCCCTCGGGCTCCGCGGCTTTGCTCTGCTTTGCTCCCCCTCTCCCTGGTCTGCAGACCATGGAGACGGGGAGCAAAGCAGAGCAAAGCCAAGGAGCACGCGGGCAGCGGACAGCCCAGACGCGTCTGGGCTGTCCGCTGCCCGCGTGCTCCGCCGCTTTGCTTCCTCTCCCTGGTCTGCTGGAGACCAGGGAGACGGGCCCCGTTCATAACTCGGGGACTGCCTGTATACATCGGCCAAACTGGACAGTCCCTACGTAAAAGAATAAATGGACACATATCAGATATCAGGAATGGTAATATACAAAACCTGTAGGAGAATACTTCAATCTCCCTGGACACACAGTAGCATATTTAAAAGTAGCCATCCTGCAACACAAAAAATCTTTAAAAATGGACTTCAAAGAGAAGCTGCAGAGCTACAATTCATCTGCAAATTTCACACTATCAGTTAGGATTAAACAAAGACTGTGAATGGCTAGCCAGCTACAAAAGCAGTTTTTCCTCTCGTGGTGTTCACACCTCCACATCAGCTGTTAGAAGTGGGCCTCATCCTCCCTGACTGATTGACCTCCTTATCTCTAACCTTACTCTTGATTAGTGATAGAAATGTAGCCGTGTTAGACTGGGGTAGCTGAAGCAAAATGTAGGACAATGTAGCACTTTAAAGACTAACAAGATGGTTTATTAGATGATGAGCTTTCGTGGGCCAGACCCACTTCCTCAGATCAAATAGTGGAAGAAAATAGTCACAACCATATATACCAAAAGGATACAATTAAAAAAATGAACACATATGAAAAGGACAAATCACATTTCAGAACAGGAGGGGAATGCAGGGGGGGGGGGAAGGAAGGTAAGTGTCTGTGAATTGACGATATTAGAGGTGGGGAGAGTGGGATGTTTGTGAGTTAATGGTGTTAGAGGTGATAATTGGGAAAGCTATCTTGATAATGTGTAAGATAGTTCAAGTGTTTGTTCAATCCTCTTTGGAGAGTGTCGAATTTTAACATGAATGACAGTTCAGAGGATTCCCTTTCAAGTGCAGATGTAAAAGGTCTTTGTAGCAGAATGCAGGTGGTTAAGTCATTTAGAGAGTGTCCTTTCTGGTTAAAATGGCAAGAAACTGTTTTTTCTTTGTGATCTTGTCTGATATCTGTTTTGTGGGCATTAATCCTTTGGCGAAGTGTCTGAGATGTTTGTCCAATGTACATAGCAGACGGACACTTTTGGCACATGATAGCATAAATTATATTTCTGGATGCGCAGGAATATGTGTTCTTGATCTTATAACTCACTTGGTTAGGTCCAATAATGGTATCAGCAGAATAAATATGTGGACAAAGCTGGCAACGGGGTTTGTTGCAAGGGAAGGTACCAGGGTTGGTATTAGTGTGGTATGTCCTGTGGTTGTTGGTAAGAATCATCTTGAGGTTAGGTGGTTGTCTATAGGAGACTATGGGTCTGTCTCCCAGAGCCTCTTGGAGTATGGTATCCTGTTCCAGTATAGGCTGTATACATTATCAATAAACTACAGCCTATACTGGAACAGGATACCATACTCCAAGAGGCTCTGGGAGACAGACCCATAGTCTCCTATAGACAACCACCTAACCTCAAGATGATTCTTACCAACAACCACAGGACATACCACACTAATACCAACCCTGGTACCTTCCCTTGCAACAAACCCCGTTGCCAGCTTTGTCCACATATTTATTCTGCTGATACCATTATTGGACCTAACCAAGTGAGTTATAAGATCAAGAACACATATTCCTGCGCATCCAGAAATATAATTTATGCTATCATGTGCCGAAAGTGTCCGTCTGCTATGTACATTGGACAAACCTCTCAGACACTTCGCCAAAGGATTAATGCCCACAAAACAGATATCAGACAAGATCACAAAGAAAAAACAGTTTCTTGCCATTTTAACCAGAAAGGACACTCTCTCAATGACTTAACCACCTGCATTCTGCTACAAAGACCTTTTACATCTGCACTTGAAAGGGAATCCTCTGAACTGTCATTCATGTTAAAATTCGACACTCTCCAAAGAGGATTGAACAAACACTTGAACTATCTTACACATTATCAAGATAGCTTTCCCAATTATCACCTCTAACACCATTAGCTCACAAACATCCCACTCTCCCCACCTCTAATATCGTCAATTCACAGACACTTACCTTCCTTCCTCCCCCCCCCCCCCCCGCATCCCCCTCCTGTTCTGAAATGTGATTTGTCCTTTTCATATGTGTTCATTTTTTTAATTGTATCCTTTGGTATATATGGTTGTGACTACTTTCTTCCACTATTTGATCTGAGGAAGTGGGTCTGGCCCACAAAAGCTCATCATCTAATAAACCATCTTGTTAGTCTTTAAAGTGCTACATTGTCCTACATTTTGCTTCACTTACTCTTGATTGGCATTCTATTCTTATGCCTGTACATTTATATCTGCCTCTGGAATTTCCACTACGTGCATCTGACAAAGTGGGTCTTTGCCCACGAAAGCTAATGCTCCAATAGATCTGTTAGTCTATAAAGTGTGGAAAGTGCTTTTAGAAATCTCAACAGAGCAACTCTATGATATGGAACCTAGAAAACCCAGATCACCAAAATGGAAAATCAGCCTTCTGCTGTGGCATCTGACTCAGGTGATCTCCCTGCCTGCAGTCATCTCCTCCATTCTACCTCCCACAGTTTTCTTCTTCTCAGACTCTTAAATAGCCCTGGGCTAATTGGGCTGGCAGCTGGCTCTCATTCTCCAGTTAGGGCAGCTTCTTTCCAGTCCTCTTTACTCACCTAAATGGGGCTGGCATAGTAGGGGACTGATTCTGAAATCAGTCATTCTGCTTAAGTACCCTGCCCCAAGGAGCCATGGAATGATCGGGCTGTACAAGAATTAGGCTTGTGGGGACTTTCTAAAGTTTTACATTGTTTTATTTTTGAACACAGTTATTTTTTGTAAATTATTCTACATTTGTAGGCTCAAGTTTCATGATAAAGAGATTGCACCATAGTATTCACACTAGATTAACTGAAAAATACTACTTTTGTTTCTTTACAACACAAATATCTTACTATGTATTTTAGAAACGTGTGTCTGAGTCCATTTGTTCAAAACCTCCTCCTACACGGTAAAAGCTAGGACCTCCCCATTTGGTAGGCAGCTTCCTCTTATTGTAACTTCAAGCAAGATCAGGGTTTGGTTGTGCCAAGATAATGGGATGTGAGTGGAGTTCTATTGTGTCTCATAAGTGACAATGGAAGGATCTGATAGGAGGGACAGTTATACTGAAGATTGACCACAGAGAGCAGCAAGGGGATAGAGATGGAGACTGGGACAGTTATAACCCCATTGGCCAGCAGGGAGCAGGGCAAGAGAAAGGGACAACTGCCTACTATATGTTTCAGAGAGTTTTTCTGTTCCCCAGCCGGGAGATGTATACCCCTCCATCAGCTGTGCCCACTGGAGCTGCAGCAGCCATGAAGAGGCACTTCTCACCTGGCCCCAAGCTGCTGCAGTGAGAGAGGGCTGGGGTTGTCCTCTCTCCCCAGGGCAGCCTGCATACTGAACCCCTCCTCCCCAGCCCCACCACAGAACAATGATTTAAATGCAGAAAAATGAAACTTATTTGAAAAACGAGTAGTCCTGTAACACCTCAGAAACTAACAAAGAGTTAGAACCAGAGAGAGATAGTATCATGAACTTTCGTTGGCAAAACCCACTTCCTCAGATGAACAGAGCTAAGGACTTGAGCTGGTTAAATCTTCTATCTTATAATATGAAATGAGCACTGAACACTTTGCATTCTGAAAATCTAGAAAACATCCAAAAATATTGCAATAAATGGCTTTTTATTATTGTTTAACATCGCAATTAATTTTTAGCCACTTGATAACCCTAATCATATCCCTTTAGTAACATGTTCCTATAATTACTCCCACTTTTAAAGATTTACAGCACATTTCCAGCTAGAATGTTTTTAATTTAATTGGATGTCATTTACCTTTGCGAGGATCAGATTTTTTTTTCTTCTCATTTATGTTTTTATGCCATGATCAATGCACAGAGGCAACTGAATTGAAATACAACGATACAGATGGAGCTACTGGATTGACTCTGTAGGTCAGCTCATTGATTTAAATGAGAATGCTGCCAACATTAGCACTGCAAGATCAGGTTGGGGTGATTTCTGCTCATTACAAAGATTGTCTCATCTACTCCCTGGTCTAGCTTTGCAGCCAGCAGCACTCAGATAACCTCATTTTTTAAGGAGTAAGGGTTATTTCAAAAGAAGGGTTTTTTTTCTGAAATAACCCTGTCTAGAGAGAGGAGTATTTTTTCAAAATAGGGTATTTCGAAAAAGAGCCCAGATGCCATTATGTAAATGAAGTGCGAGAAATTAAAATCCATGTCTTATTTGCAGTTTCACTCAGCTGCATTTACATTCCTCTCTCAAAAAAGGAAAGCAATACTGTATAGACATACCCTAAGATACCACAAGACGACTCCTTGTTTTTACAAAATAAGCAATAAACTTCCTGGCATGGCAGAAATCTGTCACGGCAGATTAGTTCCTAATTGCCAATAGTGCATCTTATGCCTTCTACTGAAGTATCTGAAACTTGTGTCTTTTATAATGTTTGTGCACTGCCTAACATAATGGAGCCTAATCTAAACTGCAACCTCTGGGCAACATTACTACACAAACGACAATAATGCAAGCAAATTTGCAATCTGTCTTTCATTTCTGTTTGTCACAGGAAAGTGGAAGCATGATTCAAGGGCTAGCTCTTCTGAGCTGGAGATTGGTTTGAGCACCTGCAAATCGCCCTTCCATCATGAACTTTCATGGGACATTTTCTGTGCAATTTCTATGTCACCGTCTTGTAATAAAAAATTCCTGTGTGTTTCCTACATAACAAATTGGTTATTTGTAGTCAAACAAAAAATAACACACGCATTATGCAAACAGCATGGGCACCACTGGTTTTTATGATTCCCCACAAATAGAACTGTGGGTAGAGACCCTTAAATACTATGCTTACCAGTGCTCAAGGTATCCTACATTTTATGCTGATGAACAGATCTATTAAAGGCATTATTTGTGTGTGTGTGTGTGTGCGTGCGTGCGCACGCGCACGGGGTGGGAGGGGACTCTTCATTGACTGTCTCCAGTAAGAGAATTTGACTCTCTTTCTTAACCGTAAGGTGCAGGTTGCAGGATTTACCTATCTGATGACTATTTTCCCCCTTTTTATATCTTTGCAAGGCAATCACTCATCATGGCCAAAGCATTCCTGGAAGTGACGACTGAATTTACCTATGATGAAGAATCTGCCGTTTGTGACAAAGTGAACATCCATGAATTTGGGAAAGCATTTCTGCCAGTGTTCTACGTTCTTGTGTCTGCTCTTGGCCTGTTAGGGAACCTCCTGGTGGTTTTTGCCATCACGAAGGGTGGCCGACAGAAGAGCATCACAGACATTTTTCTTTTGAACTTGGCTATCTCAGACCTTCTTTTTGTGATCTCTCTTCCTTTCTGGGCTTCCTATGTGATTCGTGGATGGACACTTGGGAACATTGCATGCAAAATCATCTCCTCGCTTTATTATGTGGGTTTCTTTGGGGGCATGTTTTTCATCACTGTCATAAGCATTGATAGATATCTGGCTATTGTGCAGGCCGTATTTTCTTTCAAAGCCAGAACAGTCAGCCATGGCTGTGTTACCTCTCTTGGGGTGTGGTCAGTGGCCCTTTTAGTCTCAGTGCCACATTTTGTGTTCAACCAGAAGACAGAGGAACAATGCACCTCTGTGTATCCAGATCACCTTAAGAAAATCTGGCCCATTTTCTGCATGGCGGAAATGAATGTTTTAGGATTCCTTATCCCAGCCTTTGTCATAAGCTATTGCTATTTTGGGATCATCAGGACATTGCTTGCCTGTAAAAACCACAAAAAAACAAAAGCCATAAAACTAATTTTAGTTGTGGTGATTGTGTTTTTTGTCTTTTGGACCCCCTACAATGTATTGATTTTTCTGGACACTTTAAAAAACTATGAATTAGTTGACAAATGCAACACGTCAATGGACCATGCAATGCATGCAACTGAAGCACTAGCATTCAGTCACTGTTGTCTCAATCCATTTATCTATGCTTTTGCTGGTGAAAAATTCAGGAAGTACCTTCATCGTTTGTTTCTGAAGTACTGCTCATGCCTATGCTTCTGTGGTCCCTGCAGCCAATACCAGGCTAGCTCTCTGACTACCACTCCAGAAAGCATGCTGAGCAGCAACCCAACCCAGAACACCAGTGACCAGGAGGCCTCTGCCATTCTGTGAGAGGCTCAGTTAGCATACCTCTAGATCAGCGCTCCCAACCTTTTCCAGATGGAGACCCATTTTGACAATTCAGGAAGATTTGGTGACCCAAGGCATTTAAAAAACGGGGGAAGGAGGGGAGACAGAGCCACCTGGGGAGACACTTGGCAACCCTTTTGAAATGTATGGTGACCCATACTTGGGTGCTGACCCATAGGTTGGGAAACCCGGCTTTAGATATACACCTTGTCTGCGGGTCGCCATTCAAATGTTTACATTTACCAAGTATGTGTGCCTGAGTGTGCCTGAATGCCAGGTCTTTCTGGGGGTGGGGGGGAAGAGGGCAGCTGCACTCTGATTCAAAAGGTTGTAGGGCTCTCAGTCACCACCACTGCTATCAAGGCAGAATCCAGATCCTCAGGCCCTTTTAATCACCCCTGGAGAGACAGTCCAAGCAGCACTGAGAACTGGTTGACCATGGCTCCACCCATTCAAGGAGCACAGAGTTGGTTGCTCCCCACCCCCACCCAGCATTAACTATTTTTTAAAATGACAGCTTTAACCATGACAGCTGAACAACTTGTCAAGACAATATCGCAGCAGAATCAAGAAAAGAAAGAATAAAACAGCAGAAGAAAGAAAAGAAGAATTTAAGGACTGATAACGTGATAGAAATATGGACAATAAAAGTATGTTTGTGAATATTAATCTATCTGCCCACATATGCATACATACTTTTATAGAAAGAGCATTCTCTGTAAAGTCAATGGGTCAGCTGATTGATTGTAATAATGGGGAATGTTTGATAGACTGTATATTGGGTTACTCTTGGAGTGCAGTGTGAGCCAAGGAATAACTTTCTGGTTTTCCATTTTTTTGATAACACAGCATGTTCTGTTATACAAAACAATAGTGATGTATATAAGTAGATGTAAGCAGCATCTGAATCAATGCTTCCATTACAGCCAGCTGGAATGGGAAAGAAATCCTGGCTCCATTTATGGAAATACAGTTTGCCCCAACTTCGCTTAGATGTGTTAGATATTCAGCTGTTACAATGGTGTTTTGCTCATTGTAGTCAACTTGGCTGGTGTGGGTCACAAATTGTGTTAATACTAATTGTAAAGATTGTAATTATTGGGAAAATACAAAAAAAGAAAGTCTGTGCTTAACCTGGCACAAACTCTCAGTTTAAAGAATGAGATTCTGGGCCTGTGCATGTAAATACAGTTCACTTGGCTTGCTTAGGCCTGCTAGATATCCAGTTGTTACAGAGGTGTTTTGCCCATTGTAACCAATTTGGCTGTTGTGGGGTCACAAATTGAGTTAACACTAAACGCAGGAGTTGTGAGGTATGATCACCAATGCTTGCAGTTATAGTGGGAATACAGCTAAGTTAAACTGTGTTTAACTCAGTTCAAAAGGAGAGACCCTATCAGTGTAAATACACTTGGATGGACAATGGCGCGTCTTCCAGAGCCCTATGAGATTAAGCTGTGGACGGAGGACTCTGAGTGAGTCAGCAGGCTGCATGTCCACCAGGGGTAAACTATAAGACTGGTTCAACCTGTTTCCCCTCACATTTTCAATGTAGAGCTAAATAAAGGCTCCATAAGGACTCTCTTTAGTATGTAAATGTACTCCAGTGGATGCTGGCATTTTTTGTGGCTGGACTGTGCTTTGGGCCAAGAACTGAAAGCGCTGAGAGCTGAAATTACTAGGTTTGACCCAGAGTCAAACCCATCATAAGCCAGTGGAAGATGCAACGAGCAGCAGCATGATGAGTAGTCAGCAGAGTGGCAGCAGAGAGGTGTAAGAAGTGGCCAGGAGGACAGTGACAGCAAGGGGCAACGATTGGCCAGCAAAGCGGTGCCAATGAGCAGCAAGCAGGTGAATGGCAAGTGACCAACAGACTGAGTAAGATGCCTTCTACCTCCTCCCCCCTTCCCACCTTCAGGATGGGAGATGAACTCTGCAGATGCACCTCTGAATTCTGGGTCTGCCCTGACCATGGGCAGCGACTATGAGTGAGGTGCAGAGAAGGGGACATGTACATTGCTGGACTTAGATTTGAGAGTGAAAGGACATTGCCCGACCTATTCGGGGTGAGACTGTTACTCATGGTTTATGTTTATTAACTCTGTGGTGTTTTCCCAAATTAATGCATATTACTTCCCTCTTCTTTTACTCCTAAAGTTCCTTTTCCACACACAGACTCTGTGCTTGCAAGCGGGGAAGCATTGCCTCCCAGAGGCACCCAGGGGTGCTGTGTGAATTTTCTAGGTTACTGGGTGGCAGTTTAAACCAGTTGTGTGTTGGATGGATGGAGAGGAACCCTGGCTGCTGTTAGCTCTACCTGGCAGAAGGGTTAAATATGTATTTGGATTGTAAGCATTTTGGTGCAAGAACCTCTTCTTATGCCTTATGGCTGTGATCTCCAACCTTCTCAAGTATGAGAACTCTTTGAATTTAAGTGCAAGCCAGGATCAACCTCAAACCCAAATACCTTTGCCCCGCCTCCTTTGTGCCCCTTCTCCAAAGCCCTGCCCCCACTCGCTCCATACTTCCTCCCTCTACCATCCTTCCTCCCTTTCATCAGACAGGGGCAGAGGGTTGGAGCGCAGGCTTTAGTCTTGGGTTAAGGGGTTTGGAGTCCAAGAGGGGCTCTGAGCTGAGCCCGGAAGAGGGATTGGGGTGGAGGAGGGGGTTCAGGGTAAGAGTCTGTAAGGTAGTTTGGGTCTAGGAGTTCTCAGGGCTAGGGTAGGGTTTGGAGTGCAGGAGTGGGTACATGACTGTGACAGGGATTGAGCATGAAGGCTCCAGCTGGACACTGCTAGCCATAGGTGGCTCCTGGGTGGTGGTGCAGGGGGGCTAAGGCAGGCTCACCGTGCCCTGGCCCTGCACCACTCTCAAAAGCAGCCAGCAAACTCCTTCCCAAATCTTGTTGTGTCCCCTACCCCTGTTCTGTGGAGATAGAATAGGGAAGTGGTCTCCAACCTTTTTAACCACAAGATCACTTTTTCAATGTAAGTGCAATGTGAGCTCTACCTCAAACTCAAATACCCTTGTCCTGCTTCCTTCCCACCCTTTCTTTGAGGCCCTGCTCTTGCTCCATCCCTTCCCCGAGGCCTCACCCTGCTCATTCCATCCCCCTTCCTTTCACCAGGCTGGGGTAGAGGGCTGGGGTGCAGGCTCTGGTCACGGGCCAAGGAGTTTGGAGTGAAGGAGGGGCTCTGGGCTTAGCCCAAGGCAGGAGATTAGGACCCAGGAGGGGTTTCAGGATGCAAGCTCTGGGAAGGAGTTTGGGTACAGGGGGACTTGCATCTGGGGCAGGAGTTTGGGTGCAGGAGGGGGTTCCGGGCTGGGACAAGGGTTCAGGAAGCAGGCTCTAGCTGAGCACCATTTAACTGAGATGGCTTCTGGGTGGGGGAGCAATGGGGTTAAGGCAGATTTACTCCTGCCCTGGCCCTGCACCACTCCTGAAAGCGACTGGCATGAGGGGCAGCAATGGTTCCATGGCACCATGTGCTGTCCCTCATCTACTGGCCATGGTTCCCCATTATTGATCAATGGGAGCTGCAAAAGTGGTGTCTGCAGGCAAGGACAGCATATAGAGACCCCCCTGCTCTGCCTTTCTCAGGGGCTGCAGGGACATGCCAGCCACTGCCAGGAGCAGCAATTACCACAGGGGTAATGACTCCAACCATGATAGGTTAGACATTTTAGAACTCGCTACTCAAAGAATTAAATTTAAGCAGAAGAGAGAAGTGAAAATTACGAAATGCACAGACCAGTAAAAAACCAAAAATAACCCACTTTGCAAGCAGTAAAAGAAGTTACAACCACCCCCCATGTGTGTGTTGGGTTGGGAGATAAGAGGAAGGACAATGTGTGTTTGTGAGAATGACAGGCACACACAGATTTGCATTGCCAAGCTCCCTCCATCTCCCTCTCTCTGCGTGGAGAGAGGGTGCACATGTGGGGGGGGGGGGGGAATGACACCCTGACATAAGGGCCACCCCTCTTCTGTCTCCCACAAACTGCACAGCAACCAGAAGGTTCCCAGAGGGTCAGGCAAAGGGCAGGAGCAGTATGATAGCGGGTGGAGGGGCAACTGAAATGCCAACACTAGAAAGCTTTCTTGCCAGACTAGTCAGGATCACCTGTCAGAGGCTCCAAGATCTACTGGTAAATCCCGACACTTCTTGCTTCTCTGCCCACAGACCATGATTGATCTGGGGGTGGAGGGATGCATGAAGTTTTTGCTCCCGCCCCTCCAAGAGAGAACCACCAGCTGTTCTGAACAGCTGGTGGTTCCCTCTAGGTTCCCTGCCCCTGACAATGGGAGGAGACTTAGCATGCTCCCCTCTGCCCCCGGCCAATCAGAGCTTGGGGTGAGGGAGAGCAAATGAAGTCTCCTCCCACCCTGCCCTCATCCTGCAAGGAGCACGCGGAGCTTGGAAACGCCGCACCCCTTGCAGGGCAGGGCAGGGCAGGAGAAGACTTCTCATGCTCCCCCGTCCACAGGCCAATCAGAGCCTGAGGGCGAGGGAAGCACACAAAGTCTCCTTTCGCCCTGCCCCACTCCTGCAAGGAGTACATGGCACTCCCTGATTGGCCTGGGGGAGGGTGAAAGCACAAAATCTCTCGCTCCCTGCCTTCAGGAGCACAGGGCTAAGAGTCAACTGCACGCTCCCTGGCCCCTAGGCCCTGATTGGCCTGCGGGTTGGGGAGCGGCAGAGCCTCTGTGGGCTGAATCAACACACTTGGTGGGCCAAATCTGGCCCACGGAGGCCCTTTTGCCCACCCGGGCTCTTAACCATGCCCCACTTTTCACATGGGAATGTTTTTTAAGGGATTAAAGCAACATCAGTGTTACAGTTTTCTGGATACTTGTGGACCCTAAAGTATTTACATAGATTTTGACTTTTCTATATAAAGTCTGTGTGTATAAGAAGCAGTTTACATCTATTGAATTTAAGGCATGTACTCCTTGCCCAAGAGTAAGTTTTTTAAATTTAAAAAAGCCTTCATGAGTATTTTATTTTTAAGTTTACACGACTCTTTTATGTATTTTATTATGCAGTCAGCTTCACCGTAAGCTCACAAAAGGAGAAACCCTGAGATCAGAGGGTAAACAAGCTCAAAAGAATAAAGAAGAGAGACATCTGAGAATGAATACAATGAATCAGCATCAGTGATTGACAGTGGGATGAAGTCCAGGAACTATGCTTTGATTATTGGTTTGGTTGTTTTAAGAGGTTTTGTATTTTAAGTAAATATATAGGTGTTGGTGAGAAAGATGTAAAAGTTTTATAAAATGTTTATTTGACACTAAATTGGATCATCTCTGTTTGTTTGGTTTCCCTACTTAGGCATGTGCTGCTCTCCTGACAATGCTCTGGTCAGAGAGACAGAGACACCTTCACCCAAATCACCAAAGAACCAGGAATCTGCTTCAAGACCTTTAACAGCAGCACTGCCAACGCCCATACAAAACAGCACAATTACACAGATGGAGCATCAGGGCAGTCCAAAGCTCAAGTACATCAAACCCAAGGACAAAACAAGATGGTGGTAAAAAAAGAAACCACACAGGAACAACGTCAGTTCGCACCACAGTGGTCAGCACCACACCAAGCTCTGAGAAAACAATGGGCAAAACTGCACGCATGTACAAAATGTTCACACGCTTTAGGGGTTGTGCATAAAAAACTAAAGACTGGAAATGACATCAAAACTGCCCAAGGTCTTGCGAATGAGTTTGAAAAATATATTTTAGCTTTCCGGGGTGAGTGGTCTCTGAGCAGGCATGACTAGCTATGGAAAAGGGCCTATCAAGGGACACCCTCCATGGTACACATCAGCTAAAGTGTAAACAAAAGGGGCAAGCAGCATTTTGGGGGGAAAGCTGATTGCTGCTAAAAAGTTCCAGACCAGGATCACTGTAAAATGTGTTTAAAAGTCTGACGAAGTGAGGAGGAGAAAGAGAGATGCCCCCTCCTGGAGGCCCTCGAACTGGTTTGTTGAAAATGGGGAGGCAGAATCCATCCTATGGGCTGGTAGTGACTCTCACACACACAGCCGGCCCACGCTACGGGCTAACCGGGCTACCCCATTATAGGGGGCACTACGTGTAGCTGCCGGACCGAGCGGGGACGGGGCCACACATGCGCTGAGCACCCAGGGGTGCCTTGTGCCTGGGGGCAGGGCCGTGCATGCGCCATACTCCCGGGGGCGGCGCCGTGCTCCCGGGGCGCACGAATGGCTCAGGCTGGCCCTGCTCACACAGCATAAGGGCCTAAACCTCACATTTAAACATTTCAAACAATTTTTAAAAAGCATTCTAAAACACATATTCCACAGTAACCACAGTAGTTTTAGACACATCACACCCACAGCTTGCAACAAAATTAAAAAAAAAAATCCTCACACCTATGTCTGGCACATAATTCACAATTTAAATCTTACAACTAAATTTTACATTTAAAAAATGTAAAACACATGCACTCAGACTTTTAAAGAGCCATTTGCAGAAAGTTACCTTCCACCACAGGATAAAGGGGTGCTGGCACATGGCTCTTTTGTTTTCTATCACGTATATTTGAGGCTATGAGTTAGTTAGCATTATTCCTCAGATGCATCAAATCCCTATGCAATCTGTGTAATATCTGGTGCAGATTTTTTTTTTAAATTAATTTAACAGTGCCAAGCACGACTATGGTTAACAATGGGATTTTATCTTACCATAGTGAAATGCGGCTTGAAGTTGTGGTTTCCATGCTAAACAGATCACAGTGCAAAAAATCTGGATCCACTTTTTGAGTAAGGACAGCATGGACAAAGAATAACATTATGTAATATACATTTTCAGAGTCAAAAACAAGCCACATACCATGTCATGCAGTCCAGCAGCAATTCAGTTCAAGATATTTTCTGTTGAAAGAGGACAGTCTTCAAAAACCCTGAGGTTTTAAACCATCTTGACTCTGTTTCAAACTTCAAAGGTCTATAGTCAACAGGTTGATTAAACCACCTCAATTCTGAATTAATATGTACTTTCAGGAATGTAGACACCCTTCCCAAATATCTCCCTTTTGTGACCAAGAAAGTGGAGAATTAAGTTGTCTGCACCCTTGAAAAAGTCATAGCTCTGTAGAGTCTTCTTACAGAATTAAACAATAAATCACCATACACAACAATCTTTAATGTAACCTGAGAAGGGGCCCGTTGCAGATACCAAAGAGTGGCTTAGTTGCTATAATTTTTTTAAACACATTTCTTTCATACTTTAAGATTTCTCTTGTTTTGAACTAAAATGGATGGATCACAATCATATAAACACCTTGCAGATACCCAGAGCTATTAAACCAGTGACAGCTATCCTATGGCTCTCATGAGAGGAACCCTGCCGACTTCTGTTTTGTGAAGTGAAACTCTTTTTCTCCAGCCAGGTCTATACTAGATCTGGAAGGTCAGGTTAAGGTATGCTACTCCAGCTATAGAAAATTCACAGTTAGAGTTGGCTTACCTTAACCCGAGCGTAGCACCATGTTCACAGAAGGAGGCCATTGGGAGCAAACGCTCCCATCGGTTTCCCTTACTCCTCGTAACTGCAAGAAGTACAGGTGCTGGCCAAAACTGCCCTCTATATTCAATTTATGGGTCATAACTAGACCTATTAAATTGAACATTGGAAGAGTGATCTCTGGCATGGTACTCACTTTCTCTTTTTTCTTTTCTTTTTTTCCCCCCTCCTTTATCTCTCGGTTATCAGAGGACAGCTCAGAGAGAAGTTTTAAAATTTTGTTTTTGCTTTCTTCTTTTTTTTCTCTCTCTTTCTTCTCACTTATGTGTAGTCCAGACTGTGGGTCTGTGGCTCCAACCCAAAAAAGCTTCTCTGCCCCGTGAAGATTTGTGAACCCTGGAAACATTTCAGTTTTGGAGTAAGACCCTTGTTTATGTTTTATAAATATATTATTTTAAACCTTCAATTACTGAGTTGATACAACAGTGAGCCCTGGCAATCAACAAACTCCTGAGGTTTTATTTAAACTGCCCAATAGAGTTCTACTGACTCCTCAGGTTTTATTTCATTTCATATTAATCACAGCTTTCCATCCCCAGGCACTCACCTCTCTTCCTGTGAGTGTACACTCATCACATTTAATTACTTACAACTAAACAATTAGTCCTCATTGGAACAAGGGTGGGTAAGCACATCTAGACCTACAGACTGAAGAGTCACCCTGGCATGCGGCCACCCATGCTCCATTAATTCCAATGGCAAGTTGGAGCCTAGGTCTCTTAGATTACTTTAAAATGTTCAGCCTAAATGTTTAAACAAACCAGATAAAAGACCTCTGCCCTCTTTCCCCAAGCAAATGGTTCCTTTTTAAAACATGATGGACACAGCAAGAAAAAAGAGGAAATACCCAGGCGCAAAATGAGAAGTCGGTCTCAGGCAAAGACAATGGCATAAAAGAAGAGGTTAAAAATAAATGTTAGGAAAGCTCAGTGCACAGACATGAAATGTGGTTGGGCATGAACACAGATGACATGCTTCACGTAATTAACTTCCCCTTTTGCATTTATATCAGCACCCAGGGCCTGATTTAGTGCTTGAGTCAATAGGCATCTTTCTATTAAGTGTCAAGGGATATAGGCTCAGGCCCTTCGACTGCGGCAGTACAGACCAAACTGCTGCACTGTAGCTCCCTCACATGGGGGATCCAGGCATGAATGAAAAGATTCATAGTTTGCATTAATATAATCCTCTTCTGAACATAGGGCCGTGATCTAGGAACTTCTCCATCCCACCAGCTGTGTTACATGAATAAGTGATAGTGCAGCATTATGGGGCGTGTGATGGGTTCAATCACAGTGGTCCTCTTGGGATTGTCACTTGATGTGCTAATCATGCCACTGTCTGCCCACCTACCTGCTCTCTGGGGTGCCCCACCACCCTGTCCTGCTGGACCAGAAGCTCCTGTCTCCCCCAGCCACAGCACAGAATCGGAGTAACAGCCCCCCAGCAGAGCAACACAGATGCTGAGCCAGTTCTGGGAGGGCTCCGCTGACAGCATCCAGGAACACAACCCTCAAAAGGGACCAAAATCCCCAATAAATTGGTCTTACTCTGTATAAAAGTTTTACATAGTGAAAGCTCATAAGATGTTTAGTCTCTATCAATGAAAGAGAGACAACATGTGCAGTTGCAGATCCCTCCCGCCCCTTCAGGTAACAATAATTTACATTAGGTTTGATAATAAACAGAAATGTTTTTATTAAGCATAAAAAGTAGGATTTAAGTGACTGCAAGTGAAAACAGATCAAAGGAAGTTACTAAACCTAAACAAACAAAACACGCCAGTTAAGCCTAATATACTGTAACCCTTCTGCCAGGTACAGATAACAGCAGCCAGGGTCAGGTCCAATAACTAGGGGTTCCTCTCCATCCAAACATCACAGTACTGGCTAGATCTGACACCCAGTAACCTAGGAAATTCACACAACAGTTGTGGGCACCTCTGGGAGGCAATGTTTTACTACTCACAAGCACAGAGTCTGAGTGTGGAAAAGAAACTTTTAACAAAGGGGAGGGAAGTAACATGGCAGTAATTTGGGAAATCACCTTGAGCCCCACTCCAAGTAGGTTGGGCAATGTCCTTTCACTCTCAGGTTCTTAAGTCCAGCAATGTACATGTCTCCCTCACATGCCCAGCCCTGCTCTGCATCCCATTCACAATTGCTGCCCTTGATCAAGACAGACCCAGAGTTCAGAGGAGCATCCACAGAGTTTATCTCCCATCATGAGTGGGGGAAGGTAAAGAGGCATCTTACTCACTCTGCTGGTCACTCACCGTCCACCTGCTCACTGTTCTCTGCTGCCACTCTTCGGGCTCCTTGTCATGATGATACCCTGCTGGCTGCTCATTACGCCTCTCTGTTGCCACCCTGGTGGATACTCATCATGCTGTCGATGCTCTGCTAGCCACTCATCATGCCACCATCACCCTACTGGCCGCATGTTGCATCTCTCTGCCACCAACCTGTTGGTTCTCTGTCACCATCTAGTCACTGCTTCTGCCAAAATGTTGTGGATTTGGCTCTGGGCCAAACCTAGTGATTTCAGCTCTTGGCCCAAAGCACAGTCCAGCCCCAAGGTAGAGGAGTGAGCAAGCGGCCAGGGAAAGGACCAAGTTAAGATCCCACATAGGGAGAGGTGGCCATGTCTGGGGGTAAATCCTTTCCAATCCTTTGAGGAAGCACACAACCATGGGGTTTACAAATACTGATTGACCACCATCTATAGGGTAGAATGTGGAAATGTCTGCAAGGTAGAGCCTGTAGATCAGGGTTCTCAAACTTTGTGATACTGTATAAAAGCTCTAGAACTAGTGCAGAAAGAACATTCCACACTCAGACACTGTGTAGGGCTACCCTAACTGTCCTCATGCTTGCCCTTCACACATCCTGCCACAAGGCATTTGCTGGAAGCAGGGCTGGGAATAGGAGGGGAGGGGAGTCCCTGTAATATAGACCATTAAGTCAGGGGGAAGAGGACAACTCCTGGTTGCTTTACGGATATTAAGTGGGCTAGTTATTTCATGTTTATCAAAGCCTTCTCTGTATCTGATGGCACAATGATTTTGTATATAAGCGCTATATTATTTTTATTTATTCTTTACACAGTCGGGCAATCAGAGCCCACTGTAAGCTGCAGCCAGGACTGTACATTCCAGAAACCTGTCTTCCAAAATAGAAGATAGCCTTCAGTTTCTGCAGCAGTATCCCTACTATTTAACATAGCAATGGGAACAACGTGCCACATTATTGTTGATCTAGAAACAATAAATACTATTTCTAAGCAGAGTAATGGGGGTGCTTAAAGATTTCTAATGAAACTGTTTGAACATATTGGAAAAAAATTTCAAATAAAGAAAGCCTTGTGTTTTTTGTTGTTGATCTTTCATCAAAAAACTGAATACCTCAAAACCAAAATATTTTCACTTTTCATCCAAAACCATATTACACCCATATTCCAAAATTTTGATACTGAAGTGCTGCCAGAGTGCCTTGTGGGAGTTGTAGTTTAGGTGCCTTGTGTTCCAATTCATCTGTATGTATCAGGCTCCCTAATCTGACTATATCTCTGTGTGGCACTGTATGTGAAAGATAATGTAGAATCAAATGAAATAAAAATATTAAGTGAATCAACATGTTCCATAGAATCGCTATGGATAGTAATTCCATGCTCCAATAATAAGAAATTAGCAGTAGGGATATATTACCGACCACCTGACCAGGACAGCGATACTGACATTGAAATGCTGAGGGAGATTAGAGAGGCTACCAAAATAGAGAACTCTATAATAATGGGGGATTTTAATTACCCCCATATTGACTGGATACATGTCACCTCAGGAAGAGAAGCAGAGATAAAATTTCTCAATGGCTTAAATGACTGCTTCTTGGAGCAGCTGGTGCAGGAACCCACAAGGGGAGAGGCAATTCTTGATTTAGTCCTGAGTGGAGTGCAGGATCAGGTCCAGGAAATAACCGTTACAGGACCGCTTGGGAATAGTGACCATGATATAACAACATTCAACATTCCTGTGGTGGGAAGAACACCTCAGCAGTCCAGCACCCTGGCATTTAATTTCAAAAAGGGGAATTACACAAAAATGAGGAGGTTAGTTAAACAGAAAGTAAAAGGCACAGTGACTAGAGCCAAATCCCTGAAAGCTGCATGGAAACTTTTTAAAGACACCATAATAGAGGCCCAACTTAAATGTATACCCCAAATTAAAAAACATAGCAAGAGACCTAAAAAAGAGTCACCGTAGCTTAACCACCATGTAAAAGAAGCAGTGAGGGACAAAAAGGTATCTTTTAAGAAGTGGAAGTCCAATCCTAGTGAGATAAATAGAAAGGAACATAAACACTGTCAAATCAAGTGTAAAAATGTAATAAGAAGAGCAAAAAAAGATTTTGAGGACCAGCTAGCCAAAAACTCAAAAAAAAAATAACAAAATGTTTTTTAAGTACATTAGAAGCAGGAAGCCTGCTAAAAAACCTGTGGGTCCCCTAGATGATTGAGCTATAAAAGGAGCAATCAAGGACGATAAAGCCATTGCGGAGAAACTAAATGATTTCTTTGCTTCAGTCTTCACGGCTGAGGATGTTGGGGAGATTCCCGAATCTTCACCGTCCTTTGTGGGTAATGAATCTGAGGAACTGTCCCGGATTGAAGTGTCATTAGAGGAGGTTATGGAACAAATAGAAAAACTTAATGTTAACAAATCTCCGGGACCAGATGGCATTCATCCAAGGGTTCTAAAAGAACTCAAATGGGAAATTGCTGAGCTATTATCTGTGGTTTGTAACCTATCCTTTAAATTGGCTTCCATACCTAATGAATGGAAGGTAGCCAACGTGACACCAATATTTAAAAAGGGCTCTAGAGGTGATGCTGGCAATTACAGACTGGTAAGTCTAACTTCAGTACCGGGCAAATTAGTCGAAACAATAGTAAAGAATAAAATTGTGAAGCATGCAGAAGATCATAATTTGTTGGACAAAAGTCAACATGGTTTCTGTAAAGGGAAATCCTGTCTTACTAAACTATTAGAGTTCTTTGAAGGGGTTAACAAACATGCGGACAAGGGGGATCCAGTAGATATAGTATACTTGGATTTTCAGAAAGCCTTTGACAAGGTCCCTCACCAAAGGCTCTTGTGTAAATTACATGGCCATGGGATAAGAGGGAAGGTCCTTTCTTGGATGGAGAACTGGTTAAAAAACAGGAAACAAAGGGTAGGAATAAAAGGTAAATTTTCAGATTGGAGAGGGGTAACTAGTGGTGTCCCCCCCAAGGGTCAGTCCTGGGACCAATCCTTTTCAACTTATTCATAAATCACCTGGAGAAAGGGGTAAGCAGTGACGTAGTAAAGTTTGCAGATGATACCAAACTGTTTAGGATAGTCAAGACAGAAGCTTGTGAGGGACTCCAAGAAGATCTCACCAAACTGAGTGATTGGGCAACAAAATGGCAAATGAAATTTAATGTGGATAAGTGTAAAGTAATGCACATCGGGAAAAATAACCCCAACTATACATACAGTATGATGGGGGCTAATTTGGCTATGACAAATCAGGAAAGAGATCTTGGAGTTATCGTGGACAGTTCTCTGAAAACTTCCACGCAGTGTGCAGCGGCGGTTGAAAAGGCAAATAGGATGCTAGAAATTATTAGGAAAGGGATAGAAAATAAGACCCAGAATATCTTACTGCCTCTTTATAAAACTATGGTACGCCCACATCTTGAATACTGTGTACAGATGTGGTCTTCTCACCTCAAAAAAGATATTTTGGCCTTGGAAAGGGTTCAGAAAAGGGCAACTAAAATGATTAGGGGTTTGGAACGGGTCCCATATGAAGAGAGGTTAAAGCGACTGGGACTTTTCAGTTTAGAAAAGAGGAGACCGAGGGGGGATATGATAGAGGTATATAAAATCATGAGTGGTGTGAAGAGGGCCAATAAAGAAAAGTTATTTATTAGTTCCCATAATAGAAGAACTAGAGGACACCAAATGAAATTAATGGGTAGCAGAGTTAAAACTAATAATAGAAAGTTCTTCTTCACACAGCGTGTAGTCAACCTGTGGAACTCCTTGCCAGAGGAGACTGTGAAGGCTAGGACTATAACAGAGTTTAAAGAGAAGCTAGATAACTTCATGGAGGTTAGGTCCATAAAAGGCTATTAGCCCGGGGATAAAATGATGTCCTTGGCCTCTGTTTGTCAGAGGCTGGAGGGGGATGGCAGGAGATAAATCGCTTGATCATTGTCTTCGGTCAACCCTCTCTGGGGCACCTGGCGCTGGCCACTGTCGGTAGACAGGATACTGGGCTAGAAGGACCTTTGGTCTGACCTAATATGGCCGTTCTTATTCTTATGTTCTTACATTATCTCCCAGGATGAATTATGGCCTTACAACTGCCATGATGCATTGACTCCCCTTATCAAGGGGGGAAACTGTGATACATCATGGGATATGTAGTCCAGTCAGGGAGCCTCGCCTACAGATGACTATCAGGGCACAACACACACATACTACAATTCCCTTGCCACACCAGAATTAATCTAGTTTACCAATTTTTCATTGAGAAACTGAAATTTTTCAGGGGAGGAAAAAAACATGTTCCAAACAGCTATAGCAAGTATACTATAAATACACACTCTTAACTGTAACTTCCACAATTTTGATGTATTGTAGCTGTGTATTTCAGGGAAGGAAGTTGAGGAAATGAAGCAATTTTTTTAAAAAAGGGAAATAGAATTGCAACTAGATGGGTTTTCCTCTTTGATCACCCATATTTGTTCCTGTTTCAAATCTTGCCAGACCTGGTTACATAACATTTTCCCAGCTAGGCTGTCTAGAACATTGTGGTAGTAACAGCACTTCCTCATTCTACTTGTAACAGGGGTGAGAAACAACATACTTGAATAATTACAGCCAGGACATGCAGAGAGAAATGCATATTTTCTGTTTTGTCAATCTCAAGCATTTAAAAGTCATGCAGCAGGCCCCAAAACTATGACACTGGCTTTCAAATCATGAGATGTTAAACATAATAAGGGGATATGGGGGTGTCATTTGAGCTCCCCGCCTCGGGTGCCAAAATGTTGTGGGCTGGCCCTGGAGACAGTTGCTGAATCAGGACCTAAGACAACAGAAGAGCCCTGTTAATTGGGAAGTCTCCTATGAACTGGGCTTTACCCCTCAACCACAGATTTTATAGGCCCAAAGAGCCATCTCTGCACCAACCTGCCATGTCATAAACGTGTGCTTATCACAGGTCAACCCAAGCCCTCAGAACAGCATGCAGGAAGACCTGATGAATCTTCATTATTTATGGTCTCTCATTCCTATTTAAATTAAAAAGCAAATGAATAATAAATACATCCAAGACACTATTGAATTAATACTTTTTACCCAGTGTAAACTGCCCTGATAATTAATAGACCCCAGCAGAGTGTATTTAAAGTATTCAGTAAATAGTTAATCAAGACGTTGGTGTAGCTGGCAGGATCCCAACAAGCTCAGTTAGGGCCAAGAGACAGAAAAGGGGCAAATCTGAGGCTGAGAGTAGCTGAGGACTTTGTAGACCAGTGCCAGGTCAGGGTCAATTCCAAGAAAGAGAGTCTAAGTCAGGTATCGGGGTCTGAGACAGGAGATGAAATCCACATCAAGCCAAGGACAAAGCTAGGAATTCAGTAGCAGAAACAGGCATGACAGCTGCATGAAATTCACACCATTGCCTGGACACTTTCCAGAATGTGCCTTGGGTTTATGTAGGGCAAGAAGTGAATCAAGCACTGAGGCTGCTGTCCGTCAAACTCTTGAGATGGAACTTGCCATGGTCTGTGCCCACAGTGGTCAAGGGAAGTGAAGCACAAGCTGGTTACCACCAGTGCTAGGTGTCAGCATGGAGAAGTCACTTGTCCCTTGCTCTTTAAGTCTGCATTCTAGACCTGCCGGGCCTTAGAGCAGCTGAATGTTTGATCATAATGATATTTGCAGTGTGTCCCAGCTGTGGCACTAGCTGCTGCTATATCCCCTCTATTGATATTAAATAGAAATGAACCTGAGTCATGTGATCAGGGATCAATCAGAATCCGAATGTTTACAAGTCTCAGAGGGGTAGCCATGTTAGTTTGTAACTTTAAAAACAATGAGTAAGCCTGTGGCACCTTAGGGCATGTCTACACTGGGGAGTTATTTTGAAATAACAAGGTGAGCATAAGAACATAAGAACGGCCGTACTGGGTCAGACCAAAGGTTCATCGAGCCCAGTATCCTGTCTACCGACAGTGGCCAGCCCCAGGTGCCCCAGAGAGGGTGGACTGAAGACAATGATCAAGCGATTTGTCTCCTGCCATCCCTCTCTAGCCTCTGGCAGACAGAGGCCAAGGACACCATTACCAAGTAGCATCCACCCTACCAAGCCTGATATTTCGAAATAAGGGGGCTGGTTATTCTGAAATAACTCCTGCTCATGAAGAAGAATAAGCTTCAGGGGTTAATATTTCAAAATAACTTATTTAGAAATAACCTGGTAATGTAGACATAGCCTTACATCTACACAGCAGCATTATTTTGGAATAACTGATATTCTACACTACAATCCATTGTTTCAAAATAATGTTGAGCTGGGGGACTTTTTACTCTGACTCATGATAACCCACATTTCACAAGGAGTAATGGAAGTCGAAGGAAGAGTGTTCTTCCTTCAACTTCCTGCTGCGTAGACAGCACCAAAAGCTGAATTAAGCTATTTTGATTTAAACTACGCAATTGACGTAGCTGAAGTTGCATACCTTAATTCAACTTTAGCCCTGCTGTGTGGGCAAACCCTTAGGCTATGTCTAGACTGCAAGCCTCTTTCGAAAGAGAGCGTCTAGACTGCACACGGAACTTTCGAAAGAGCAAGCCACTTTTTCGAAAGAAAGCACCTAATGAGTCTGGATGCTCTCTTTCGAAGAAGCCCTATTTACATTCAAGAACGCCTTCTTTCGAAAGAAGCACTTTCGAAAGAAGGCGTTGTTCCTCGTGAAATGAGGTTTACCGCCGTCGAAAGAAAAGCCGCGTTCTTTCGATTTAATTTCGAAAGAACGCGGCTGCAGTCTAGACGCAGGTGAAGTTTTTTTGGAAAAAGGCTACTTTTCCCGAAAAAACCCCTGAGTCTGGACACAGCCTTAGAGACTAACCAAAATGAAGTATATTAGATATATACTATATATTTAGGAGTGTATCATGAGCTTTCATGGGTAAAACCCACTTCTTCAGATGAGATGATCTTGAGGTGTCACAGGACTACTCATTGTTCAGGATTCAAATGTTCAGAATCCAAGTGAGGATGCAGATGCAATTTAGGGCTTTGATTTGAGTCACACTTAGGCAGCAACCTTAATCCAAACTTCCACAAAGTTCTGGGTGCACTGGGAGTAGATCCAGAGCCTCAATTCAGGCCCATTTCAAATATTAAGATTATTGTGAATTTTGTGAAGAAAAGTTAAATTTTTAAATAAAATTATGTTTTATTATATTCTCGCTTACATTTTTGTTCGTTCACATTGCAATATAAAGTGCTGAAAGGAACAATTCATTCAGTAGGACTCTGTCCTTCAAGGCAGTACAGAAGCAATGCCTCTGTAGGGGCACTTTGCTACTGAAGGTGACATCTTTCAGCTGAGACAAAATCCAAATCTCTGACTAAGGATGTTAAAAACTAGTCGACTATCCTATAAGTGTTTGCTTATCAGATAGTTTTTTGACTAGTCGACTACTCTATAGGCACTTCCTCATTCCTCCTTTGAAATGTACAAGAGCCCTTTGTACATTTCAAAGGAGGAATACAGAACTCCGCATACAGCCTGGGACCAGCGGGAAGTCCCAGACTCTGGGCTGCACATAGTGCCTTCTTTTTGTCAAAATCAGACAGGACTCACAGATTTGTCAGACCGTTCTGTTTATTCAGCAAAGCTCTGCTAAAATGCATCCAGAAAATGTGAGCACCACACAAGGTTCAAACCCCTTGATTTATACAGTCAAAAAAAAGCCAAGTTAACAGGATCAAAAAGAGGGGCAAAACTTCACATTATTAGTGTGGTTAAGTATCTTCATTTCAATATCAAGCACACAGCAATCTCCTGTCCATAACTCCCTGATTATCTTGAACTGCTTTCTGCCTAACACCTAATGTTCCTTTTCCTGTTAACTCAGGCCCATCTGGCTAGCACGTTGATCTGCATACCTACAATCAACATTAACATACTTTTCTTCTTCCTCTTAAAAGACAAACAGAATTCCTTCAACTTATTCAATTATTACAGCACAATTCATCTTTCTCTTACAGTATAATTCCTTCTACTTTCACATTTTAAATGCACAAGAGTCCCCAGAGAGGACTTTTGTGCATTTCAAAGCCATGGAGCCCAGGATCAGCAGGGGACTCAGAGTCCCCCGCTGACCCCAGACTCCTTGCTACGCTCCATTGCCACTAGGAGCCCTGGGTCAGCTGAAGCTTCCCCTGCTGATCCTGGGCTCCCCATGGCATTTCTTGGGGAGCCCGGAGTCATCTGGGGAGTCCCCAGCTGACCCTGGACTCCCTGCAGCTGCCCCTTTGAATTGCAGCTGATCCACGGAGTCCCTCACTGATCCTGGGCTCTATGGCTTTGAAATGCACAAGAGCCCCCTCTGGTGCATTTCAAAGAAGGCACCTGTGTGCAACTCAGAGTCAGTGGGACTTCCTGCTGGCCCCAGGCTGTACTCAGAGTTCTGCATTCCTCCTTGGAAATGTACAAGAGCCCCAATGGAGGGGCTCTTGTACATTTCCAAGGAGGAATGCAGAGGTGCCTATGGACTAGTCAACTAGTCGATGGAAATTCCATTGACTAGTTGACTAGTCAATTATCCGCATTTTAACATCCTTTGACCACTTGAGCTTATTAAAGAATGTAAGGGGCTTTTCATAAGAGTGTGAAAAGGATGTGGTAGGGTCTGGCCTGTGTATGTCAAATGAGCACTAATTTAGTTGTATGTGTAAAAGGAAGGCAGCATTGTCAAAATACAGGAGACGTAAATGAAAAAAAAAATCCAGAATTTGACTTGACCATGTAGTGGGTGGGAGTGGCCACCCACTGACCCTGAGGAGGAAGTGCCCCTCCCTGAGCCAGGTTGGGCTCACCTGGAGGACTCACCTGGGAGGAAGTCAGGGGGCGGGCCCAGGGATATAAAAGGACTTCCTCCAAGACCAGTCTGGGCCCTGCCAGAGACAGAGCCAGAGGCACTCTCTCCACAGCCAGCAAGGGAGCCAGGGGCCTCTGCCTCCCTGACCAGTGAGGAGCAAAAAACCTCCCTGGCCTTGCCAGTGGAGGAATCAGAGCCAGCAGAGTTGGACAACTGGCCTGGTCCTCCCAGCCCTCTCCGGGAGGACTACCACGCAGGCCTGCTGTTGTGGCCAGGGTACCCCACCCCTGACCGCCTGGAAGACCTTCCAGGGAATCAGGTACCCAGGACGGAGAGAACTGGAGCCAGCCCAGGGGTAGCTGATCTTGGTCTGTCCAGGGGCCAGTGGGTTGAGGAGTGGATCCCCCACTGACACCGGTGCAATAGGTCAGTGATTTTTGACCCGTATCCCGGCTGACCTGGCAGCTGATTACCAGCTGCTATTAGGGCCTTGGGCCGGGGAGTGGTGGTGAAGGGAGGGCCCCCCCCCCGACACCCTTTGATTGGGTGGCAGTCTCCCCTCCGGCAACGTGCAGCCACAGACAAAGGGCCTGAACCTTCCCTGAGTAAGGAGACCGATTACGTACCTGGGTGTACTGACTGTGACCTGGTTGGTTTGTCCTGGGAGAAGCCCTTCCCCTGCCCCAGGGCTGGGCTACTGGCTACTAACTGTTGCAGACCCTGCCTGTGTTAAGGCTGGGCTACTCACTGCCTGGTTATAAACTGCTTGCTTATTGCAGCCCCTTCCTTGTGTTAGGGCTGAGCTACTGAGGGTGTGCTTATTACCTGTTGATTGCTGCAGCCCCTGCCTAGAGTTAGGGCAGGGCTACTGATTGTTTGCTTAGACTGCTTGACTGTTGCAGCCCCTGCCCTGGATTAGAGCCAGGCTACTGACTGCTTAGAGCTTGTAGTGGGTGGGAGCGGCCACCCACTGACCCTGAGGGGAGCCCCCTTCATTCCCCGAGGAGCACCCCAACGGGTTAGATGACCAACAATAACCCTGCTTTTAGGGAAGTAAAAGTAACAAAAACAGCAAAAGCAACAAAGTGCTGATAACCCCAAATGAGAAGCAGTTAAACGAAAAATACAACACCTGAAAAGGCAGAATGAGACCTCAAAAGCTAATGTCAGCAGAGTCATGTGAGAGGAAAAATACTGAAACAGGGTATAAAAGGTTGAACTAAATAGACCAAAAGCGGAAGGGTTGCGAATCCAAACAAGCCAGGTCTGATCAACCAGGGCTCTCTCCCCGGTGCCGAATCTCGTTGCTGCTCGTAAGCTCCGAAAGGGCAACACCAGTCATAAGTTGCAACGAAAAATCCAAAAGGAAAGACAAAAAAAAGAATATCTCCTGAATCTAAATAGTGCTTCTATTCATCTAAATGTGAGTATTATATAGGTATGTCTGATAACTTCACAAACTGTTCAAAGGTAACTTTGGAGGGTATAGCTGTAGGAGGGGTCATTGTTCTTGTTTTATTTGTACTGTTTTTTCTAGTCTTTATTTGCATGTTATGCTGTCTTAAAAGAATTAAAGATAGCGAATTGATTTAAATGAAAAATTAATTATAAAAGTAAATACAAATAAATTCTTTGGTTAACCCTAAAAAGTATTCCTCTGTATGTGGTTTCAAATCCTTTAAAGAACCAATCATTGGTTACCGAAATGGCATCACAAACAGGATTTGACGAGAACAGAGGGTGCCCCTTTGATGGGTTAAACAAGATAGAAGGTGCAGGACCTCTCAACCACTGGTTATATCATAATAAGGAAGAGGGTGAAGAATACATGCTCAAAATAGGAGCAGTGCTAGCAATCAAGAATCAAACTGAAAGGAATGTGGACAAATCACCCATAACAACTGTGGACGTATTAAATTATTTGGATGGAACAATTGATAAGGGTATAGAAAGTGCAATAGGATGGGGAGCAAGTGTTTGGAACTTTTTATCCACGTTGATATCAGGGAAATAGTTTTGAATTGTTTTTGCAATAATGGTGTTAATAATTGTGATAAGAATTATCGCCCAAATTTGCATCAGTGATCAGAGTACACTCCATTTGGACCCCACTGAAGATTCACACTGTGGACAGACTGCTGAACAGGAGTCACTTTTCTGTCTCACCATGCCTGTCATTAAATGGGTCTAGAAATACTTACCCACTTCGCAAAAGTGTTTGTGGACTTGCTATCTACAAAATGCCTTGAAACCTTTTCGTGAATAATGCTACAGAAATGCAAAGATTTCTACTATTCCATTCCATTTTAAAGAGCCTTCTACCACCTTCACTGTATTACTTGAGGGCCTTCTAGTGGTGCAACAAGGGACATAACTAACATCTGTCTCAGGTGGCTAATTCTCACTGTGGTGGTATTGTGTGTGCAAGGTAGGGTTTTGCTTTGGGTGAGGGAGAGGAGCTGTTTGTTTAAACTTTAAAGTAAGTACATGCTGCCCCGGGTTGTATTAGAGAAGGCAGGCCAACAACATGTACATGGAATTTGGAATGGCAGTGAGTTTCATTCCATACCAGCCCCCAAGATGAGCTTTACTCTAATGGTAGGAAGTTCCACTGTGACTAAGGAGAGACATTGTGGAGCATAGTCCTTAGCCCTAGATATGCTGGGTCTATCATTATACTTATATTCTTATACCAACATTAAAATACTGCATTTTGGCTACCATGTGTGAAAGCCATGAAGCTCTGGCAAGCATACCAGAAGGAAGGGAAGTTAACAATTGCTCTGGGGCAGAGCTGCAAACCTGACACTTCCACAAAAAGCTGCATGTCATCCTCAGATGAGACATCACCTCCAAGGATCCCAAGGACATTTTGGGGAATTATGATTTGGTGGCTTCCTGCCATGAATGGATGAGAAGGATTATGGGGGACAGTTGACCAGAACATGTTTTTAACACAGCCCAGACAGTATCTATAGTGCAGTAGGAATGAGCCTAATGCAGAAGAAGCAACCTCCAGAAAGTATGCAGTTTGCTTTGAAATTACAAGGATGCAACTCTCAAAATAGCAAGACACATTTGTTGATTTACACTTTTTTTACTTATGCTAGAAGAGATGTTGAAATAAGCAATAGTGGTCACTATCTGCTTCTCATCCCCCCTGTAGAGTTAGGCTTAGGAACACTCTGTCTCTGTGTACCAGGTTGGTCCATGAAACTTCTGTAGATGTCAATGATCATGGTGGAGGTAGCTCACAATTCTCTGGCTAAGGTTTCGGGGGGGGGGGCGTGATGGGACGCACTCTCCCCACACTGAGCAGGAGGGAATTAATCAATCCTGGGGAGCTGGGGATGCCACATCCCCTTTGCCTTACTGGGCATGCTTGAGCTGAACAGCTATAAAAGAGAGCAGCTCGACTCAGTTGGCATGGGTAACTGGAGGGAGAGGATGTGCATTGCCAGCCCCAGGCAAACTGCAGCAACTACCCAACCGCTGAGACGCTAATACGCAAGCAGGAGCCCAGATGCTCCTAGAAACCTCATGGGTTCCAGAGCCAAGCAGGAGCAGACAGAGCCCAGATAAAGGGGGGGAGATGGAGATCTGTGATGGAGTTGAAACAACTGTAGCGGGAAGCAGCCCAGGAAAGGCAGCAGCTAGATGGTGAGTGGGCCGAAGCCGAGGAGTCAGCATGTTTCAGACAGAGCTTTTCCTCACTGACTTAGCAGCTAGAGCTACAGCCACTAACAGGTCCCTGGGCAGAGGTCCAGTGGAGCAGGAGAGCCTGGATGCCCCTACCAGGGGACGTAAACCCTTCCCTTATCTCCCATCCCTTGAGAGGGGAATATACACGTGCACACACAAATAGGGGCGAGTTATTGACTCAGGCTATTGAACTGCACTGCCCTGCAAATAGGGGCAAGTTACAGACTGTGGCCATTGGGTCACACTGCCCCACAAGTTGCAGCAAGTTATGGACTTGAGCCATTGGGCCACCTCGCCCCAGGGACTAGAGGGAGAGGTTCTTACAGACTTTGGTGGGTGCAGTTATAGACATGGACTGGGGAGCAAAAGCGGAGAATTTACAAAAGTGCCAGGAGTAAGAAGGGGCCCTCATCCCATGCTTTGTGGGGTTCTCTCCCCACCCACATCACAGGAGGGCTGCCTTATTTATTCTATCGCATCAGGATGCTTTCCCAAACCACTGAGTAATTACTTGGACAGGAGCCATTGCAACACCAGACCCCCTTTTTTCCAAAAAAAATATTTTTTCCCTTAAGATATTTTTGTTAATTTTGGTTTTTAATGGGCTCTAAATTTTGAGCATATAAGGACTTGCAAAATTGCCAGTCGCAATTATGAAAATCATTAGTTAAAACCTCCAAAACCATGAGATTTTTAAAAAATAATATATTTTGGGTTCAGTTTATTTGTTCTCTGGTCATCGAATCTTTAGCGTTCATGATCTCAAGATTTTTTTCTATGACCATTAGAAGCTTTTTTGGTTTTAGTAAAATATGAGATTCTCACGTACTCACCTGACTCCAAAAGCTGGAACTTTAAGAAAAATAGTTGGCAACTGTGGGGCAAACCTAGTTCCACTCAAACCCATTTTTTTCAATGGGAGTAGCAACAGGCAGTGAATGAACAACTTTGTTCAGTAAAGCTCATGTAAAAATGAGATGTGTCCTTAATGTTGCTCTGTATATAGCGCCATGCTAATATTTTAGTTTTATAAAGTTAGTTGCATTGGAAAAGAGCCACATTTAGATACAAGGCATTTACTCTTCTCCTTCAGACCTCACATAGCTCCAAGAGGCTTCTAGTCAACCTTCCTGCATGTGCATCTCAGCTTACTCAGCGCATTCACTCACTTCTTAAGCTTTAGCAGCCCAGGCTGTTGTACGTGCGGAATGCTTTACCTGCACATCAGTTCACATGAGCATATCTACTGGATGAGCTTCACAGGTTGGCTGTGCAAGCCTGACAACTTTAGTTTGACACTGTAGTTATCCTTCTGCTAGGCAGGCTGCCTACCAAGGCTAATGAGCTGCACCTGCCTCAGAGTTATTTTAAGGCAGACTTTACTTACCTTCACATTCTCATCACAGGCCCCAAGTGGTATCTCATAGAGGAAGCCATTTCCCCCATCTACCTCCCTACACTGCTGAGAGAGGTCACCAGCTAGTCCAGGACATTCCTCTCTCCACTACCTAGGGAGTCCTTGACAGGAGTTGGTGGTCAAACAGGATGCATTCAGTTCATGAAGTCTGAATTTGGCCCAGACATTTTCCATTTCTTGCTCTAAGTAAGAATAAGTCACAGCAAACTCAAAAGGATCTGAGTCTCTTCCAAAACTGGTTTTACACTACTGCTTTCCTTTGACTTCAGTGGAATTGCTTGTGGTGCACTTCACACTAGGACAAGAAACAAATCAGATCATCATAATTTCCAAGAGACAAAACAATTTCACATTGTAGTTCTACTAGGGGCCACTGGGTGGCACCATTCTAACAGGTCATATAAACTTAACAAATGGTCTGGTAGCACTTCATAGACCAGGCATGTCCAAAGTCCGGCCCGCGGGCCAATTACGGCCCGTGTTCCGGTTTAATACGGCCCCACAGGTAATTTGGCAATATCTATCTTTTATGGCCCCCAACGAATCCATATGTATTGAGATGAATACACTGTAAAATCTCAGTTAATGTCAGTTGGTCTAAATCAGTTATAAATATATTTGGACACAACATGTATACTTGGTGTTATGTTCCTGTTCATATTTTTTGAACTTAAAAATTGACAGACAACCTTTACCACCATATGTAATGTACTTTACAATGTTCCTGACATATATTTCAGCTTCCTGGATTTTTTTTTCATCTGGCCTTCAGATATGAAAGGCAGAGTGATTTAACACCTGTTTAGATTTGTCATCCATGTGACGAAATGAAAAGTATGCCGTTTGCAATAAACTTTGCATAAAATAGTTAATTTGCGTTTAATTTTAATGGTTCAAAGAATGTCAGGCAAAATGGTCGGCCCTCACGCATGTTCACTTCATAAAATCTGGCCCCCTCTGAAAAAAGTTTGGTCACCCCTGTCATAGACTAACAAAACCAGAGCCAGCCGGCTGACCCGGCGATAGCCTGGGGCCCCCGATTGTAAGGGGCACCACACGGTGCTGCCAGGCCAGGCGGGCCTGGGCATGCACCGCACACCCGGGGCGTAAGAATGGCTTGGGCCGGCTCTGAACAAAACTTGTAGATGGTATCGTGAGCTTTCGTGATATCAGCACTGATGTGTGATGACCAGAGTTTTTAGTTTAGGATGTACATCAGAAGAAGTGGGCTGTGCCCACGAAAGGTCATGATACCATCTACATGTTTTGTTAGTCTATAAAGTGCTACCAGACCATTTATTGTTTTTTAAGTTTATCCTGTACAGACTAACTTGGCTACTCCCTGAAGCTACCGATCATATATTAATTCACAATCTAAATGCATCATTCCTCTTTCTGCTAAAGTTACAACCTTTAAAACTGCTTTCATGTCTAAACTTACTCTGCAATCATCTTCTGTCTTTTCACTTCCCTGTTTGGGGTCAGTGACTTTATATATCTTTTTCCAAATGCCACAATGATAGGCCAAGCTGTCACCCAGACTGGTTCCTCTGAGATCCACTAATACCGAGCTGCTACATGTACTAAATTGGTGGTCTCCTCTTTGGTTGCCTTCTATCCTCAATCCTTGCAAGAAAGACATCCTACTAATAGAGTGTTCCATTCTCCACAGGATGGCTACGTCTACACTGGCCCCTCTTCCGTAAGGGGCATGTAAATTTCAAGAGTCGTCGTAGGGAAATCCGCGGGGGATTTAAATATCCCCCGCGGCATTTAAATAAAAATGTCCGCCGCTTTTTTCCGGCTTTTAAAAAAGCCGGAAAAGAGCGTCTAGACTGGCCCCGATCCTCCGGAAAAAGTGCCCTTTTCCGGAGGCTCTTATTCTTACTTTGAAGTAAGAATAAGAGCCTCCGGAAAAGGGCACTTTTTCCGGAGGATCGGGGCCAGTCTAGACGCTCTTTTCCGGCTTTTTTAAAAGCCGGAAAAAAGCGGCGGACATTTTTATTTAAATGCCGCGGGGGATATTTAAATCCCCCGCGGATTTCCCTACGACGACTCTTGAAATTTACATGCCCCTTACGGAAGAGGGGCCAGTGTAGACGTAGCCGATATGTCCATATCAATGTAGCCTAGCTTTCCCATCTTTAGAGTTTCCACCAATTAGGCCTTTCCTGTGCCCAGGATTTCAGATTCTTCATAGTCTATACCCTGCATATGAAGTTTGGGCTCACTCATAATGCACTGGCCAGATGTTACCTTACAATTGATTACTTGTGATCTGCCTTCTTATTAATTAGGGATCGGTGTCCTCCATTGGCATTAATTATAAGATGGCTTTCTCTAGTCACTACATCCAGCGCCTGGCACATCAGTAAGATATGATCCCCCTCAGAGTTTCTGGCTCTCATGCTGTGCCCTCCATGGACTGGATCATGTTCAGCCTCTGCAGTGCCTACATATGCATTTAGATATACTCCAATAATTACCTTTTCATTAGATGGTATGTTGCTAGTAAGATGTAGCAACTCATCAAAAAACTCCTCTTTTACCTCTCTCCAAACCGTGGAACATAACCACTTACCGTTTGGATAATTACCTCTTCCCAGTGTAACAAATCAGATCTCAGATACCTCCCTACACTGCTGAGAGAGGTCACCAGTTAGTCCAGGACATTCCTCTCTCCACTACCGAGGGAGTCCTTGACAGGAGTTGGTGGTTCCTGCACAAGTGAACACACACACACACACACACACACACTAATAATCCTATACATTCACCACAGTATGGATGGGTGAAGCTGTTCCCACAAAATAAGACCTGTCTTTAATCTTTATCCAGCCCTCGACTGTTCCATTAACTTTGTTCAGGTTCAAAGCAATCAGGAAAAGGTCTCCTGTAAAGGGATGGGATGTGCCCCATCATGGCCTGCAGGTACACCTGGCCTTACTTTACCTGACTGGGTGTTAACAACTACACTACATTGCTTTGACCTTGGCAACAAAATGCAGTGTCAAACTGTGGAACTCCTTGCCATAGGATGTTGTGAAGACCAGGACTTTAACAGGGTTCAAAAAAGAACTAGATACATTTGTGGAGGATAGGTCCATCAATATTTATTAGCCAGGATGGGCAGGAATGGTGTCCCTATCCTCTGATTGTCAGAAGCTGGAAATGGATGATAGAAGTGGGATCACTTGATGGTTATCTGTTCTGTTCACTCCATCTGGGGCATCTGGCATTGGCCACTGTTGAAAGACAGGATACTGGGCTAGATGGACCTTTGGTCTGACCCAGTATAGCCGTTCATATGTTGTTCAAATACCCTGACTAACACAAGTCTCCCTTCGATGAAGTCCCATAAAAGCAACACCTGTGACAACAGTGTAAAAGCCTTTGCCTCAAAGCCCAGGTGCATGCCACCCAAAAGTTCCAAAAGTCTTGGGGTCAGGTCAAACCAGCCTTTAGGGAGCTGGGCCATTCTGTGCCAGTTGTTCTGCCTCTAGTCTCCACACACCCTCGTGCTTGGATTCCTCTTCTTGGTTCAACCCGGTAGTTTCCTGGCAGATAGGATGTTTCTTTGATTATGTGCAGGTGGTTCGGATTGCATTTCCTGGCTGGTCCTTGGAAAAATAACATGCTCCATTGCCTCTCCCTGCACATCTCTACCTTTCCTGCTAAAGTTGTGGGGCTCTGGAACTATGGTAGCATCTTTGACTGGCCCCACTGCTAGGCTGAATGGAGATAACCCCAGCAGTGCATTGCATGGGCTTACTTATCTGGAATGCACCAGACCTTCTAAAAAAGATGGTAAGAAAAGAAAAATTCTATATCAGAATGGAGAGTGGAAGGTTTGTTAGCTTTGAAGGGAAAGAACAGGTAGAAATGGACTTTTAGAAGATCTTGTGATGAAGAGAAAGAGAAGGGAATGTGCACTAGGATGTGGGAGCAAATGAGAAAAGAGTGACTAAAATATCATGCAGGAGTTGGAGAGGACTCTAAGTCCTTATAGGTAAGGAAGAAATTAAATCTAAACCATCCCAATTGAATCAACACAACCTATTCAAAGTGAAACCAATACAGAGACCGTCTCAGATTGAACTAAACCTGCCATCACGACAGAGAAGAAATTCTAGAATTACAGAGCATTCCGGTGACCACACACACACACACACACACACACACACACACACACACACACACACACACACACACACACACACACACACACACACACACACACACACACACACACACACACAAAGTGTTTTGAAGTCTAGAACAACAATTGAAAATGGATCAAGGATGGAATTTTCTGGGTCAGAAATCACAAAAGGTCTGGCCTGGGCAATTAATCCAGGATTAAAGTGAAGGATTTTATTTATAGGCAGAACTTAAATCCTCACTATTCTAGAATCTTGGGGCTCAAGTCTTCAACCTCAATGGGGCGTGCCAGAGCGTGCAACTTCATCTCCACAGGGCACACTTAGGCTCCCCAGGGTTTGAAAATATTCACCAGAGCTCATCCCTCAATGGCTCTGGCTGAATTTAAGCCCCACATGTAGGGCAAGGATCTACATTGCCCGACTAATCCTTCAGATACATTCTCAAAACAAAGGCCCAGAGCTTCCCTGAAAACTCACTAAGGTTGCTCAAGAACCTTAAGAGACTCCACGGGACTTCCTGAGGCATGCGTTGCATCTTCATCAATGAATTATCTTTTCAGCAGCGAGGCAGATTCTGCAGTGCAGTGCCAGTCTGAACTGGCTCAGTGCCAGCTTTGAGTCAATTTTGGCTGGCTTGAACAATGATAATGCTACAGTGATTGTAAAATTTTGTTTCCATTATTTAAATGTGGCAGGGCACTGGAGAGGACTTGGTCTGCAATCAGCTCCCAAAGAAGGTCAGAATTCCAAGAATAAATAGAGTTCTTCAGAAACTGAGTGGTATTGTAATAAAGGTTTCATAGCCCACTACACAAAGTCATTGTCACCCTACTCTTGCAGCCAGTCTAAGAATACACAATTCTTTGCCATTTACTAAGGTTGTAAAGGTTTCACCATGTGGTAAGAGGTCATCCAACTGGTATTTGTTTCATTAGCTCCCTTGCTCCTGAATTTAATACAGAGTGGCTATGTCTAGACTGGCATGATTTTCCGCAAATGCTTTTAAAGGAAAACTTTTCCATTTAAAGCATTTGCGGAAAAGAGCGTCTACACTGGCTGCTTGAATTTCCGCAAAAGCACTGACTTTCTACTGTAAGAAATCAGTGCTTTTTGCGGAAATACTTTGCTGCTCCCGTTCAGGCAAAAGTCCCTTTTGCGCAAAACTTTTTGCGCAAAAGGGCCAGTGTAGACAGCTCAGATTTGTTTTCTGCAAAAAAAGCCCCGATCCCGAAAATGGCAATTGGGGCTTTTTTGCGCAAAAGGGCATCTAGATTGACCAGGGACACTTTTCCGCAAAAAGTGCTTTTGTGGAAAAGCATCCGTGCCAATCTAGACGCTCTTTTCTGCAAATGTTTTTAACGGAAAACTTTTCCGTTAAAAACATTTGCGGAAAATCATGCCAGTCTAGACATAGCCTGACAATCTTACATGAGATCATCAGTGTTCTTGCGGAAATTCAAGCGGCCAGTGTAGACAGCTGGCAAGTTTTTCCACAAAAGCAGCTGCTTTTGCGGAAAAACTTGCCAGTCTAGATGCAGCCACTAGTGAGAAATGTTACATGAGTGGAGGGGACATGGAAGGCCTAAGGAGAGGGACTGTGGCAATAGAGAAACAGGGGAAGTATATAAAGGGAGTCCTGAGCAGCAGCCTGGAGAGAAAGGAAAAGTAAAGATGCATGGAGCTAAAGATTCTAGCTGCAGAAGGCTCAGGGTAGGGGAAATGGTTGGGGCAACTGGGTCTGGACACTCCTGGGAGTCTGAGGAAAGCACTGGATGGAGTGGGAAGCATGAGGACTGCTGGAGCCAATGGAGAACAAAGTTTGGCCATGGGTCCATGTGTGCATACACTGGAGCAGAACTGTGTGAGGAAAAGAAAAAAACAAATGCATAAAGATAAAACGAGGAATTAGCAGACAGGCAGTAGAACTACAGAAAAGGATCTGGGGATTATAGTGGATCACAAACTGAATGTGAGCCAACCATGTGATGCAGATGCAAACAAGGCTCCTCTTGTTCAGGGGTGTGTTAACAGGAGTGCTGTGTGTAAGGCAAAGGAGGTAACTGACCTGCTGTACTTGGCACTGGTGAGCCCTCCGCAGGAGTACTGTGTCCAGACCTGGATGCCTCACTTCTAGACAGATGTGGACAAATGGTAGAGTCCAGTGGAGAGCCACAAGAATAATAAAAGGGTTAGAAAAATATGTTAAGGCTGTTATAAAGAGGCTAGTGGTCTATTGTTCTGCATGTCCATTGTTACCCTGGGTTTTCAGAGCTCCCAAAAGGGCAACTTAACTTTTTCAGTCCTGGCAGGGAAAGGAATAAATCAACAGCAACTCAGCAATACTATCTGATCAAGGTGGAATCCAAATAAGCATGTTCTTGTCTAACACTGCAGTTTATTAGATGTAAGCACACACAGACATAAGCAATAGCATCCCAAATATTTACCTACCCTCTGGAATGGTATTAAATAATTAACAGCAGGTTCACAGTGGCCAGTTGCTCACCTGCTGGAGAGAAAAGATGGGAGATGGAGACAGAAGAGGGAAACATGAAATGAATAAAAGCTGGTTTGAGGGAGTAGAAAAAGTGGGGCAGATTTAGATCAGCACCCTTTTGTTCTAAAGGTAAAGGTGTCACTACTTTTGACCCAAAGAGTTCAAGCCCTTACAGGTGCTAATAGATTCCTAACACTCAGAAAGCTATCTATTGACTTTGATTTTTATCTGCTTAGGTTTAAGTACCCATTCTCCAGATACTTAATGATGCTGTCTCCCATCCCCCTCTCTTTTTCTTTCTCTCCCCCCTCCACTTCCCCTCTCCTATTTATTTCGAGTTTTCATATCCCCACAGAGGCATAGCGAGGGTGTTATGCGCCCAGGGCCAAAGGAAAAAATTGCGCCCCCCCCCCCCCGCCGCCATGTGGCATGGCCCCAAATCTGGTGCACAGCTGAGGGAAACTTGTACTGCATCTTCCCCCACCTCCTACAGTTTGGGGCTGGGCTCCCGCATGCACTAACCCTCCAGTGGAGATGGAAGGTCGGGCTTGGAGCAGAGAGGCAGGGAGGAGACTCCAGCTGCCGGTGGCAGGTGGAATACGAGCATGTGAGCTGAAGGGATAACAGGGGGAGCAGAATGGGATTAAATTGGAGCCTCCCTAGCATGGTGCCCAGGGGCAACTGACCCCTCCGGCCCTCTTGCTATGCCACTGCCCCCCCCCCCTTGCAGATCTATCATCTTATCCATATGCAAGGTCTGTGAGAGCCGTCCCATGAATCTTCAGTTAGTGTCTGTGGCGCCAGCTTCTGGGTGGTGTCTCAATGCTGCCACATTCACCTCCAAAGAGGGAGCTTCCCAAAGCAGGCCCTTGCTGCTGACCCCTAAAGCATCCACAGGTCCAGTCTCCTTTCAATGGGCCCATATCCCAGGGCTCATTGATCTGGCTTCCATCCCCTCTCCAATCTTTGCAACCTTTCACCTTATCCATTCCCACCTCATTCACCCCATAGGGACAGTCTCTGCCTCACTTGTCTTAGGGACTATTCTACCAAGACTTAATACAAAGTTTCCATGTAAAAGGACTCGATACAAAGCTAAAAACTTCAATGAGAGAATGATTAATACAGAGACGTGTCCACATCTGCTGCAGGGAGACACCTCTGCCTGCCTCCACCCCTCTTTCCCCAGAGTCTACAGCCCCATTGCAAGGCGGAGGAGGGGAAGAAAAGAGGCTGAGGCCCATCCAATGGGACTGAAGCAGTCATGAGCAAGCCATGCCCAGGAGCCATTCTCCTGCCCATTGCTGGTGCTGTGTAGCTTCAGGCACGCTGAAATGCAGTCACCTCTAGGGTGGGCTGGACAGCTGTTTAACACCTGCACAAGGTTTCAGGCAGGGAGCAGTGCGGGCTGCCTTCCTGCAGAGCTCCCATCAGAACTATCATGCCCTCCTGGCTTAGGAAAAGAATAAACAGGAGGATTGGAAATTAACCTGCCCAGTCTCATGTCCCCTAGGCAGGGACTGAGCCATCTACATTAGGCCCCAGCTGGAGTATCATGTTCAGTTCTGGGCGCCACATTTCAGGAAACGTGGAGAAACTGGAGAAAGTCCAGAGAAGATCAACACAAGTGATGAACGTTCTAGAGAACAAGAGCTATGAGGCAAGGCTGAAGAAATTCGCCTTGTTTACCTTGGAAAACAGAAGACCGAAAAGGAACTTGAGAGCAGCTTTCAGGTATCTAAAAAAGTATCGTAAGGAGGAGGAAGAAAAATTGTTCTTGGCCTCTGAGGTTAGGATGAGAAGCAATTGGCTTAAATTGTACCAAGGGAGGTTTAGGTTGGACATTAGGGAAAACTTCCTGCCTGTCAGGGTGGTTAAACACTGGAATAAATTGCCTAGGGAGATTGCAGAATATCCATCACCGGAGATATTTAAGACCAGGTTAGACAGACACCTGTCAGGGATGAGCTAGGGCAACTCAACTTTGGAAGCGCCAGGTGCCACATTGATACTTACAGAACATGCTGAGCACTTCAACTTAAATGCGGTTGCATATGCAAGCAAATATACACAAATAGCTTCTCTCACACTGACAAGCATGAATACAAAGATTAAGGCAAGAATACACAACACACAGACCCCATTTAAGTCAGTTCTGCTGATATTAATAAAATGCAATATTTACCTGGTTTCTACCCATGTGACAGCACTTTTCATGAGCAATGACAGTCCAAGAATTTAACTACTGAAACGCATATCAACAGAAGATCATTACACTGACTACTTTTTTGTTTTGGCTCCCAACTGCCGGCCACATATTGATCCCCACATAAACCCAAACTGCACCGCGGGGCGCAAACAAACTGGCCGTGGGCAGCATACCAAGTTATTAATAAATATTTTTAAACCTTTACCTTTTCTCTCTGCTGCCATGTCTTCTCTCCTTGCTCCATCATCTCCCCTGGTGCCTGCTGCACCCCAACTACTCACCCTCCTCTGCTATCTTGACTCCTGCCCTTCTCACTGCCCTCAGCCCTCCTGCGACCTACCCCCCTCCACCAGCCCTTCTCTCTCTCCTGTGCCCACTCCTCCAATAGCCCCACTCTGATCAGGTAAGCTACCCCTCCTCATCCCCTCTTCTAACACCTCCCTCTACACACTTGCCCTGCCTCTCTCCTCTGGTGCTGGTCCCTCCCCTGCAGGTGTCTGCCCTTCTGCTTCACCCCCAGAATCTCCTGGCACCTGCACCCTTCTGGTGCCTCCCCCTTCCCTCACTGCCCCTACCCCCTTTTTCCCTGATGCCCACCCCCTCACCACTCTGCCCCCATTCCCCTCATGCCTCTGTGCCCTCACATCCCCACCTCTCCTTTCAAGCTTTCTCCCAGCACCTGCCCCTTCTCCCTCCAGACCCTAATGCCCTTCCCCTCTCCTTTTCCAGCATCACCCTGTCCCCCCTCCCACTGACAGCTGCCCTCCTGCCCTTTTCCTCATTGTCTGCACTTGGCCCCCTGGCATTTGTATCTTCCCTCTCCTCTATCCCCTCCACACAAGCCCCTTCCTCTCCCACTCTTTCCACCTAGTTTTCCCCTTTCCTTACCTTCTGCCTTCCACTTGCGGGGCTGGAGTCTTCGCTCGGGCCCCAAAAGTCCCCGGACTCCAAACCGGAAGCGAGGCTGGCACCATGCAGCACCAAGCACTTTTAAAGTCCCGGGCCATGATGCCACGTTACACCCAGGCAACTCCCCAGTCACCTGCAAATGCTGCGCAGCGTGCGCAGGCAAGGGGGAGCTGACTGAATGCTGGCATGGGCGGCGAGTTATATGGCTGTCCCTCCCCCCACCCCCTGACCGTCCCTGCCGTGCGCAGCGTGTGTGGGCAAGGGGGAGCCGACTGAATGCTGTGCACGGCAGGGCCGGTCCGGGGCCAGGGCGGGGGGGAAGGGACGGCCATAGAACTCACCGCCCATGCCAGATGAGCTTGCATAGCGTGCTCTCACTCTCATCCCAGCCTGGCACCCCCCTAGCGAGGCGCCCGGGGGCAATTGCCCTCCCCCACACCTCCTTCGCTACGCCTCTGTATCCCCAACTCATAACTCTGGTCATCTGAAGAAGTGGGCTGTGCCCATGTAAGCTCATGATACCATCTACATGTTTTGTTGGTCTATAAAGTGCTACCAGACCATTTGTTGTCTCATTCTTGGAGTTCATCTTGCTCATTTCACCACCCTTTGTGTCAGGTTTGCTCAAGCCCCATCTTCTGTCTGCATTGTAGGCTCACTGTGGTCATTTTAGTGCTCTTGTTTTCTTTGCTCTTCCCCCGGATGCAGCTGCTAAATTCTGGCAGTCTTGACTGCGGTGTTACCTGGCTATTATAATAGTTAATAGAAATCCCTTAAACAAGACACCAGGATTTGGTGCATCTTGTTGTGAGTGATTTTTGCCCAGCTGTATTATTTTTTAAAAAGAGGTGTCTTTATGCATGTAGGAAGAATTCTTCTATCCCATCAACAAAAGCAAAAGATAATAGAAATATTAATTCAAGTACAATTGTAAGAGCATTTGTAAAGTCTTCATTGTCATTCACCTCAGGTAGCCTTAGGTTACTAACCATGGCAAAAGGCTCATTATAGATGCCAGGTTGGAGAGGCAGTATATTTCTACTGTTCTGCAAATGACTGGGGAGTCCACTTGCAATTAATCTTGCACTAGTCAATTGCTTAGAATTACAAAATACATAAATTGCATTAAAAGGCAACAACTTAATACAAAGCATTTCCCTTCATTCCTATCAGAACCCATCATTATGTAATACTGTGTTTTGTGTCTTCTATAGTAAAATCAAATACATTGGTGTGCATATTATTTATCCCATTTTTTACTCCAGCAGAGCTCAAACTGAAATGGTTTTTAGCATGTAACTTCGCAGTAATGTGCTCTGCATTACCACAAAATAAACAGTGTTCCATGACTGGCATCACCCAGGTGATGCCCTGGGTTTTCCATCTGTTTTGATTCACAACAAGTTGAACCTCTCTGGTTAGGGACTTTCTGGTCCAGCAATATCTATAGTCCAGCAGGACCATGATGTTGCTGGACCAGAGAACCCAAGTGGCTGTCGGCTGGGAGTCTGGCAGTCCTGAGGGATGGGAGCACAGCCCAGCTGGCAGCCACAGGGGACCGGGGTGGGGCTGGTGATCAAAAAGGGAGCTGGGGAGGCCAGTGTCCTGGAAGAGCCCTGACCTCCCCTGGTCCGGCAAACTCCCTTGTCCAGATCAAGTCAGGTCCCAAGGGTGCCGTACCAGAGAGGTCCAATCTGTATTCACATTAGTTACTCTTTTTAAATGTAAGTAGGGTCTGAATGAATGCTTCTATTACAGCCAGATGAAATAGGAGAAAAATCCTGGGTGTGTCTATGTACATACTGTTTGCCCCAGCTTCACTTAGATGTGTTACATATTCAGCCAATGGAATAGTGTTTTGCTCATTGTAATCAACCTGGCTGGTGTTGGGTCACAAATTGTGTTTTACACTAATTGCAACATCTGTAATTATCGTGGGAATACAAAAGAAGAAACTCTGTGCTTAACCTGGCACAAAGGAGAGAGACACCATCAGTGTAAATAAACTTTGATGGACAGAAGCTCCACTTTCAGAGCCCTGTGAAATTAAGCTGGGGAGGGCAGGACTCTGAGTCATGCAAGCTGCATGCCCTGGAGGCATAAACTGTAAGATTGGTTCAACCTATTTCTCCCCCACTGTTTCAATGATAGAGCTAAAGAAAGGCTCCATAAGAAGTCTATATTATTATTTAAGTGCACTCCAGTGGATGCCGGAATTTCTTGTGGCTGGACTGTGCTTCAGGCCAAGAGGTGAAATCACTAGGTTTAGCCCAGAGCCAAACCCACCCAAGCCTGTGGAAGATGTGACGAATGGCCAGCAGAGCAGTGATGGAAAGGTGTAATGAGCAGCCAGCAGAGCAGAGGCAGGGAGGTAGATGAATGGCCATCAGGACAGCACCAGAGAGTAGTGAGCAGGTGGATTGCAAGTGACCAGCAGAGTAAGGTCCCTCTTTACCCTGCCTTCCCCCACTCAGGATGGGAGGTGAACTCTGTGGATGCACCTCTGAAATCTGGGTCTGTCCTGACCAAGGGCAGCAATTGTGAGTGGGGTGCAGAGAAGGGCTGGGCATGTGAAGGGGACATTTACATTGCTGGACTTAAGAATCTGAGAGGAAAAGGACAGTGTCCAACCTACTTGAGCTGAGACTGTTACTCACGGTTTATGTTCAACAACTCTGTCTCCAGTGTTTCCCCAAATTAATGCCGCATTACTTCCCTCCCTTTTTATTTAAGGTTTCTTTTCTACACTCACACTCTGTGCTTGTAAGTGGGGAAGAATTGCCTCTCAGAGGCACCCAGGGGTGGGTGTGAATTTCCCAGGTTACTGGGTGGGAACCTGAGCCCGTTCTGTGTTGGATGGATGGAGAGGAACCCCCCAGATATTGAACCTGTTCCTGGCTGTTGCTGGCAGAAGGGTTACTATATCTACCTCCATCAGAGCCTGTCCCCTGCCAAAGATTCCTACTCAATATCTCAAGATAATAAAAATCATGGCACCCTGAACCCCATCTGCTCTTTTTTTTTTTCCACACCAACAATCTCCTGTATCCAAAAAATTTCCAGCTCCCTCTTAAAGAATTAAACTCTCCTGTAGAAAGAGAGAAAGGCGACAGTGAATGAAGTAGACTGACCTCAGACCTAAACAGCATAGCGGCTTGTGGGCAGTGGCTGAGAAAAAAGTTTTTCTGTGGAGGAAAAGAACCTGCATCTCAGGTATTTGTTGCCAATAGTTTGCAGGGGGGAGGTGAGGTAGCTTTTATCTTCCTATCTGCACAGCCTCAGCAAGCCGCCACAAATAAAGATCTGTATGTGGTTAATAGAATTTCACAAGACTACCACTTGTGTTTTTGTCGCAGTGAATTTATATTTTTAGTAAAATTTGGCAACAACAAACACTGTTTACATCTTGTGTAGGACATTAAGCTTCAGGAAGGGAATTTGGGGGGGAGGGGTATTCTGTTTATTTCTGAATACACATCGACGGGCTAATCATCTCATACCAAAAGGTACAAACATCCTTAGTATAAAATTATTCCAGTGTTTAACCACCCTGACCATTTTTTTCTAATGTCCACCATAAATCTCCCTTGCTACAATTACAGTACTTTTTTGTGCACATGTTCAACAGAGGGAAGTGGTCAAACATTTTAGGATCTCCCTACTTCACTAGTTAAATTTCAGGGTAATCTTAAACCTTTTTAATATATTTTATTTAAATTTCTTATACACCATAGCATCATCCTTCTTCCTATAATATAAAACTTGTTCTGCCTTTCCCATTCATCTAATCAAGAGGCTAAGCATCCCCTTACCCCCTGTCAACTTTTGGATCCCACGCAGTTTCTCAAAAGTGGACAGGGACTCTCTTATACACATAGTCTCTTGGGGTACATCTAGGCTACCGTGTTTTGTCAACGGAAGTTTTGTCGACAGATACTGTCGACAAAACTTCCGTCGACAAAGAGCGTCCAGACACATTGAGTTCTGTCGACAGAGCAAGCTGCTTTGTCAACAGAACTCCGTAGTCTGGACGCAACCCTACAGGCAATAACACCTTCTGTCGACAGAGTTCTGTCGACAGAAGGCGTTATGCCTCGTAAAATGAGGTATACCAGCGTCGACAAAACTGCTGAGTTCTGTCGACGTTATGTCGACAGAACTCAGCGGTAGTGTAGACGCTGGTATAGTTTTGTTGACAAAAGTCCACTTTTGTCGACAAAACTAGGTAGTCTAGACACACCCTTGGTGAATTGGGCAGACTTTCTCCCATTCTTTGTGTTGTGGGGGAGAGCGAGGAGAAGGAGGCGTAACTCACTGGATGGAGAAATTCTTTTGCTGCTCCTGTATTTTCAGCTGTGTTGCTTGGGCTTCCATCAGTGTCTTGTGGGTTCTCTCGCCTGCTGTCTTGACTGCTTTGGTCTCCCTGATGCCCCGTTCTGCTATTAGGCTCTTGTGTCCCTGCTCCTTTCAGGGTCTCAGGTGCTGCAGTCAGGCCAGTTTCATTTCAGTGGTCTCTATGTCACTGGGGTAGGAAGGTCCTTGGATGCCTGGTCAGAACTTAGTGCCAGACAGGGGATTTCCTTGTTATGGGCTCTTCACCTAGTCTTTTGCCTCAAGACAATCATATAATAACTATGATTGACTTGCTGTGACTCATCTTGAACATTTAACATTAGAAAGACTTCTTTATTGTTCTGGTTCTTTTCAAAGATTCTTCGGTGATGTTTCAAAGTGGTTTCTATCTATGGTAAAGATTTTTAACTCCCCCTTAAGATTCTATTAATGTTTGTACAGTTTAACCTGTGTTATCTGGCATGCTCAGGGATTAGGGCGTTCTGGTGATCTAAAAATTTCCGGTTATCCGAGGGTCCCATTAACCTAGGAAAAACCAATGGACAATCGTAGTAAAACTCAAGTTTTTAATATCGGTAGTTTTGTAGTGTGAGGCAGTGGGTCTCACATTTGTATTTTGAATTAAAGATGGTTAGTACTTCTTAAATAAAAAATTGTTAAGCCAGTCATGGCAAACCAAGCCAGGCCTGTGCGCCTGAAGATGTGACAATATTGTGGCTGGGGGCAATGCCAGTTAAAGTTTTCTGGTTAACAGAGTGCTGGTTAACAAAGGTTTCACTGTATCTGTGTAGTTCAGCTTACTACACTGCTAAGAATGATGGGATGTGTCTCCACAAGTCTTCGTGCCTCACCCAAGTGAGTTCAGTGCCGCGTGGGCACAGCAAGCCCTGTTACGTCACTATGTGGCCACTCTCAATTATGTTAAACTGGCTCAAGAAAGGTAACTCCAGTGTAGATAACTGATTAACTGCCAGGAAGATATACCCCTAGTTATATTAAGCTAACTCAAGCTAAGTACAAATCCTTTTTATTAGCGAAGACACAGCTAAGGTGCGATTAGAATTTAAGGGGTTGGGGATTCCTGCTTCCAAGCGAGATCCTCTCTTCTTAGAATCTAGACTTCTCATGCCCCCATGTACAGTAGCTTATAAACTCAGTTCATCACACACACATTAAAGAGATACACAATGATAACTACCATAGTGTACATAGGCCCAATGGATGGATCTAGATTACAGCACACTTTAGAGCAGAATTTTCCAAAATGTGGCCCCTGGACAATTTGCTGGTGCTCTGTAGAGAGCACACAATGCTCATCCCCTCCACATTTCCAGCAGAGAGAGAGGGAAAGAGAGAAAGAGAATAGGTTTTGTATGGGAAGGAGGCGGAAGATGAAATGCAGAGCAATTGGAAACACTGATATTAACTTTTTTCCAACTGGGTAAAACACCCCTCTCACATTCTGAGGTGCAAGCAAGATGAGGGTTGTGTAACCACCTGCCCTGCGGCCCTGGGTGTCTTACAATGTTGTGTGACTGTAGCTTCCACATGGGTTGTTCACAAATAGCCAATAAGCCTGAGTGTCTGGAGAGCTGCAGCCTGCTAGCAACATTGCAGCCACGCTCTGGCCTCCACAAGCATTACTACATGCAGAGAGGCCCAACACACCCAGTCCCAAATATGTATGCTCTGCGCTGTGCAGACCTCTCCTGGACATTTCGGATATGTTAGGTTCACTCTGTCGGGGAACAGTATCCTGCAGCTTACAATCTTTAGTTTAAGCACACCACTGCTTTAGTTCTGATTTAAAAAATAAAGCCAATTTGCTTTATTACAAACAGATAGATTTTAAGTGAGTACAACTATAAAGTATTCAAGTTAGAAATGGTTGTAAAAGAAACACAGAGATTAAACGCTTTCTAGAGCTAAAACATTTAAAAACAGATTTTATTCAAGGTTAAAAAAAATCATCACCCCTCATTCCCAGCCACACTGATAACCAATTTTAGAGCAGGATCTCTCCTTAAAGTCAAAGGACTGGCTCCTTTGTCGTCTTAGATATGAGAGCAAGAGAGATGAATAGGGAGAAAAAACATGGGGTGTTTCTGCCACTCACTTTTATAGCCCAGTCACCATCTGAAGCGGGTTCTTCTGAGGACTACACCTCACAGCAGTGTTTATTCAAAGAATAAAGAAAGCAACCTGAAATCTGGGGGTGAAGGTGGCTGCCTGGCCCCATGTTCTTTCCTCTCCCCCGTGCATGCTGAACCGCAGATATATCTTATCTCTCTCTTACTGACTTAAGAACCTTATTCACTACTTAAATGCAAAAGGAGATAAAGCCACATTACTTTAAGATAGACTTAAAAAACAACAGTCTGGTAGCACTTTAAAGCCTAACAAAACATGTACTACCAGGCTATTTGTTGTTTCTTAAGTTTATCCTGTACAGACTAATTCGGCTACCTCTCTGAAGTTTAAGAGAGACCTTCTTAACTGGGGCTACAAGGGTTTGAAACTGTTGTACTATCATCAGCTAGGGAGAATTTTTAACTTCACATAGAATGTGGCGACCTACATTTTGCTATGATATTACTGACCAGCAAATTATTAGTTTTCACATGTTACCTCGCTAGCAGGGGTGCTGACAGCTTCTGTGGGACTTCCCAGGCAAGGTGTGGAGATGCTCACCCAGAAGGAGCTAAGTCTCAGGCCGAGGGGGGCCAGGAGCAGCCAGCCCTCCACAACGCCTGGCAATGGGTCCCTTCCAGCCCTCAGAGCCATGCAGAGTGCATGGGGCAGCACTCCAACAGTGATTTAAGGGGCTTGGGCTCTGGCTGCTACTGCAGTAGCAGAGGTAGCAGTTGGGAGCCTCAAGTCCCTTTGAGTCACCTAGCCCTGGGGCAACTGCCCCCTCTGCCCCACATCCATGTCAGTGGGCCTCCTCACGTGGCATATTTTGCACAAATATTATGCAAAAGAGAGTAATGAATGACTATGGGGTACATTCAGACGCAATTAGCTAGAAATACACAGTAATTTCTTATTATTTTCCATTTAACTAATTCTTGTAGCTGCCAAAACAATCAGATGAAATGGTAAATGAGGGGAAAGTGGTCCCTATCATTATAAATTAGAGAAAGGCAAGCTATGTTCCATACTAGGTGACCCAGAAGACAGTTTTCCTATTAATACATTGTAGACACATGGAAGGTAATGGAAAATCCCCTGCATTAGAGACTTATGCTAAAGCAAAAGGTGGAAAAACCCACATGCAAAGATAAAACCAAACAGATTTTTCAAGAGCTCAAAGAGAATACTCTGGTCACTTTTATCAGCTTTTAATTAAGCTGATTTTGCACTCCCTTTTCCTTGGTCTAGTCCTCTTGGAGCCAATGTTACACTGGAGTCAATGAACTGTTCACATCAGGAAGATCCCATGAATCTGTCATGATCTCTCAGATCCTTGAGGAATAGAAGGAGAAATTAAAACAAGGGAGGAACTGTGCTCAAATAAATTCAGGAGGAGACACAAGCAGAAGATCAATCCCCAGATGGAAATGGAGAAAATGAGAAGGAATAAGATCCTACAACATGACATTTGCAGGACAGCAGTAGTTGTTTCAATACAAATTTTTAAAGGCACGTTATCTTCTTGCTATCATAAGACTGATCGCACTCCCCAGTACACACCTTGTATTTCCTTTCAAATTATGCTACATCACGTTCACTGTAGCAAGTGGCTTGCTCACTGCTCACCAAGAAAACAAGAGAGTCTGCATTACAAGAGAGGAAAAAGAGGTACAATTTACAAAATGCAGTTCAGAAATAGTGATTTTGTGTGTGTTATACGTTTATTTTACATACATATGGTTAAGCAATTATTTGTGCCTTTTAATGCGTTTTCTTTCTGCTATTTTATCACTTTAAAAATTGAACAATTTTCAAACATGGGCAAATTCATGCTTAGTTTTTATTTATTATACATAAGTAGAATTTGCATTTTAATCAACAAAAATTTGTCTGAATTTAGCAGCAACGACTCAACTAATTATTGAGTTATTCAGTGATACTATGTTTTTAGTGCTAGAGTATTATCTAGACCCCTGCTTTAAAGGTCTGTTTATTCCCACTGTTGTTTTATGTAATTTGTACTTCAGCATCTGTCTGCAATAGAATTCAACTATGGGTGGGAAGGAATCATCTCTTGTGAACTTACAAAAGTCACTTAACATTATTGTGTTTCATTTTCTCCTGTTCTCCAAACTCCAAAAATGTGGAGAGACTTAATTCACTTTGGCAAAAAGTTAGGAAGTGGTTGGATGAAAAAATGCTTGCATTGCACGCACATATATATCCTTTTCATGCTGTGTTCATTACCTGAGCAGTGTCAACTTGTTAAAATAATGCCAATTAAACTACATCTTTTAAAACAGAATATGCATATTAATATGACAAATTTCTGCCTTTTGGCCACTGAAGAAAAAGAGTATTGAAAATACATGTATGTTTTCTGGACAGCAAGTTAAGAGTTGTCCGTTAAGTGAGTGAGTGCTTTTGCTGATAGTCATAGACATTGCATTGAAATGGAGGAGCACTTGAAAATGAGTCAGATGCTGAGGTCCTTGATTATTTTTAGTTGGCCCTCATCAACGTTTGAGTAAATACTGTGGATGGAATCCCGACCCTATTGAAGTCAATATGAGTTTGGTCATGTACTTTGTTGGGAGTAGGATTCCAGTCCTTATGATTTGGTTCCAAGGCTTGAAGGATTTCTGTCATTTACTTTGCTAATTAAACTCCACTTCCTCTCTTCTGCTGCAGTTTCTATTGAAAACAATGAGCCCCACTGCATGCCTTAAACTTTTATGTAGCATTGTATGCTGCTAGAACTCCTCGGAGTATCCCTTAACAGTTCAGGGAATGACCCCCATTTTTGTCCTCTGTGGATTTGTAAGCCAGCTAAAGGAGGCCTGGATCCACCAAAAACCTACAGTTCCTCAGATGAGAAGTGCATTAGCAATGCAAAGACTTCCTTCTTATTCAAGTTCTTTTCAAAGCCTTCTTTGACCGATGATGTTTCAAAGTGGCCTTTTATTTTAGATAAAGATTAACTTCCCCCTTGAAAATCTATTAACATTTGTACTTATTGTTCTCAGGATGTGGAATACAACCATGGAATCCAACTACGAGTATACATCTCTGTATGATTTCTATAATGAACATTATGATTCTTCTACAACACCTTGCACTAAAGGCGGCGTCAAGAAATTTAGGTCACACTTTCTGCCCACACTTTACTCTCTGGTATTCCTGCTTGGCCTGGCCGGGAACTCTCTAGTCATTTTGGTCCTGTTCAAATACAAGAGGCTGAAGAGCATGACTGATGTTTATCTGCTCAACCTCGCAATCTCAGATTTGCTGTTTGTTTTCTCCCTTCCCTTCTGGTCTTATTATGCAGCCGATCAGTGGGTTTTTGGGGATGGGTTGTGTAAAATCATTTCTTGGATCTATTTGGTTGGGTTTTACAGTGGGATATTTTTTATTATGCTCATGAGTATCGACAGATATGTGGCAATAGTTCATGCTGTGCTTGCCTTGACAGCAAGAACGGTCACCTATGGCAGCATTACCAGCCTCATTGTATGGGTAGTGGCTATTTTAGCCTCAGTTCCAGAGCTGATATTTAGCCAATCTTCCCAGGAAAACAATTATACCATCTGCAAATCAGAGTACCCTGCTAACTCCATAAACTGGAGGTTTCTCTCCTCTTTGCTGGTCAATATACTAGGGCTCCTCATCCCTTCAGGGGTTATGACTTTTTGCTATTCAATGATAATTAAAACGTTGCTGTACTGTAGAAGCGAGAAAAAGAATAAGGCTGTGAAGATGATCTTTGCTGTCATGATTGTATTTTTTGTTTTTTGGACCCCTTACAATATTGTGATTTTCTTACGATCGCTGGAAGACCTAGGTGTCCTTACAGATTGTCAAACCAGCAAAAATCTGGATTATGCAATGCAAGTGACAGAAACACTGGCTTTTTTCCACTGTTGTCTCAATCCCATTATCTATTTCTTTATGGGGGAAAAATTTAAGAAGTACGTGAAGTTACTCTTCAAGAACTGGCCAGTACCCGGAATGCTTTTTAAACGCTGTGGACTTCTCAACACTTACTACACCGAATCTTCCAGTTCTTTCCACACGCAGTCTACAGGGGATCAAAATGCTCTGTAAAAATATTGCGGTGTTTACCACAGTTACAAGAAAAACTGACAAATATCAGAACATGAAAAGGAATCTCATTTAAGCTGAACAGAGGTGCCCTTAAAAATAACCCCGCACTTTAAAAAAAAAAAAGTACCATAAGCTTTCAGTTCTCTCTCTGGATTTTTTTTTGAACGTAATGAGAAGGGAAAAAAAGAGCGAATGCGAGAGAGAGAAAGTGCTTGAGAGGTGAAACTTTGGCTAAGACTTTGGAATTGCAAAATTTATTTAATATTATTACAAATCAGTGCCAACAAGTGGCAACAACAAATACCTTTACAGTGCTATGCTTTTGGTTTTTCATCAGCACCAACAGTGAGCCCCACTAGGGGGAAAGGGACAGGGAGATCAATGGTCATCGCAAAATGTTTCAGAAATCTTGGCATATTTGAGGATTATCATATCTAGTGACCTGGCTCGACCCAGTTATTGGCATAAGATTTGTTAGATCAGAGTCTTAATATATAACAACTGTCTCTTCAGTATGCTTTCTTATTGACTGTTTCTTAGATAATGCATTTGTTGTGTCTAAAAAAACCGAAAGGTGTATGTAAGAGTCTGCTGTGCATCAGGACCTAAATTGTACATTGTTATACTTATATGCATACTTTTTTTAATACACATATACAGGCATTTTGAATTAACCTGCCACCATGTTATTTCCTAGAATAGCAGTTTTATATAAAAAAAAACATTTTTAAATAAAAATGCTTGGGTTTTTTTAAACCCTACAATGCATCCTGTGCGCATCATTTGAAACAGCTTCTGCCTACTCATATTTTAAGCCAAATTACTTTACTTAAACCCCCTTGTTAAAAAATAAGATGAATAACCCTTTGAAAAACACCCCCTCACAAAATGACATTAAGAAAATAATGTATCCAGCTGGGATGGCGAGAAGCTGCCAAGCACGACTGCACTGAGGAGTGGGGGGAAAAGGGTCCCAGGTGGGACCACCTTTGCCACTCAGCAACCTTTGGACTTCGAGCTATTCAGGAGACTGGACCTCCTATTGTGGCAGCACAAGGACCTAAGGGGGGGGCCCTCTTCCTCCCTCCTCCCCAACACCAACGTGGCCTTGACACAGCTGCTTGGCTACTTTTCCTCCTAAGCAGCGGCCTTTAGACATCCAGAGAACCTGCTTCAGTTTTGACTGGACTTTCTCTGTCCTGTTCAGTTTGCTCCAACCATTCCCCTCCCTCAGTCTCTTTGCCTCAATGACATGTCACACCTGCCCCTCTTCTCCCCTGCCCGTCCCTCTCATCTCCTTCCCCTTGGGCCGATCACTTTCCAACCTAGCCCAACGATGAAAAAAAAATGGTGGAACTGACACAGCATTTACTGTCATCAGCTAAGTCACTCTGACATACTGTAGCGGGGGCCATTCAGTTACATTCAATGGCACCAGATTTAAAACTGATTAAAAGTCTTTAAAACACTTCACTTTTGGTTTTGGGGTGCTAGACTTCTTCTCCCGCCCCTTCTCTTCTACTGTATTTAGATTACAAGCTCTTTGGGGGTAGGGCCCTTCTGCTACTCTGTTTGCACAGTGCCTAGCCCTCCAGAGCTGCCCTTAGGCACTTCTGTAACAAACATAAAGCACATGGGTTGACCCTCGGATGTCATTGAAACCAAGATCTTCACAGAAAGATTATTAGATTATAAGTGATCTTGGAGGCTGGGTGAGCTGCCCGAGCGGCCTGTGGAAACAGGCAGGAGCAACAGCTGGGCCCTGTGAGGAGAGGCCACCGCTTTCTAGGAGAGGAGACTGAAGGTGAGGCGGGGCCCATCCAGGGTGTGTGATGCTTAGGCTGTTCAGAGGGTGGCCCAACCTTTCCACTGTCTCCACACACTATCAAGCTGTACAATTTGGTAGGATAGCCCCTCCCCGCATATTCCATCCATTCTCTCTGCCCTCTCCCACAAGACAGGCTGCCATAGAATCGCCACTTGGAAAGGTCGTCGTCTGTGTGGGGTGGTCCGGCAGGCAGCCCAGCATCAGTGTCTCCTTCAGTGCCCCTCAAGATTCCTTCTCCAGCTCAAACAGGAGCTTGCAACAGGCTAATTTATTAATTTGGACTAGGGATGTTCAATTGCAAGTAATTGACTAATCAAATAGTCGATGCATTTTGCATTGACTATTCAATTAGTCAACAGGGAGCCTCTGCCTCTGAAGTGTAGCCACAGCCCTAGGGCTGTGGCTACACTTCAAAAGCAAAAGTGCCACATGGAGCTCAGGATCAGCTGGGGACTCCCTCACTGACCTCAGGCTCCATGCAGCGCTGCCATGTTGAAATACCGTGGGAAGCCCAGCATCAGGCTCCATGTGGCATTTCAAAGCGGCAGCACCACATGGAGCCCGGGGTCAGGGTCTTGCCCCAGGCTCCACACAGTGCTGCCGTTTTGAAGTACCCCGTCCTCTTCCGCTCCCCCTTGCTGCCTCTTTCTGACAGAGGCAGTAAGAGCAGGGGAGGAGGAAAGAAGCAACTAGTCATCTAGCCTGTCAACTAGTCCTTCACATCCCTAATTTGGACACCTCAGCTCACCAATTGGAGATCAGTTGAACTGACATAGGCACAAGTCTCTTCCCTCTTAAAGAGCCAATGACATTCTGTAGCAGGGGGCCATTCAGTTATATTCAATGGCACCAGATTTAAAACTGATTAAAAGTCTTTAAAAATACTTCAGAATTAACCTGTGATACCCATTACCCTAGGATGTCACTGAAACCAAGATCTTCACAGAAAGATTATTAGACAATTGTAAGGACAATGAGAATTTCCATGCAGTGTGCTACTGCATTTGATATAACATTTTCCTGAAAAAAGGCTATAGCCCTTCATGCTTCAGTGCATTAGCAAGCCACTGACTCCTGCGTTAAGAAGAAACCTCCAGTGTGGGTAAGTTATTTCATAAATGCCCAACATGAAGTTTCTCGCACTTTCTTCTAAAGCATCTCATACTGGCTACTGTCAAAGACGGGATACTAGGCTAGAAGGACTGTGGGTGTGATCCATCTGGGAAACTCCTATTTCCCTAAGCATGGGCAAGATGCCAATGATGAATTGGCTCCATGGTATCAACTCCACAGTAAATGCTGATGCACATACTAATTAATTGACCTTTATCATAATAAGGCCAGCCCGCAAGTAGGACTGCAAGATTGCTCCAGAGAGAATAATCCTAACTCTGCAGCCCTTATAATCATTGGCAGGTAAATCCCCACTTTAAGGGAGCAAGCTCGTTGGCCCTGTCCCATATGCTAGAGCTTTACAGCCTCCTCCCCCCATAAAAGGAAAATCCCCAAGGACTGCCCCAGACCTGAGCAGTCCCAGCCTGCCTACCAGAGCCACATCAGGCCAAGTCAGCATTACCACACCTTCTTCCCCCCAACATTAAGCTGAGCTTCAATTCTGGCCCTGGACCAGTTCCAGGGCCTGACTGAGCTGGCAGCCTCCCTGAGTACCAGGCTGGCCCTAGTGCCAGCACTCGGGCCTGGCCAGCTCCAGCGCTGTCAGAGTTAGGCTGAGCTGGCAGCCTCCCTGCATGCCAGGTCGACCCCAGCACCAGGCCCAGCCAGCAGCCTCCCCAAACACCAGCTCCTCTTGCCCTGAAGGCCTGCACCCCTGTCCCACACTGAGCTGCCGGCTCCAGTAGCAGTCCACCAGCTCTCCGTAACACTCCTCACTCGTACTGGGGCTGAGAAGGTGGTGGGCATGGGTGTCCATTGGCTTAGGCAGGGGAAGGCTCTGCTTTCCCAAGCCAACAGCCTGGCCCCATCCACACTCCGCCCCAGAACTCCTGCTGTAGACGTACTGGGGACGGAGTGTTGCTGCCCTGGAGCACTTGCTCTCCCTGTGCTTCAAGACAGTTCGAGCCTCCCTCCCAGGTGCTTCAGGGATGCTGGAGCTCACGCGCTCTTCCCCCCCTCTTCCATGGTGGGGGGCACAGCCTCAGAGAAGGGGACAGGGCTGTATGTTGGGCTGGGGGCCTGCCTCCCACAGCCCTAGATGCACAGACTGCTCATGGTGGTGGGGACTTTAGGAGGTCTGGAGCATGGTGACGGAGGTGATTGGAGCCCATGACACACTGCACAAGCTCGGTCAAAATCCCATATAGCTGAGGGGATTGGCCTAGTGGCTAGAAAACGGAATTGGGATGCAGGAATTCTAGTTCTGCCATTGTCCTGAAAGGTGATCGCCCCTGCCATTGGCAAAACAAGGATGGTGATGCCTATTAATTTCCATGTAAAGCCCTTTGCACACTGCTCCTGATGAAGCTAGCATTGAGGACAGCTCTGAAAAGAAAGCGCAGCTTTCAAAGTGTCACTGTCACTAAGAACATGAATGAAGTACCACAATAGTTTCCAAGCAGTTCATTTGGTCTCTAGACCTACTGAACCATGAAGGAGGTTCCCCTGAACTGGGAAACCAATTTTCGCCAAATGTGGCAACAGCCATTTTCTTGGTACCTTTAACACATTTTTATAATTAAAGAGGGAGGGCGAAAACCTGCCTCTTCCTCTGGACAAACCCACCTCCCAGTAAAATCAGTGCTGAGTGGGTTTTAACTGTATTGCCTGACTTTATAATGCAGTGATTCCCAAACTTTTTGGCATCATGCCTCCCTTTTCGATTTTTGAAAAACTCTCACCCCTCCCCCCAAAATAGCAGCAAAACTTGTTAAACAAAAACAAAAAAAAGGAACTGAGCGGGGCAGTAAAACTTGATGGGGAGGGGAGGCTGGGTCGCCTCACGCCCCCCTGGAATTTCTTCACACCCCCCATGTTATAATGTATAAGTAAGCCAGGGCAGGGATTGTTGTATGTACATAAGCAGGGTAGAGACCATTTCATCCTCTGTTCTGCACAGCATGGAGCACCTGCAAGTTCTTTTATTCGGATGAGTCAATTATCACACCTGATAGCATGAAAGCTTATCTCCTTATCATGGCTTTGTTTCAACTAATCTTGACGGATCTGCTTGTGAAGTTTCAAGTGTTAACTCGATGCTTCTGAGCAGCACGGAGGATGCAAGGCGGTGTACAGTGACCACACAGTCTAGTTTTTCACACGATTTGAAGTGTCCCAACTCTCTCCCACACATCTGCTTCTCCCCCAGCCCCTCCTGCCACAGCTCTCATGATACTGACATGTGCTAGTGTCTCATTTTCTCAGAAATGACCAGGAGTTAGGGGTTGGTTACTTGGATTTTTTTTCAAAACCTACAAGCTATTTAAGATGTATTGCTACAAAAGAGAAAACATTACTCTCCCTTTGCCAGCAACAGGCATTAGTACAGTAAGTGTTCAGAGTGATCAGCAAAGGCTGAGGTGAAGAGAAGCACTAAAGTGTTGACATTACCAAAGCTGTTTTGAGGTTTTTTGTGTTTGGTTTTGCTCAAAATTTGTATCAGAAACACCTGCTCAACATTTCACATTAAACTTATATACTAAGTAACTGCAAGAAAAGCCTCTCCGTGCCAAGAAATACATGTTGCTGCTGAATCAGAAACAGGCGGTCAACACCTGCAGATATTTATACATGAAGCATACATGGGACTCTGCTGTGAAGTCCCCACAGCAAGGTCCTGTTTTTTTCTTTTCAAAATATGCTCAGTCACCTTACATAATCACTGTGGAATCAACAAAACAGCACTGGCTAACTGAGCCTCTGGAGTGACTTGGCTAAGACAAAACAAGAGGTGGATGCTTGTGGCCAACGTTAAGTGTGCGGGTGATAAACCTAACCTGCATGCTTAGAAGAGTGGCTGTTTTGCTATCAAAGCACCTGGGGAAGTAGCACAAGTATTGGGGCGGGGTGGGGGGGAAGAGAAGTTTTTCTAATACTTAGGCTCAATGTAATCACTGAAAGCAAATGGGAAATTAACAGCATGGAAGTACAGGAAAAGAAGAAACAAGGATATCAGACTAGCAGGAACAAAGCTAATGAACTAAGTCTCCCATAAGCATGGTGGCTAACATCCCGATGCTTATTAAGAATTGTTTCATGTGCTGTAGCTTCCCTGTCCACACAATCTCCCTTTCTACATTTCTCAAAATGCAATCACCTTAGGGTGACCCTAAAAATGATTTGGCAAAAAATCCTCTCCATACTACAGGCAGGGCAAGAAAGGGGAGGAGGGGGAAGAGGGAAGGAGTACACATGCCAATAGCACACTGACTTACATGCCTCTTTAGCAGCATTCCATAATTTAACAGTAGTGCCTTCTTTCTACAAGGCATCTGCCACTGGCCCTTAAACGTTTATACTGGCTGAAAAATCTGACCATTTTCTGTAGGAAAAACAGTTTCATCAAAATCAAAGCCTTTGGTTGGAATGTGGCAATTTTGGCCAAATTTTCAACTGGAGAAAGTAAAAAGAATCATTTTGAATTTTACTTTTTTCTATCGAAGGATTTAACGTGGCTATTGTTTTGATTATTTTTGTTTCAATGCTTATATATTACAATATGAAATATTAAATAAAATGTTGTGACATCATGAAAACCAAATATTTTGCTGTTTCCCAGAAACAATTGTTTTTGGAGTTTCTGTTCTGCAGGAAGTTTTGACTTTTTGTTGCAATTTAGAACAAAACAACGCCAAGCATTGGAATTTCCTGCAGAATGGAAATTCCATTTCCCAACCTGCTCTACCCATTATACATTTACTATCATAATAATGTTCATTCTATGCTGTTTAGAAGGAAGATCAAAGAATAAAAACTACACAAAGCAGGCAGTGCTGATGTCCAGAGGACCACGTAAGAGGGATATGGTATGAAAACTGATAGCTCTTTTTGTGACGACAGGGAAAAGTCATAAGTGAAACCCCTTCATTTGCGAAGGAGGGGCGCTAGAAACCTAGTGGCAAAAGATGCCACTTTGAGGACAGTGGATAGTGCTATGGCTATTTTGATGATAGAGGGCAAAATTGTTAACTGCATATTAAAATTAAAATATATGCAAAGAACATTGCAGAAACTAAAAAGTCAGACCATACAGAAATGGTTAAACGGTCATGGGAGATTGCCATGAAAAAAAATTAATGCCCCAGTTATGTACCCAACAAAATAGACAGAAGACAAATAAATACTTAACTATTTGGTTATCACATATTTAATACTCACATAAAATACCTTCTCAGGTTAAAAAAAAAAGTACTCCTGTCCAATTTTTTGGCTATTAACTTTCAGTGGAAGCTTGATTTGATAACAGTGTAATCAACAGTTTTACTCATTTTAGTAAAATCACTAGAAATAACACATTCTGGATAACCTATAGGCTCACTCAGCAATATGGTAAAAAACTTGTTAAACAGAGATCTCTGATGTATGTTAGTGAATAATGTTTCCACAAACCAAAGATCGCTGTTATCATTTTCTCTCTGATACCTACATGGCAGTAATTTGTAAGCCTGTTAAAACAAATCGGTTTTTGAAAACAGTTTTTCTTAAAAACAGAAATTCTATTTTTATTGTTGCTATTCAATTTGTACAGTGGTGAAATAATGTTATTTCACGGAACAATAAACGCACTAGTAGCCATTTCTATTTATTTTCAGCAACTGTTTTAAGATGACTCATAGGATAAAAACTTTTCGAACATATCTCTTTTTCAACTGAGTGAAGGATTTTCGTGTGGGAGAGCTGAAGAACAGCAGAGCCCCAGACAGCAAATTTAGGATTGTTACCTTTTACCAAAAGTACACCCACTCTGTTTTTGTTCAAAAGAATTTCCTAAGAAAATTAACTTTGCTTAGTACTGCATTGGAAAGTCTCCACTTTGAAGATTCTGTAAAAATGAGACTGTGCAAGAAATTTAAAGTGATCTAAACTTCCGATTAACTTACATAAAAAGATAAAGCTTTAAATAGCTTTGCATTTAGTAGGTGATTTTGTCAAAGCCATAGAAAGCAAGGCTCCATGTACAATTTTAACAACCCCGTGAGATATATCACAATTTTCTAGATCAGCAATCTGGTTCAGAATTTATTTTCCTTATGCAAAATTTCTGTTTCGGGAATGTCTTTGCACGTGTAGAGAGACACCACTAACTATTACAAACAGAGGTATGATAACTTAATTGTGAACCATGTTACAATAAATGTATCCTTGTCCATATTGTACGGTAGCCCAACACTGTGTTTGAACATAGACTCCATTTCCAGTTAGATATATGCCAATATCTGCATGGACCTGTTAAGTGAATTGTGTTGGTGTGTCTGATCTATACATGGGTATCATTAAGTACACAGAGATTTGCATGCATCTAACTGAAAATCTGGTCTAGCAAAATCAATGTAACTAAGAAAAGGAGGAAAGGCTAAAAATCAAAATCAAGCACAAACATTCTGCTGTCAGTGAAGAGGAGATAAGCAGGGCATAGCAGTTGAAGGGAGTTAAAGCAACAGATGTGGACATTTCAATTTCCCAGTAGGGACTCTCTAATCTTTGTCTATATTCAGACCTTCTACCTGCAGCTGACAATAGGTAACAGAAGCAGGTGTAGCTGAAGCAGCACTGCAGTTTAATTGCAAATACAGATAGAACTAAGTGACCCTCCAAAAAGAAGAAAAGCTGAAGTGAAAGCAGAAGACTATTTAAAAAATTAAGATGTGGTGCTCACAACCCCAGTGCCCATCACCAGCTTGACTACACGGCTTCTGTACTGTAAAAATCATTCTTCAGCCATCATCTCTTCTGTTTTGGTTGTAAACTCTTTAGGACTAGACTCATATCTTCCTATATGTCTGTACAGCACCTAGCATCATTTGGGTGCTACAGAAGCAGAAATAATAGCCAAGACTCCAAATATACAGGGAACTGCACAGTTGGGAGCAAGAAGGTGCCATCTTGTTAGTCTTTAAAGTGCTACATTGTCCTGCATTTTGTTCCATTTTATATAGTCACTTTCCAGAATTAAGCTACCCTTCGAGGAAAGGATTGGACCACATTCACCTCCATTCCTGACCTAAAGTTCCTTTAAAAGGACAAAATGTGTGTGCTGAGAGCTAGACTATCCCATCCTATCACTACTTAGGAACAAAGACATTGCCATACCAAGTCAGACATGTAGGCAGACTGTCTCCAGCCGTGAGCAGTTCCCGGTACTTCAGAAGAAAGTGCAAGCAGCTTCATACTGGAGTACTGTAAGTAGGGTGACCAGATATCCTAATATTATTGGGGCCATCCTGACATTAGGAGCTTTGTCTTATATGGGCAACTCGTGCCCTCTCCTCTCCCACCAACATCCATCATGATTTTTCACACTTGCTATTTGCTCACTAACTATAAGAGCCTTCCACTGAGGAAGCTGCTTCCTAACCATCCATCAGTTAATCAATCATCAGTCTGTGCCCTGAAGCATGAAGGTTCATAATGTCTTATCCTATCTAATGTCATTGCGGATGTTCTTAACATAAGGTCTAACCCTTTTACCCTTGCTTACATGCTGCATTGCTCATGCCTGACATTTGTAATCAGCAGGGGGTTTTGTCAATTTGCATGAAGACACTAAATAGGTAATGGGGAAGAACTGAGCACTTTCCTAAGAACACAGAAATGAGTGAAAGCTAAAATAGACAGGGTGACATGGCCCTTGGCTTTCAGAAAAACATTAAAGTTCACAGTACTGGAGTGGTGCACTCTATTCCCAAACAGGTCAGTGAGGGCTTTGCAAACTCATTCCTGGCAAGTGAATTCCTCACAGCTCAATCAGCAATGAAAGCTGAGTATCTTCCACTGAATAGCAGCTGAGAGCACTGCAAAACCCATAGAAGCTCGTGAGAACCCACTGACATTACCTGGAACAGTGAGTGGTTAGTATCTTTGAGAAACAAGCCTTTTCTTCTTCTAAGCATGCATGAGAGAACCACAGGAAATGCAAGCTAGACAGGCTGAAATCTGGCTCTCCTAGGATTTACTATTGCTTTTGTCACCAGAGAGAGTATGTAGGTGCTGAAGATCTTTATCTAAAATAGACAGATGTGCAAGCAACCTCCTCACACTCTGTCAGCGTGTCCAGTCCTGACTTGGAATTACAGTTCCCCAGAGTTGGAGACAGAAGTTGACTCTGCACCCATTCAGTGTTTCGCTCTCTAGCAAGACAGCCAGTGATTCACCGGTGTGGTTCTGATTTCTGATTAAGATACCATCTGACTGGATATTAGAGTGGAAACCATCTCATTTCAGTACAACACATCGCCCAGTCTAGCTACTTTTTGAGCACCTAAAACCATGAAAGGCTCATCGCCTGCACAAGAATTTCAATCAACGTAAGCCAAAGTTGGTAGCAGGATTCGTAGAGATAACGTTTCCATGTCCACACACATGCAGATTATAGACATTTCTAGTTTTGAATAAATTTCCCCATCCCATCTGCAGCCCCGAACAGTTCACCCCATCCCACTGCTCTTGACCTCAGTTCCTCACCCGGGGCGGGAGGGAGGGGAAGGCTTGTAGAAATTTTGGTGGCCCTTGCACACGGCTCTGGGAAAGAGTTTGAGTGCAGGAAGTGGCTTAGGGTGCAGGCTCTGGGATGGAGTCTGGGTTTTGGGTGCAGGCTCTGGACTGGGACAGAGGTGCAGGAGGGGAGTGCAGGCTCTGGAAAGGAAATTGGGTACAGGAGGAGTGAGGGGCCAGGCTCTCCTAGGGAGTTTGTCTAAGGGTTTGGGGTGCAGCTCTGGGACAGAGTTTGGGTGGAGGAGGGGATCTAGAGAGCAATGTCAGAGCAAAGTCTAAGTGCAGGCTCTGGATTGGGGCAGTGGCTGCATGAGGGGGTGGAGGCTTTTGGAGGGAGTTTGGGGGCAGGAGAAGGTGCTGGGGAAAGGGGTGAGGGTGCATGCTTACCTGAGGCATCCCTTCTCATAGCAGCTCCTAAGCGGAGGGGGCAGAGGGTCTCCATGTGCTGCTGCCTTCAGGCACTGTGCCCACAGCTCCCATTGACCACAGGGGTGCTCAGGCGCGGGACAGTGCATGGAGATGCACACACAGGTCACAGGGACGTGCCCACAATAGCGTGTGAAGCGAAAACAAGTGGGAAGCTGCTCTAGCCCTGGCACGCTGCCAGTGGCAGTCGTGGGGGCCTCTGGGCCCTTTTCAATCGCCTAGGGGCAGCAGGTGCAGCCAGGGAAGAGACCTGTCCCCAAACTTTTCTGGAGCTGGGCCCCTGAACCAAGAATATTCCAACTCCCTGGCCCTGTTCCTTGCTTAAAATGTTATTAGAAAACTGCCAAACAGCATGCACCTTCGACCATTCTGCTGTGTTTAAGGCCAGACCTGTGGAGCTGGATAGAAGTCGGAGACACCAGAGAAAACTTTTATTTGCTTCCAACCTGAACTAGATCTGAGCCAACAGGCAACAAGGAACGGAATCTCCAGCCATTACTAATCCACTCACCCGTAGGATTGCACCTCCTCCTGGTATAGCTGCTGACATGGGGGAGGAGAGGGAAGGAGTAGTTGCCCTAGGGCCCGGTGATTTCAAAGGGACCAGGGCTCTAGGACACTACTGCAGCAGCAGCTGGAGCTCTGGGCCCTTTATATCACCACTGGAGACCCCACACATCACAGTCCCAGCAGCACTGAGGGTTGGCTGAGGGAGGCTAGCCCATAACCCCTCCACTTTTGCCCAAGGCTTCACCCCTTCCAGGGGACTGGAGCCACACCACTCCCTACATTGTCCAGTGAAGTCTGTCTGCAGCCCTGCCTCCTGGTCATTCTGCAGAATAGCTTGCGAGGTCAGTGCCCTTTCCTGCAGTTACATGCTCGCTCTCAGCCCCTCTCTCACTCAGGATTCAGTCCCCAGGTCACTATCTCCATTGCTCACGGCTGGAGTGTGAACCTCTTCCTTCAGCAACCCTGGGTTGTCTCCTCATTTCACTGCTGCAGAGCACCACTCCCTCCATGACTGCCTGGGAAACCAAAGAGCTCCCTATATTCCAGGTTCCAGCTCGGGGAACCCCTAACCGGCAATCACAGCCTTGTCCTACCCTCCTGGCTTCCCCTTTCTCTGTGTTTGCCAGCCCAAACGCACCTCCCTTCCCTTGGGAGGGTGTCACGTTTTTTAATTTTAAGGATCATTGCTGCACCCCGGGGGGGGGGGGGGGGAGTTGCCCCAAAAGTCGGTACAAAGGGGGCCATGTGAGGTGTCACATAAAAGCTTATGTTCTACTGATTTTGTATATGCTATTCATGTACTTGTATGATATCTGTATGTGGAGTTATAAATATGTACTCTGGGTTGATGCTGGAAAATTCTCTGTCTGAGGCAGAGCAATGTGCCAGGAATGTTTGTTCAATGTCTATGCTAATTAGTGAGGCTCCATGGATAATAGATTTCTAAGTGCCAGAGACATACCAGAAGGAATGTGTCTGGCTACCTGCAAACCAGCCAGGGCATAATGGCTGCAAGAATGTGAAACAGAGATAGGTCACTCGACCATGTGACCTACTCTGACCAGGAATATGCCAGGGGAGGTATATAAGTACCATGTGGCACCCTCCATCTTGTCTTGAGTTCAGCTCCTGATCCCAGATGCAGCCTTGCAGGGAACAACGAGCCGGGAAGAACCGTGGACTCATCCTGACATGAGATGTACACCAGAGACTTTTAAGATAGCAGTTTATAATGTCTCTGCTAAGAGCCTGTATCGAGAACTGGGTGATTCAATGCATGTAATGGATTATCCTTAACAACCTTACTCTCATGCTTGTCTTTCTTTTAGTAATAAAACTTTAGATTTTTGATTCTAAAGGGTTGGCTCAGTGTGATCTTGTGAGTAAAATCCAGAGTGTAAGTTGACCTGGGAACTGTGGCTGGTTTCTTAGGACCAGAAGAACCCATTTGGGGTAGGTAGGTGAGATTGGGTTCTAGAACCCCTCACTCGTGTGTTAGGCCCGGGGCTGACTGGGGCACAGGAAAGGCTGAGGTGTCAGAGGGGTTTTGCTCATGAGGCTTCTCGCTGGCCAAATTGGCAGCTGAAGCGCTTGGTGTGACTTGTTTGTGGCCTATTTGGGAAGATCTCAGGTCTGGGGCTGTAAGGAGCCCAAGTTTGAGCAATTCGCTCTCAGCGGATGTCCTCAGCTGTGCCCAGACCCAGCCCGGTCCATCACAGAGGGTAACTACAACTTTCTCAGCTGCAGCCCGTTTGCATCCAGCTGCCTGGCTTTACAGGCCCCGCACCCTCACTTAGCCACCCCTCCTCTTCCCTACTCCCATGTGTCCCTGCACCCTCTGCCAATGTTCCCTCTAATCTTTTCTATCCATGTGCAGATTTTTTCCATATACGTGCAGAATAAATTTTTATGTGCACTGAGACATATGCTAGATGTGCATCACCAGCAGAAACACAAAACCAAGCTTTGGGGGCTTGGTTTGGGGGCTTGAATCTCTCCTGAGTGGCTGTACAAGGGCACAGCTTACAGGGAACACTCTAAACCTTCCCTTTGTCCCCTGCCCCCATTCCATGGGTCCCTGAATCCTTACTCAGCTACCTCAGCTTCATGAGTCCCAGCACTCCCACCCCCTCTCAACCCCTGCCACAGTCTGCCCCCTGCCCTTTTCAATCTCAGTCTGTGGGACCCCTCCCCTCCCCAACCAGCAAGCACCACACTATCCTCCCCATCATATCCCTTGCCTCCTCACCTAACGCCACCGTCAGGGTATTATGAGAAAAGAAGCTTCTTATCCTCCCTATCAGCTGCTGGCTACGCTGGCCATCTGCTGTCCTCTGTTCTGGCTTCAAACAACAGCTCCTGATGGGCAAAAGGCATTACGGCAGCACCTCTCTGGCAGAATACAAAATTCCACAGGAATAATTACATAAGGCACTGGTGCAACATCATCTGGAAATGTGTCTTGTCTCACTTGTTTAAGAAAGATGAATCCAGGGGGCTCTGAGGATGATCCCAGGCATGGAAAACCTACCTTACGAGAGGAGACTCAAAGAGTTTGACTTACTTCGCCTACCCAACAGAAGGCTGAGGGGAGATAGAGGGAGCAATCCTAAATACATCAGAGGGATTTAAACGACTAGCTAAAACCACTTTGTTTTCCTCCTAATCAAGAAATGCTTCACATCTCAACCAACTTTGGGTTCCTGTCCCTGATAATCCCACAAACATATTCCCGACCTTCATTATTCACAAACTACCTCTGTTTAATTTGGTGCAATATACTTTGGCAGGGAACCAAATCACACCTGCAAGCCAGGTGGAAAGTCAGACTTTGGACATGCAATTGTCAACATTCTTCTGAAACGTATGGCAGTGATCACAGCATGGTACCCATCCAGTGAACCAGCTCTGAATACATGGGGGTGATTTGGGCAGGGGGGAATTGACACAAATGACTTGTATCAGCAAAGCCTAAAGAACAACTCTTATAATCCTGTATGAGCTCCCTCAGGTTAACACTTGCTAATTTTGGATTCCCATGTGCTCTTGGCTTGCTGAGGCTGAGTTTAAAATGTGGCCCTTCATGCACACATTCCAGGTGCAGACTCTATATGGGTATGTCTACACTACAGCGCTAATTCGAACTAACTTAGTTCGAATTAGTTAATTCGAACTAAGCTAATTCGAACTAACGCATCCAGACTAAAAAACTAGTTCAAATTAGCATTTTGCTAATTCGAACTAGCTTGTCCACACAGAGTGGACCCTGAAGCGGGGTTAAGGATGGCCGGAAGCAGTGCCAGCAGGGCATCAGAGGAGGACTTAGAGCGTGGAGCTGCTGTCTCAGGCTAGCCGAGGGCTGTGCTTAAAGGGACCCGACCCCCACCCCGGACAGACGGTTCTCAGGGGTGCCCCGCTTGCAAAGCAGTCCTGCCTTGGATTGCCCGGAGTACCCACACTGGGCACATCACAGCACTCGGCCATCAGCCCGGCTGCACTTGCCGCAGGCTGCCATCTGGGGAGAGGGGGCAATTGGGGGGCTGCAGGAGAGGTTCCACCCCCAGAAGCCCACAGAGCCAGCCCAGTCCTCCCCATCTGGGGCTCGTGCCCCATTCCTCCCTCACCTCCTTCCACTTACCCTTCCCTAGCCCCTCTTCTTGATGTACAAAATAAAGGACAATTGTGTTCAAAAATGGAATCTGTCTTTATTGAACAAAACTGGGGGAGACTGGGAAAAGGAGGTGGGAGAGGGTGTCATGATTATGAGGGTTAGCCAGCAGCCTGGGGATTAAGGGGTTAACTACACCTAGCCAGGTGGAGTGACCAATAAGAATGTAGGTGGGATTTTTCAAACTGGGACAAAGGAATTTGGGTTTTTCTTTTGTCTTTTTGTCTCGGAGAGTTCTCTGCAGCTACAGAGAGGGACAAGCATGTCTCTCTCTCTCTCCAAGACATCATTCTTCATTTTCTGTAGGTAGGGTAAAGTTTAGGTAGTTTCGTTAGGTTTTATTGTGTTATGGATTGGGTATGGGATCTGAGATCTGGCACTGCTTAAAAGATGTTTTGGCTTTTCTTTGTAACTAAGTTCTAGGCCCATGGAGTTTCTCCATGAGTATAGTTTGTTACCTTCCTCTCTAGTCATTATACTTGCAACCAGAATATTGTTGTAATAATAAAAGTTCTTTCTTTTCTTTTCTTAACCTGGCAGTGGTTAATGGTGTGCCCTGATTTTTGTTTTAGGGGGAAGATTTCCCAAATGATCTTTCCCCTGGTTTCTTTAGCAACATTTGGGTGGTGGCAGCGGAAGTTTTATTCCCAAGATCTAGGTTTTTAAGATCTTGGGGGAAGTTTTATACCAAAGCCTGGTAGATAAGGCTTTGGGGTACACTTGCTGGCCCCCACTTCTGCATTTATCATGCCAGAGTGGGGAAGGAGCCATGACAGAGGGGAAGAGAGAGGCTGGGAGAGGGGAGGGCAACTACAATGATGAGGGGTTTGGAACAGGTCCCATATGAAGAGAGGCTAAAGAGACTGGGACTTTTCAGCTTAGAAAAGAGGAGACAGAGGGGGGACAGGATAGAGGTCTCTAAAAGCAGGAGTTGGGTGGAGAGGGTGCATACAGAAAAGTTCTTCATTAGTTCCCATAATAGAAGGACTAGAGGACACCAAAGGAAAGGAATGGGTAGCAGGCTTCAAACTAACAACAGAAAGTTCTTCTTCACAAAGCAAATAGTCAACCTGTGGAACTCCTTGCTGCAGGAGGCTGTGAAGGCTAGAACTAGAACAGAGTTTAAAGGGAAGTGAGATCAAGTCATGGAGGTTGGGTCCATGGAGTGCTATTAGCCAGGGGGTAGGAGTGGTGTCCCTGCCCAAGGTTTGTGGAAGGCTGGAGAGGGATGGCACGAGACAAATGGCTTGGTCACTGTCTTCGGTCCATCCCCTCCAGGGTCCCTAGGGTTGGCCGCTGTTGGCAGACAGGCTACTGGGCTAGATGGACCTTTGGTCTGACCCAGGACGGCCATTGTAAGCTCGGGGCTCAGGGTCGGGGGTCTCAGTGGACCCCCTTGATTCTCTTGCACACCTGCTCCTGGGTGGCCAGGCTGGCAACTCTCCTGCCCTAGCCGGCCACTTTCCTGTGCCTAGTGCGGAGATCGTGGACAAGGTCCACGATGTCTGCACTAGCCCAGGCAGGTGCCCGCCTCTTGCGGTCCCGGGCAAGCTCCCGGGAGCCACCAGCCTGATCCCAGGTAGAGGGGGAAGGCTGGGGGGCATCGGGTGGGTGGCTCGATCCGTGCCAGGTGCAGGGTCTGCTGGCTGGGTGCTGGCAGGCTTGCACCTGGCACAGGCACCGTAGCCAGCCCGTGCCCCTTTAAGGGCTCCGGGGCCGGGAGGGGGGCAGACGAGTTTCCCTGGTGTTGGCCAGAGTGGCCACCAGGAAAACCTGGGGAGGGCTAGCCTCCCACTAGTTCGAATTAAGGGGCTACACACCCCTTAATTCTAACTAGCTAGTTCAAACTAGGCTTAATCCTCGTAAAATGAGGTTTTCCTAGTTCGAACTAAGCGCTCCGCTAGTTCGAATTAAGTTCGAACTAACGGAGCGCTAGTGTAGCGCCTATGAAAGTTAGTTCGAACTAACGTCCGTTAGTTCGAACTAACTCTGTAGTGTAGACATACCCTATTTGACACCGCTGTTGGCCATTTGCCAATTGCCTGGACCCTACAATTAGTGCCAGCTCTCCTAAATCTCCCTTGTTGCTAGGGCATGCTACTGTTGCATAAAAAGCCTCTGCCTGAGCTCACTAGATTTATATACATGGATTTTCTAAAGCTAAACCAGACTGTAAGGTCTAAGGTTTTAAACTGCAATTTATTATGATCCTTGTCAATCTTTGCAGTCTGTGTAACACTCAAACTTACTGTAAACTGCAACTTTGTAATCTTTGTAACATGCAGCCACCTTGCTTGTAACTTTCCCTAAGCTGCATTCTCCCCTGAGTGAATGGAGAGAGAGTGTGAGTGTGAGTGTATTTGAAGGAGGCTTGGAACAATGGACCACATGGCAATGAGTCATCACAGTCTGGGCATGCTCTCTGCTGGATAAAGGGAAGTCTGGACATGCTCTCTGATGACAAGGTGAATGAGTCACAGGAGCCATTCAGACACTATATAAAGAGAAGGAGCACATGTGAGACTCTCTTTTTCCTTACCCTGCTCCTGAAAAGCTCCTCTCCAGTGTCTCTCTCTCCTGACCAGCCTCCTCAGCCATGATGAGCAGAAAGACCCTCCAGGATCCACATGCCTTGGCTCCTTCTGCAACCCATATGTCTGTGGAAGTGTGTGAGTGCCTGAGGGCAGGAATGAATGGGTGTGAATGAGTGAGTGAATGGAGAGGTGTGTGAGAGAGAGAGTGAGAGATCTTCTTTAGTTTAAACCTTTGGTGGCTGATTTCTCTTCTTTAGTTCTATTTAGTGGAAATAAACCCATACTAGTGTAACCCTGGGTGGTCTCCAGTGAGAATATTTTTATGGTAACAGCTACCTGAGCTCTTCCAAAGCTGAGGATGGACTTGTTTACTGTTTTCCTCATTAGGCACTATATAACAATGAAAGCATGTAACAGAGATTCAGGAAACGGATTTCTAAACACACATACCTTTGAGAGAAAGCATGAAAGTCTTGCAGCTGCAGGCAAAAACTATAAGCAAAATGCATGCAAAACCCTCCCCTTCAGTGGCCTCACCTCTTTGAGATTTGGTCAGCTTTTTTCAAGTGCCAAGTCCCTTGTTGTGCAAGAAAAATAGGGTTCTTGCAGCTTAGCCACCCTTTTTATCATAGCCATTGTATTGCTAGGACAAAGTCATTCTTTGTAAGTGATGACTTTGATCATGCTGATTTATTCAGCCTCTCTCAACACCTCTTGGAATTCTAGTCCAAGATGTAGGCGAGAGACATCAGAGAAGTTGAAGGACAGTCTCACAACCAAAATGATACTCACAAAACAAAATGGATTTTGCAATTCAACATCAGTACATGTAGGTATATACTAAGTCACTAGTAAAAGAGAAATTATAGACCACTAGACACCAGTAAAGGAGAAAGTGAGAGCTCACGAATCAAGGCTTCCGTGCCATCTTTGGCTTGGCAATTTTTTTTTCTTTAAGAAATGATGTGTTGTAGTATCTATAAGCAGTGATGGAGAGGAGAGGGTGAAGCATAGTTATGAAGCCACGGGACCAAAGGAAACAACCTCTTTCAAGTGCAACATCCGTTCTTGTGGGTAACTAGAACAATGCTCAGCGTAAGCACAAGTCACTGAAAGAGTATCAGATTGGTGTCCATCGGCACTGTACGCAGGCAGTTTGTCCAAAATTTGGATCGTGTTCTCTGATTTAAACAGTGATAGCTCTGGCTCTACCTGGGCTCCAAAGGACAAAAACCAATGTTCACGTGATACATAACTGAGAACTGATGACACCTCTGACACATGTAAACCATTAAAATACAAGTTTCTAGTATTCTTGCTGGTGAGCTCTTTATGTCAAAGTGAGCTAGCCCCTTTTCTCTGTACACAAAAGCTACCGGGTGAAGGAAAATACATGTTTTCAGAATTGCTGGTGGCCAACCTTGGCAACACTAGCATCTTATGGCTTGGTGCTATTTTCATTGACAAAGATTCTTGTTCTGGTGACTGCCATTCCCCAAGTATCCAAGCTGCCATCAGCCTGGATTGCAGCAATTATTGCCGAGTCCCAGAGCCCCGGAACACAGGGGCAGCAAGGACCATGTCCCGCCACTTTTACTAGCCATAAGGATGAGTGATGTAGACGGAAAGGAGCGAGTACGGGGGAGGGTCTTGGGGGAAAGGGGGGATAGTGACGTGCAGAGGTGGGGCCTTTAGGGGAAGGGGCGGTACAAGGGCAGGACAGGGGCACATTTTGGGTGCTGGTGGCCTTCCACCTTTAAAGGAAGCTTCTGTCACCCCTGGCCAAGTCACTAGGTTTTTAAAAGGTTAAAGTTGTGGGCTTACTTGAGGTTACTCACCCTATGCAGAAACTGTGGCTCTTTGCTAGCAGAGTCCTTTTGGCCAGCACACTTGACTTAAACAGCCTCATTCTGCACACCAAGCCTTCATAGGTCTGTGCAAGAAAATCACTCTTGCTTTCTTCTCTGCCACAAAGTCTTGCAAAGGAAATTCCATAGCAGAAGGGAAGAAACTCTGAGGTCTTTTTCTGCAGTCAGTTTAGGAAAGCAGCAGCCATGAGCCAAGAAGCAGAAAGTCACATCCTCACTATCCCACCTGAATTGCATTTAAACCAGAGTTTCTCAAACTGTGTGTCACGACGCCTGGGGGGGGGTCGTGAGAAACTTAGAGTGGGGTCGCAGCTGGATTCAGTTTTTCACTTGTGACCCCTCTCCCCCAGGCTGCAAAAAAGTGGAAGGGTGGCAGAAGGCAGCCGCTGGCAAGCCATGCAGCGTGGCCGGGGCCACAGGACTCCCGGAGCACGGCTCAGCTGCAGCAGGAGGCAAGGCGGCAGGAGAGTGAGGCCAGAGCCGATGCAGGAGCGGACGAGCGAGGGGCTGGCCCGGGCATGGTTGCTGGACAACGGAATGTTTCCCCAGCTGGGAGAGGGTGGGGTCCCTCTGGCAGCAGACTGGGGGATTGGGTCGGGGCAGAGGAACTGGAGGTAAATAAGGGCATGTGGGGATCAAAGAAGGAGGCAGAGGAGAGGAGAGAGAGAAGGAACGACCCAAAGGGATGCGGCGCGGAAAAGAGGCACAGAGGAGAAAGAGATGGAGGGAAGGAGCCTGCAGGGGGGAAGGGCGTTGAAGACCGCAAACACCTTGAAGGAACCCCAAGAAGGTAAGGAATCTGGTGAGAAGGGGGAGGAAGTGACCCAGGGCAGTGAGGGCGGGGACGGGGAAGAGGGTCACACAAATTCATCTAGCATTTTAGGGGGTCGTGGTATCAAAGTTTGACAACCCCTGTTTTAAACAATGTAATATCAGGCTGTTGGGAAGACAGTCCTGTCCTAATAGTACCCATCACCACCAGATAAAGAAAGAGAACTGAGGTTTAAAGAAAACTTTGTTTGACAGCATTTTGTTTGGCCAGGGTTCACTTACCTATAGTTGTGAAATCACTACTTCTTTATTGTTTTGTTTGTATGGTCCTCACTTGTATACTATTTATCTGTATGGTTTCTGTCTGATTCTCTGCTTGTGTTACATATCTAATTTTGCAAGGTGTAAACCAAGATGATAGGGTAAAGAATTGTTTCACTGCATGTTAGGATAGGTCAAAGAATTATTTTGTAATACGTTAGTAAAACAATTGTCTAAAGATCTAGCTAAGCAGGACCCAAGTTTCACTATATAAAGTAGGGTCCAAAAGAACATTCTTTGGAACCAACTCCAGGATATAGCACAAGACCAGAGCTGCCAGATGTCAACATCCTGTTAATCACCTTGTAGAAGTGGGAATGGCCAGAAAATTAGATCCTGATGGGCCATCAGGAAAAGTGCGTCTGCCTTATTGGGAGTGGCAAGCACTGTGTGCTTAGTGTGAGCATTCTGTTTTGGTAACTGCTAATAAATAGAGGTTAAGGATATTACTGTGTAAGGCTCTTTCAATGGTGGAAGATCAGACAAAATCGATAGAAAAGTTCACCCTGAGCCCAGGACAGGTAAGGGTGGGTGCCTTTCGCTCAGATCCCACTAAAGGGAAAAGGTAAGGCATCTAAAACAAGCAGGTTATGTCCAGAACCCATGGAAGGGTAAATATGGGGTGTTCAAGAGTGTGCAGTAATGCAATAAGGAGACATCTGGAAGAACCACAGTTACCGCACAGAATGAGTAACCTTATTTCCTCTTCATGTAGTGTCAGACTTTGGATTGCAATTCAGACCAGTGCTGGGTTGTGCCACCTTTTGTGCTATAACCCTCAATGTCCCAAAATGCTTCTGCCAGCAGTTATCACAGACACATACGTGTCTTTGTTAAGACTTGTTTAAATTAGCAGATTGTTGTGTGGTTGACCATCAAACACTTCCACTATCCATGGGCATACGATTAACAGCATCTGCAGAGAAAATATAAAACTATTCTCAGGGTTTTAAATACACCTTCATGGTTTATGAGTTATTCATGTTCCATACCACTTTGCTTAGCTGCCTAGTCTTTAAAATATTACCTTTACTAGCTTAAACCATTACCATACTAAGCTGTTACCATTCACAGGAATTTAAGTTTCCTGTGTCTGCACCTCTTTTATTTGCTACAGTTTCTTTTTTTTACGTACCTGCTACAACTTCTGCTTTACCTACATAGTTTCAGAATCAATTTTAGCAGCTTGCCAAGCCCAGCAAGTTTGCTACAACAACCTTGCCACCGCCTAATCCTTGCTCTTTAGGTGGTGACAGGAGGCGGAGGGGTAGGAAGAAGACTGATAAGCAGGAAAATCAATGACTGACTATTTCAGTATCCCCTCTTTTCTTAAAACAATACATGATAATGCTAGCATTGAGACAAACACCACAGAACAACAAACATATAACACGACATGAGACAACACACAAAACACAATTTTTGTCATGAGAATAAATCCATATTATTCTGAATTGTTCTTCAGCTGGTACCAGCTCTTTCTGATGCTCTGAAAGACAAAAACAAAACAAAACAAAAACATTTTTACCTCTGTGGGGGTGGCACATTGTATCTTAGAATACTTTTTTTTTAAACAGATATTCTTGCTGATTTTTCTCTTTGCCATAAGTTACCCCAATACTTCCCTATACGTTTGTTTTATAAGCAGACCAAGTTTCATTTCCAACTACCACTTCATCATACTTGATGGGTGCATCTAGACTGGCAAGTTCTTCCACAAAAGCGGCCGCTTTTCCAGAAAAATCTGCCAGCTATCTATACTGGCCGCTTGATTTTGCCCAAAAGCACTGACAATCTACTGTCCGAAATCAGTGCTTCTTGTGGAAATGCTTTGATGTTCCTGTTTGGAGAAAAGCCCTTTTCCGGAAATGCTTTTGCGCAAAAGGGCCAGTGTAGACAGGCAGCTAAGACATTTTGCGCAAAATCAGGCTAAACGGAAAAAAGCCCTATGGGCTCTCTGAGGCTCTGTAGCCAGGATCAGCTCCCCGGACTTCCTGATCACGCGAGCCTCCTTAAAGCAGACACGGGCTGCTGAGGTCACCAGGCAGAGCCCTTATTCGGACCTCAGGGCTGAGGTCTGCCACGTGGTCCCTGCGTCCTCAGCAGCCACCCCACAGCAGGATGGCAGCTCCAGGGAGGCACCTGCCACCCACACCCCCAGTGCAGGAGGCCCCCAGGGGCCACAAACGAAGGGCCCCATCCTGGTCCTTGGAGGAGCTGGACAGCCTGCTCAACCTGTGGCAGGAGGAGGAGACCCTCCACGAGACCCGCTCCCGGCGCCGGAACCCAGACATCTTCATCTGCATGGCCCAGACGCTCACCCAGCAGGGCCATTCAGCCCGGACCCTCGAACAAGTCCAGGCAAAAGTCAAGGAGCTGCACCTGGGCTATGTGCGGGCCAGCGAGGGTCAGGAGCAGATACCTCCCCCCATTACGACTGGCTCCATGCCATCCTGGGCCAGCCAGCCCCACAAGCCCCAGAGGTCTCTGTCGACAGCAGCAGGCGCTCCTCCGTCACCAGGACTACCGAGGCGGGGGAAGGAGACGACAGCAGTGCATCAGAGGATGAGGCCAGCACTGCCACCCAGCAGGTCCTCTCCAGCAGCCCTGACGTCTCCCGCACATCCTCCGAGGCCAGGGAAGGATCCACCAGTGAGTCTTGCACTTTGCACTCACAAGGGCGGGGGGCAGAGGAGAAGCCAGGCGCCCGGAGTGGGGAGGGGGAGAGCATGTCACTCAGGCCAGGTGAGCTGCACAGGCTGTGTAGCATTAGGCAGGAAGCAGCACGTGCAACCACGTGCAGCCTGGTGACCGAGCGGCACGTGGCCGCAGCAGGCAGCTGCAGGGCACACCTGGGACCATGCTGCTCTCACACATTTGGCAGGACCAGGGGGAAGGGTGGATGCCGGCTGGAACCGGCCAGGGCCCCAAGGGTTCAGGCCAGAGCCCGCACCTCTGCAAGGGTGCAGCATACAGAACGGCAACACTGTCCCATGCCTGGCCGTGAGGCACAGCCAGCTGCTATTGGGTACACCGCAGCGTCACAGCCCTGTGAGTGTGGCCCCCACTGTGCCCCTCACCTGCTCCCGGTGCCTTGGCTGGCCCCCCGAGGGAAATCCCCACTGCGGCCACACATGTCCCTGGGCTACGTGTGCGAGGGATAGTGGGAGGGAGGAGGGGGGAAGCGCTCGGGCCGCCCCCTAGGGCCACCTGAGTTTTGCTGCAAGAATGGGACCCCCCCCCCCCGTCACTCTTCTGGTTCCATCCAGGAGACATCCCACGCGATGGGGATCTGAGAGCCCAGACCACGTCTGCCAGATGTGCTCCCAGGCACAGTGTAGGGATGCACCTCGCTCCCTGTCAAACACCAGTGATTAGCCCAAAGCCTCACAGCCTCCACCGGCAGGGAGTTCCACAGGTTAACGCAACACAAGCGCCCTCCCGCCCTCCACGGGGCCAGGACCCTATTGTAACCAGTGGTTACAATACATGGAGGACCACCCTACTCCAGGGGTGGTCCTCTTTGTAAACATACAACATGGGGGCAAGGGGGAGAACCGAGTGGGCCCAAGCCACATTACTGTGGTGTCACCTGGGCTCAGGGGTGGAGGGCATGGGGTGTGGGGACAGTGGCCGGCCTGCCTGACTGTCCCATCCTTTCTTCTCTTCCCTGCAGCGGGACCAACCACAAGCCAGGGAACCTCCAGTCCAGCAGCAGCGGCACCCCCAGCTGCCCAACCATGCAGGCATAGGCTCCGCCACCGGGACCAGCTCCTTCGCCAGCACATGCAGGCCATCGAGTGCATTGAGGCAGCGACTCGGCAACACGTTGAGGGGGACCTGCAGTGGCGCCAGGAGGCCTGGGCCACCTCCCAGGCCCAGTGCACATGGATGGCTGACTCCATCGCCACCCTCACTGCCCACATAGCCCATGCCATCCATTATGGCATGGCCTTACCCCATGCCCCCGCCACCCCTCCCCTAGCACTACCCATGCCCCCTCCTGCCATTCCTGCAATGCCCCCTCCTGCTCACCTCCCTGTGCAGCCTGCCCCGCATGTCCAGGTCCACCCCCGCAGGAGCAGTCGCAGGGGCCACCACTCCCAGGAGTAGCTCCTCCCCCTCCCAGTTCAAGGTCTCCTCCCCCTTGTAAATAAAAACATACAAGTTTTTCAGCTGAAAACAAAACTGTGTTGGTTATTGTGTTACTCGAGGTAACTGTAATAAATGATTTGAGATGCCAATTAGCCAACTAAATTTAAGAGGATTACAAAATGTGGACACCAAATTCTGTATCTATCACCGGTCGTTCCTTTAATTGGTGATCGGTTTGTGGAGCATAAATAAATACGGACACTTTTAAGTAAAATTTAAACCACAACTATATTAACATAGATAACACACAAATAAGAAAGGTTAAAAGACACACACAAAAGAATACGTACATAGTATAGACGCAGGGACGATTGTAGTGTTGCTGGCAACCTCAATCCTTTGGTCCTTCCAGGCCTCGGGAGAGGAACAGCCAGGAGATCCCTCCAAAATGACTGGAATCAGGTACGCTGACTCGAACCTTCCGCACGAACCACGAATCCTCTTCCTGTTCTTCTGGACAGCTCAGACAGGCAATGGTGGCCTAAATCCTAGCCTAAACTAAAAGAAAAACCCTAGCTACGTCCAACGCACCTGACGAACATTCACGATGACGGCCGATATGCTTGGAACAGACACTGCCTGACAGAGTCAGGTTTCTTCTATGCAGTATATTTACAATTGGGGGGAGGTAAGGGGAGGGGATGGGAGGGAGTTGTATGGGGAGACCGAGGCGACCCTACTATGGGGCTTGTGCGAACATGTCCGTCAGGGCCTCTCGGATGCGCACCTCATCCTGGTGTGCCTGGTGGATGGCAGCTGTGTGTGGCTGTTCAAACATCTGTGCCTCGGCTGCCATCCATGCAGGGAGGAAGGCCTCCCCACTCTGCTCCACAATGTTGTGGAGCACGCAGCACGCGGCCAGGACCTCTGTTGCATTCCGCTCACCCATCTCGAGACGGGTGAGCAAACAACGGAAGTGGGCTTTTAAGTGGCTGAAGGCGCACTCCATTTGATTTCAGGCCTGGTTGAGGCGGTCGTTGAACCGGGCCCAGTTCTGATCCAGCTGCCCCATGTAGGGCCGCATTAGCCAGGACGGCAAGGGGTAGGCTGCGTCCCCAATGACGCAGATGGGCATAGGCACAGCCCCGACAGTCAACTCCCACCGGGGAAAGTAGGTGCCCACCTCCAGCCTGCGAAACAGTCTGGAGTTGTGGAGGATGCAGGCGTCGTGTGCCCTGCCAGCCCAGCCCACGTAGACGTCCAGGAAGCGGCCCCGGTGGTCCACGAGGGCCTGGAGAACAATAGAGCAGTACCCCTTCCTGTTCGTGAAATGGGCTGCGCGATGCTCCGGGGCCCGGATGGGGATATGGGTTGCATCCAGGGCTCCCCCGCAGTTGGGGAACCCAAGGACAGCGAAGCCGGCCAGCGTAGCATCCACGTCGCACAGGTGGATCACTCTCTGAAGCAGGACATCATTGATGGCATAGATGACCTGCAGAAGGGTGCAGAAAAACACATCACATAAGGCAGGGGTGAGTGTGCGCTCCCTTGTCCTCCCTGTAATTCCCTCTGTCCTCATGCACACGCACACACACACCAGGGGCCCACCCCCCCACCAGCAGGCCTGTGCAAGGGAGGGATGGACCAAACCCCTGGGTGACCCAGCCTGGAGTCTTGGCTGCCCCTGGGCATGGAGTGCAGAACCCTCCCCCCACCCCACTCCCCACGGGACTTACCTCCATGACGATCAAGCTGACGGTGGATCTTCCCACCCCGAATTGGTGTGCCACCAATCGGTAGCTGTCCGGGGTGGCCGGCTTCCATAGTGCCATGGCGACCCTCTTGTTCACGGGGATGGGTGCACGCAGCCGCGTGGTGGCTCTCTGGAGTGCAGGGGTGAGCCAGGCACACAGCTCCATGAATGTCCGCTTTCGCATGCGGAATTCCGGAGCCATTGCTGGTTGTCCCATTGCCCAAGGACCAGCCGGTCCCACCAGTCCGTACTGGTGTCCAGTCTCCAGAGTGACCTCTCCACAGTGGGGTGGGGATGCCACAGGGACTCCATGGCCTCCCTGGTGAGGGAGTCCAAGGTGATCTGTGCCTCCTGGTCCTGGAACACGAGGGCACCAGCCTGGAGCTGCAGGCACTCAAAAATGTCCGATGGGGCCAGAGCAGGCACATGGCCACCTGTGGCTCCATGGCAGACAAAGCAGGGCACAAGAAACCAAAACCAGGAAAAAGCACTAGGGGGCAAAAGGGTGGTGTCCAAAAGGCAGAGGGCAACCACCAAAACTGCTAGGGGCTGTCAGTCCCTGCAAGAGGTCCTAACGCACGGAGCAGGAGACAAACGGCTGTCTGGCGAGCCCCCTTTAAGCATGTGTCTGAACGGAGCTCCAGTCCTGCCCCCGGAAAGGGCTGGTGCCCTTTTGCCCTCTTCAAAATGGTTCCGGGCTTCTGCTTTTGCGCAAAAGTGCATCGTTCTAACGATAACTCCGGGACCAATCTAGACGCTCTTTGGCGGAAATACTTTTAATGGAAAAACTTTTCAGTTAAAAGTATTTCCGGAAAATCATGCCAGTCTAGACAAAGCCAAAAGGTTTTCTTTTCCAAAACAAAATCATATGCATTATACATTGTTACAGGGTTACTTTATAAACATAAAATTTATCCCAGGATTAAACAACAATGTTAGCATAAATTTTCTTGCAAGAGAATATTTACCATGCCTTAAAAAAATATATATATATATATATATATATATATATATATATATATATATATATATATATATATATATATATATATATATATATATATATATATATATATATTTTAGGCCAGCGTATTCCATGTCTTTCTGATATCTATGCATAGGTTTTAATTTACCCTGGAGCTCTAGGTAATTAAAAAAAATAGATGTATCATGGAAGTAAGCAGATACCTCTTGTACTACCACTTGTATTTACACAGACACTTTTTGGCTTGCTCTGATATTCAAAACTATCAGCAGCTTAGGCTACGTCTAGATTACAAGCCTCTTTCGAAAAAGCCTCTTTCAAAAGAGCATCTAGACTGCAACCACTTCTTTTGAAAAAACGAGCTGCTTTTTCGAAAGAGAGCATTCGGGCAGTCTGGATGCTCTCTTTTGAAGAAGCCCTGTTTGCATTCAATAACGTCTTTTTTCGAAAGAGCACTTTTGAAAAAAGGCGTTATTCTCGTAAAATGAGGTTTACTGCGGTTGAATAAAACCACAGTGTTCTTTCGATTTAATTTTGAAAGAACACGGCAGCAGTCTAGATGCAGGGGAAGTTTTTTCGAAAAAAAGGCCACTTTTTTTTAAAAAACCCTTAGTCTAGACACACAAAGTCTCTGACTTAAGAGACACAGTAAACTTTAGAGTTCTGCTTGTTTGCTATTTTTCCAAAAACAAGAATTCCTGAATCTCTTCCCTTAGTCTTTCCGCATTATTCTGATTCTGGCTGCCTTTTATAACAGCCATATCTTGGTCTATAAAAAATATTGAGCACTGAGATACCTTAAGGGCTTAATGCTAGATTCGAAAAGTTAAGCAACACTAGTTACCAATATCTGGCAAAAGTGTTCCGGTCAGATTTGCAATTCCAAATGAAATGTCATTATTCAAACCAAACAAAACCAGTTCATTTACCTGAAACCTACAAAAAAAAACAACATAATTTCATAAACATAAAAAAACCTGATTAGGTCCTAGAAAACTCACATATTTACACAATACATACATACATACATACATGTACATGCACACACTCTTAACTTCTGTTTACACTATTTCCTCATAGCTATACAAAAATTACATTCCCTTATTCTCTTTAGAAAATTCCACTAAAGTATCCATGGCTAAATTATTTAAATCAGATTGCCTGGATTCTTAAGAGACACTCATTTGGGAAAGGGCCTATTTTTCCTCCAGAAAGGCTGCAAAGAAACTAAGGATTCTTTTCCTATAACACTTTTCCTTCTAACATATTACAACAATTACTCAATTCACACACACACACTTATTTGCTTTCTTATCTGTCTGTGCCTGATCCTGCTTTCTCTGCAGAATGGCCCCTTTCCAGGGGCACAGATTTTGTCCATTACTAATTTAGCAAGAAGAGTGGACTCCTTAACTAGTCACCGTACCTTCTGATTCCTTTTACCTTTATTCCTATTGCTTTACAAATGCCAATCCATGTTTCCCCCCGTTTCTACCACATTACTCCACTTCTGACTTGATCCCAGCCAGCCAGCAGCTGAGTTTGGCTTATAAACTGCACAGGACAGTTCAGAGGTTACTTAGAGCCCAACCTGGCATCATCTCCTGGTCCGTATCCCTTCCTCCCTTACATTTCCTGGAAAGTGACATAGTTCCCAAATCTCCTGAACCTGTATGGGTCCCTTGGATCCTGTTCGTGACACCAATTGTTGTGTAGTTCGATTTATTTTAGATCCAAGGGAAACCAATAAACTTCAGGGCAACTTAACCACTTTCTTATTTATTGCAAGCTTTAAGCAGTTAATACAGTTACAAGCCTTACGAACAATTACAATACAATTTAAACCTTAAATACTATAAATTCTAAAGCAATTAATACAGCACAAAGCAATGCAAAAGCAGTTACTAAAAGATCTACTACATACAATAATAAAGCCTAATTCACTTACACTTCACCTGTATGCTCCCTACAGTCCCAGGCAGGAGGTCTTGGTTCCATCTCTTCCCACCCATAGGAACGCCATCACTGACATAGTCAGTGTGAAGGGCCTAATTACTTCTGTTACCTGGAGTTAACCCTGCCCATTCTCTCCCACCAATTGTTCTTACTAAACGCAATTGATAACAAAGCGAGACTTAGTCATTCTAATAATATTTACGAATTGATTACATATTAAGTAGGATACGTAAAATGCCCAATGTCCCTAATTGGGGTACCTCCTGCTACTCAGGATGTTGCTGCTGTGTGTGCAGTTAACAGTTTTATAGCTACATCTGTACTTTTTGCTTATCAGAAACAAGTACCAGTACATGCATCTAAGAGTCTAAAACTTAATTTAGCCGGATACAGGTTTTGTTCATGATGGCTTTTCTCACCCACGCCCTCCTCCCCAAATATCCCCCATGCTTGGTCAAAATATCCTCCAGAAGTGCTAGTGCTTTGTCTTTCTAGATGAAAAAGATAACTTGGGGTTCTTTAACTTTCTTGTATAGCCCAGTGAACCTGAGGAAAGGATTCTTCCAAAGGTTATGCCTCAAAGTAAAATGTATTCAAGTTTTTCTTAAAGGAACATGGACTTTGGTGTTTAAGGAAGCTTACTGTTGTTCCCCACAGCCCAGTCTCTGTGCTGATGTTTCTTAAAATGTAAACTGTTGTGTTTCATGCCATCTCCTCCCCTTATTAGTTTCATGGGCCTGTTTACTGCTTATATGTAAATCACGGGAAACTTACATTCCTTTGTTTAGAAAAGACCTGTTTCCCACTTGCATGTAAGCAAAGCTACCTGATCTTGAACATGTGCTAGTAACATCATATGGGGGACTTTGGAACTTTACCTATAATGCTGTTACATACATTTCACCATGATATTATTGACCAAGATGTTAAGTTTGCAAATGACACTAGGAAAATGTGGCGAAAAGATTGCTACAGAAGCACATAGGGTACGAATACAGGTTTGCCCGGTATCATTCAGGGTGCATCACTTCTGATAACTCTAGAACAGAACCCTCTTAGGAAGAGGTGAGCTTTGGAATTGAGTCCCAAACTGAAGACAGAACCATACTGCCAATTGCCATGTTGGATTTAGAGGCCTGGAAAAGGTATGTATTGAAGACTGGGCAGATCTCAGATAAAGAATGAGGAAGATTTGAATTCTTGACCAGCTCCTCAAAATTGGTGTTTTGATGCCATCTGAGTATTTGGGCCAGGTGGTTGAATGGTTCTTTGCCTCTGGAAGCTGTTGTTTTGCTTGGGGTTACGTGGGTCTTTGGAACCCAGAAAATTGAACCAGATGGGCTGTTGGTAACAACTAAATTTTCTTTTGTTCGTAAGGGTGTAAATTCCCAGAGATCAAAATGGGGCTCTTGAGTCTTTCAAAAGTAGGAGAGACTTACCTGTTGCCTCTTTAGACAACTCCAGGCCATTGAAGGGGAAGTCCTCTACAGTGCTCTGGGTGTCTAGGGAAAAGCCAGACTGTTTGAGCCAGAACACACCCTGTACATAATTGCCATTGCCAGAGAGATGGAATATGATGCAGTTCCTTCAGCATCTAGGGATCCCTGAAGGGATGTCCTGGCCAGTAATTGTCCCTCAGTGATGCTGGCCTGAAATTGCTCTCTTTGCACTAAGCAGAAAAGCTTGTGTAATTACATTTTACCACGGTCTTCTTTTAATTCATTCTGTAAAACTAACAGATTGCAAAGGAGTAGGACGTCCTTTCAAAAAGGTTCACGTGCTTCTTGTCTGTCATAGAGGGTCACCTTTCTGTGGGTTACACATCTCTCATTCATCCACCACCGAAAGATTTAGATGTGTGTGTGGGGAGTAGTGACAGAACAGACATTTTGAGTACACGATGGGGCAGATTTTATCTGGGTGCTTATATGATAATGGTTTTGTTGCTGTGGTCTGTCAAACCTTCACTGAATCCAAAAGCACCTCGTTGATAGGTTACACAATTCAGACTCGTGTTGCTGATTGCAGAATGCCCAGCAACTTCTGCTGTGAGTCCCTGTCCTCTTCAAATGGTATCTGCAGAACACGTATCACCTGTTTTACATAGTCCTGAAATTACTGGAAATCAGCCACAGACAGTGGTGGAGGCATAACCACCTGATATGGAGAGTACGACAAGGATATAGCCTTGGGAGGAAAGGCCTATCCTCATTTACAGACATGAACCTCCAACCAGAAACAATTTTTTTCCAGTAACCATGCTATACAACCACATCATAAGCATCCATGTGGATAGCTCAGTGGTTTGAGCATTGGCCTGCTAAACTGAGGGTTATAAGTTCAATCCTTGTGAAGGCCATTTAGGAAGATGGGGCAAAAATTTGTCAGGAATGGTACTTGGTCCTGCAGGGAAGGCAGGGGACTGGACTCAATGACCTTACAAGGTCCCTTCCAGTTCTAGTAGATCAGGGGTGTCCAAACTTTTTTCAAAGAGGGCCAGATTTGAAGAAGTGAACATGCGTGAGGGCCGTCCCCACACTCTCAGCCCCAAGGCGGCGGGCCCGCGGGGTCGGAGGCGGGCAGAGAGCGCAGGGCACGCCGGCCTCACGGTGGCCCGGGGACAGGGTGAACCCGCAGCTGAGCGGGGGAGCGGTGCTGCGGATGTGCCCTACAGGGCAGGCTCTAGGACCACGGAGGCCATGAGCGGCGGCGCGGCCGGAAGCGGGGCGCTGGGCGCGCCAGTTCAAAAGAGCGCCGGGGAGCCAGGAGAGGGGGAGGAAGCGGGGGCCGTATTAAACCGGAACACGGGCCACAATTGGCCCGCGGGCCGGACTTTGGACATGCCTGTAGTAGATAGATAGGCAAATCCAGGAACCCAATCCTGTAATCAGCCCCATTGCCAACTCTGCCCACACATCCATACAAGTGAATTCATTACTGGAGCCAACCACATAAGCCACCAAATCTGAGGTTCATTTAATTGCTGGGGCAGCTCATTGGGGTTTCTGCCTCCTGCACCCCTGTAGTGGCACACACAGACTCCACCAGCCAGGAGAATAGAGGGAGTTTATTGCTTCTCCGCTTCTCCAGGATATAGCGCAGCACAGATGTAGTCTGGTTACAGAGCAAGCCTAGGTTGCCTCAGCCCCCCTTGCAGATGGGGGAGGCTGGGCCCTTAAATCCCAGCCCAATGCCTAGGCTGCTTCCTCCATCATACCAGACAGAAAAAACTGCCCCACTCTCCTCCAGCCCTGCCCACCAGCCAGGGCTGGCCCTCCTTTCTTTGTTCCGCTCCCTGGGAAGTAACTGGTCGAACAGGTTCAGAGCCCCCTTGCGTAACGACTCATCCCCTGCCCTGCTGGGCCGTGCTACAGACAGCAGCCAGTGGAGGTCACCCACAGCCCAAGCGCCCAAGCATAGCCACCAGCAAGGTACCAACACTACATCACAACTGCACAACTGCACATCCAGTAATATAATCTATGCCATCAAATGCCAGCAATGCTCCACTGCAACATATATTGGACAAACTGGACCGTCCCTACAGGAAAGAATCAATGGACACAAATCAGATATCCCTAAAGGGAACATACAGAAATCTATTGGTGAACACTTTAATTTGCCTGGTCATGCATTACAAGATCTTCAAGTTGCTATTTCATTACAGACCAGTTCCACAAGCCAAATACATAGGGGAGGGTTGGAACAACAGTTCATTGGAGAAAACTGCTTCTACAGTACTGAGTTGAGATGCTGAAGCTTGTAAGACCATCAACCTACTTTGGGACAGTGAGTCAGGGCTCCTCTTGCTGGGACCTTTCAGGAAGTCTCTGGAGTCTTCCCCTTACTGGGGAGAGATGAGCCAAGATTAAAGGGACATTTGATCTCCCTAGAGACCAGTGGCCTGGGAGGTTCTCCTGATCCAGCTCTGAAGCGGTGTGAATGCAGCGCTCCATTGCTAGTAGCCTCAACTTACTCTCCCAAGTTTTTGCATTAAGGGCCAGATGTAAGTTACACTTCTGAGGAAGATGTGACTCTCCAAGGCAGCAAACATCTTAGATATGGGTGTCACTAACCAGGACAGAACCTCTAGCACGTGATGCAGCATTTCAACCCCAGTGATCTGGGCCCTTCCAATGAACACAAGACCCCTGGAGGGAGGGGAGAATAAAATGAATCATTTAAGCTAATTTACTATATATTTTAGTTTGAGAATGTGTCTGTCTGTCCAAGAACTCCTCCAAAACGGTAAGAGCTAGGACCACCAAATTCGGTATACAGCTTCCTCTTACCATAACTTAAAGCAAGGTCAGGGTTTGGGTGTGCCAGGAAAATGGGATGTGCTCAGGACGGAATTGCTACTCATAAAACCATGCAGAAAAGAGAATCACCAGGCAGGTAGAAGCAGCCAGCTGGGGACATGCTCCTCCTGCCCCTCCCTTCCCCCTAGTCCAGGACTGTCCCTGCCCCAACCCTCCCTCCCCAGCTCCCTTAAGGAAAGGCAGAAAGGACTGAAGCTTCCCCTCTTTCCCCCGCCCTGATTTGTACAGGGACACATAAAACCATACAGAAAAGAGACAGAATCACTAGGTGAAAGGGGCTGACTGGGGGCGCCCCCCCCCATCCAAAATTACCCTAGCCCTGAGCCTCCAATGCCCCAGGTGTCCTTAGAAGAGAGGCTTTACGCCCCCTCCCAATTTGTTCAGGGACGTTGATGGTTGTTCCCCTTAGTCAGGGAGCGAGGGGAAAGTGCACAGTTTGCTGCATTCCTCGATCTGTCTGGGGAGCATTGGGCAAATGAACCTGGACCTGCCCTAGCTGGGGGATATGCACTTCTCCTCCAGCTGTGCCTGCTGCAGTGGCCATGGAGAAGTGCTTCTCACATGCGCTTAAGCTGCTGCCATGAGAGGGCTAGGGCAGTCCTCTCTCCCCCAAGGGCCATCTACACACCTCAGAAGCCTGTCTTCCCTCCCGGGGTGGGTGTCTGTAGTCAGTTGGTGGTGGTGGTGGGGAAGAGAGAGTCACCTTATACTCTGGGTTCCAGCCCAAAGACCCCAGAGGTAGCAGCTTGTGGCAGTGTTTTCCCTTCACTATTGGAATAGCTACCATTCCCTGGGCCACTTTCCCATGGCTCCCTCATTCACAACATCTCCTCCATCCTTACCTCAGGGCTTCTTTCCTCCGTGTTTGCACTTCCCAGTTCTCTGGTGACGCTTCCTCCAGTCAGGTGGGATGGAGCGAGAGAGGGAAAGCTTTTCAACAGGATGTGGGAAGGGGGCTTGATTGGTTCCAAGTGTCTTGTAGCTGAACGAAATCTGATTCTTTGCAGGTTACTTGGAATCAGGAGTTCACATTAGCTTAGTAGTCTTAACTGATCCTTTGGCAGATTACTTGGCATCAAGTGTCCTGATTGGTCTGGAGTAGCCTTTGTTTTGTTATTCAGGGAACAGGGACCCGCTCATCCTGAGGCTTTGTTTCCCATCCATTACTCTTTTATATCCTTCTGGTCTGAGTCTGTCACAATAGGTATCCTTGTATGATAGAAAAGATGCAGAGAAACTACAAAGAATTGCTCTAGGTCACATAAGCTAATGATTTAATTTGAGGACTAATGTTTTAGTTACATATATGGACATAAGCATAAAGTTTCTGAGTATAAGGTCAAGAAAGTGACTGACATTAAAGCAGCTCCTAAATAAATCTGTTCTGAGCATATCAGAAACTGTACCACATCTGACAATAGGCATTCTGTCATGTCTAAGCCCTATACATTCATATTAATAAAATTTATGCTACTATCTGTAACAGCACCCTCTAATGTCTCCCAATAGGGTTACCTGTAAGAGAAATAGGGACATGACCCAGGACCCCCACTTTATAATTCCCTTCTCTGACCAACAAATCACAGTCCACCCCAAACACAGTAATGAATGGGGTGGGGATACTGTTCAATTGGTACACATTTCTTAAATGAGAAATGCTGCGCTCTCCTTTGCACCCAATCCTTGTTTGCATCTGCTGATATTAGATGGTAAGGTCATTGAGGCAAGGTCTTTGTGAGGTTGAGTAAAGGTACTGTACAAGGTAATAGGCATTCTATTATGTTTCCCCGGTGTACAAAAAGAAGCCAAATGTTCTGAGAGATTGAATAGTATCTTCAGTGGCAACGATTACAAGAGCCACACATTTTAATTTTACCACCATTAGCATCCTAACATATTTCCCTTCATGACTGGGATCAATTTGCCATATAGCTGTCATAATAGTTAAAGTGCTGAATCGCTATAGAAAAATATATTTAAGTGGCAATGCAATTCTGTGAGCACTTGTACCCACAAAACCCACAACCGGTGTGAAACTCACTCTGTTCCATTCCATACTCTCAAAACCTGACTCTAATGTATTAACCACACTTAAATGTTTCTATAATTCACAGTACATGTTCCAAGACGTGTACAGACATAGGTGCCACAAAAAAAGACACCGGGAACCCTGTTTCCCCAAAATTAAATGCTCCAGAGGCCCACATGTGAAACAGTCCCAAAACCACTGGATTTTGCATATGAAAGACTATACATAACAAGGGACTAATCATTTTAGCAGGTTAACTTTAGGGGTTCTCTATTCAGCCCAAGTTATCCACAGCCTTCTGAACTTTGAATGCAACAGCCAGATTATCTGGAGGAAGGGAAGGTTGCTAGTGAAGGGAAAGAGATTGACACCAAGGAGGACAGTACTTTCACTATGAGAAGTACCACTCTGTTCCTGTTTTCTTCAAATGCATCTCTGGGCAGGAAAGGCAGCACACCATCAATTAACTCAAATCTGCAGCAGTCACCATGAGGTGAAAGGGCGGAGAGTTGCATTTCTCCTGCATTAGCTGCTGCAACCATTCCTGGACCTCCACAGCCATCTGATTGTTTTGCTTCAGATAAATCTTATAAATGCAGACAATAATCAAAAATCCTCCCTCAGCAACTTAAAATGTAAAAGCCTTGGAGGGATAGCCGTGTTAGTCTAAGAAACTTAAAACAATGAATGGTCCTGTTGCACCTTCGAGACTGACCAAAAAATATTGATGGTATCTTGAGCTTTCGTGGGCACAACACAATTCTTCAAATCAAAGAAGAAGTGGGTTGTGCCCACAAAAATTCATGATACTATGGATATTTTTTGGTGTTACAGGGCCATTCATTTTTTTAACTTAAATGTAAATACTAAACCTAATTCCTTCCACACTACTCTATGTGCCCTGGCACAACCCGGATAGACTTCTCCCTCCCCCCCGCTGGACAATCAAAGAAATGGGACGCTGCAGTCCAGCTGCCACAGGTCTCCAGGACCACTGCTGACCCTCAATAGTGTAAGCACACCATTTCCTAGAGCTCCAACCTTGTGGATACTCTGCATTTACATTCCTCCTCTTCCAGGACACACAGCAGTGGAGGCAGAGAGATCCATACTTTGACAGGCTTCCAAAATCCAACTGCTCTTTAGTTAGCACAAGAGACATGTCTAGACAAAAATTCCCCACTTGAAAATTCCTTGGTTTTAGAGCTGAGTCCTCTAAGGAGTCCAGGGTCCCTCCTCCTTCCTCTTGCACATGGCTGCTTCCCAGGCCTGGAGTGCTGCCCCGCTGCAATCAGATTCCCTCTTCCTGGGATGGGCCTGCCGCTCAGGACTACTCTATCATGAAAGCCCATCCTGCTGCTCCCGGCCAAGCTTGTCTCTGCAAGTCTCTCCACCCAACTAGCTGGGGATACTTCTACACAGCAAAAGGCTCTACCACTGTAGCAAGTCTCCCGGTCAACTGACTCCCCTCATCGACCTAGGCTCCAGCCCAAGCCTGAATGGCTACACTGCTATTTTTAATCCTGCAGCAGGAGTCCAAGACCACTGACCTGGGCTCTGAGACCTGCTGCTGTGGAGCTTCTTTGCTGTGTAGACACACTGTTAGTCTCTGGTTCTTTTAAGATCTATTGTGAACGCCTGATCTCTCTGTTCTGCTTGTGGGAAAATTCCACTGTTTCAAACTCTAGTCCCCACACACTGAGTTTGGAGAAAGTTGGATTTAGCTAGGATGTGACCATCACATCAAGGTTTAACAACTCTCCGTTGTCCCTGGTGCAAGGGATATGGGGGACAGTCTGACACCATGTGGCTGACTCCACAAACAGAGGGATTCAATGATACAGCATTTTCATAAAATCGAACAAAATTCATAAGTAGTACATAGATTACAAAGTCAACACATCCTCATTCTATGTCTTCCCTGTGCTCTCAGCATGCCTACTGTTGAGGGAAAACTTCCTGTTTAAAGAAAGAGGCTTTACTCACTTGGGATAAATCCAAAGGAAGCAATTTTATAGTAACATTAAAATGTTTTAATGAACTCTCTCAACACTTTGTTCTTTGAGGCTCCTTCTCAAAGAGCTTGCAAGACTAAATTAAAACCAATAAGTAGAGACACTGACTGATATAGACAGTTTTAATTAACAGCAACAAAAAGAAGAAAAGATTCTGCACAGCTGCAAACAAACAAACAAAATCTGGCACTTACATCATGATTAGTGATTAACTGGAACAAAACGGAAGACACCAACACATGATTTGTAATATGTTCCCACACTCAGAGCAAAAACTATCTAACCCCAAATCTTCATTTTCTGTGGCATTAGATAAGGAGAATCTAGCCCATGTTAAGAAAACAAGATCACATTTAAGGCCTATTTAAAAATCTCTTTAAATTTGCATTCAGTAGTCTGTTTCATTGTTGACTGTGTCATATCATAGCTCCATGGACATTCCACCTGGACAGTTATGGGACAGTAGGCTGGGCTAGGATTGCTAGGTGTCCGGTATTGTACCGGACAGTCCGGTATTTGCATGCTCTGTCCGGTAAAAAAAAATCAGAAAATACCGGACATGTGCAATGTCTGGTATTTTCTGATTTTTCCGTCTGCGCACTGGACGGAAGCCTAGTGTGGGCGGGGGGAGCGGCTGGGAGTCCCAGCAGGGCCGCGATTGCTGCCGGGAGCCTTCGGTCAGTTGAGTGTGAGGAGGGGAAGCTTCCTCCTCGTTCGTGCGCCGCCGGGAGCCTGCGCGGGACAGGCAGCAAGTGCCCGGGTCAGTCCTGCTCTCTGCCAGCCAATTTTCTCACCCCACCCCCGCCTCCTTCCCCGCCAGTTCTCCCCCACTTCCCCTCCTGATCTTCCCCGACCAGCCTCCTGCACCTCCCCCCCTCCCCACTGTGCTTCCCGCCGGTCGGTTGCTCTTCCTGATCTCCCCTGGCCAGCACCGCTGCACACCCCCCCAGCTCTGCTTCCCACGGCCCCCAACACCTCCTCAGCAGTGCTTCCCGCCCCCCCTTATTCCCAGCCAGCCCTGCCCTCTCCCCCCCCAATATCCCACAGCCAGCCCCGTTCTGCCTGACCCCCCCATGACCAGCCCTGCTTCCCGTTGCCCCCCCGTTAGCTGTTTCCAGCCCCCCCTTCCCAGCCAGCACCGCTCCCTTCCTAGCCAGTCCTCTCTCCCCCCCCCCCCCGCCCCAAGCGTGTCCTTGGAGGTTTTTTTTTTTTGCTCAAACTTTGGTTCCCTCCCACACCTTTTTTCCTTCAACAAAATTTTTTTCCGGTGGTTTTGGGAGGGTGGGGGGGAGGTGTTTGGTATTTTTGTTTCAGCCATCTGGCAACCCTAGTAGGCCCTAATCTCATTTGCACTATTGTAAATTGGAAGCATCTTCCTTTAAATCAACAGTGTTACAAGGATATGAAACCAGTGTAAACAATATCAGAAGCAAACCCGTATGCTGTTTGTACCCTGGAGATGTTAAACTATTTTTAAATATTGGTTTGTGCTTATTTAAGTATAAGCAATGTATTTAGTCCACAGTAGCCATTTCTTGTGTTCTAAACCATTGAAAGTTTTTCTTCATTCTCACTAAGACCACTTTTAAAAAAAAAAAAAAAAAAAAAAGTAGAACATCTTTTAAAAAAAATCTTTTTGACCACGCAGATTTTTTCCCTTGTTTTTATCAACATTTTTCACATTTTTTTTTAAACAAAACAAAACAAAGTGGACATAGGCATAACTGGCCATGCTGGCAGTAGGAAACTGCAAACTGAAACACTAGCCACATTAACCAGGTATTTAAACATGGAAGAAAGCAAGTCAAATCCAAATGGTACTTGATATACACAAACTTTCTGAAGCACAGGTTGAACTTCTCTAGTCCAGAACACATTCTGGTCTGGAAACATCCATCGTACGGCATGATTTTAATTAACTGGATGTCCACTTTTGATGGGTGTGACCAGTTTCCCGTGGTCCCATAAAGTCTGTTTACAGAAACCAATCCTAGCTCTCAGTGTTCTGTGCTGTTATTTAGCTCTAATTTACCCCTAAAGGTCCTCTAACAGCCCAGTTAAGCAGTGGAAGTGTTGGTAATGCTCCTCAATAATACTGATCTTCTGTGGTCAAAAAATTCTCTGGTTTGGAACTGGTCAGGTCCTGCGGGTGCTGGACTAGAGAGGTTCAACTTGTACTTGTTTGATAAATTTGCTTATTCTTAGCAAGGTAAATTTCTCTATGTTCACAAATGATGATAAAGTGACTTGTTTAAGAGGTTCCTTTAATGCAGTCACAGTTCCCAGAGCTAACTGTTTACTAAGACTTTGATGTTAAATATAATCTTCCATCTCAGTCTAATCTTATGTGCAACTTACTTAGGAGGAGACCTGTGTTTACTATCTCCTACTTGCAAACAGACACGCTTTCAGTGGTTTGAAAAAAAGTGTCCACGGTTAAAACTTGGTAAGTATGTTAACACTGATTTTTTCCCCAGAGGAGTGTGGGATTTGCACAAATAAGGGAAGAAAAAACAGGCAACGCTAAGGACAAATTCCTAAATAATCATAAAGGGTCCAGCCATAACTCTTTAGTGAACAGCTTCCGGGTGTTGCTTCCATACTGCAGTGTTGCATTGATAACAGGTTTGTCTACAAATTCTATGGCACATTTCTGGATGCCACAAGGAGACTGCTCCAGCTCCAAAACTGTGATATTGTTCAGTGATGATGAAACAAGGATGTTGCTTGGAACGAATAGGGTCACTTGAGGACCACGGACTGGCCAGTAGCGACCGAGATTAAAGCCATTGATCCAAATTTGTCCCTGCCAAGAGAGAATAAACAAAAAAGACATTTAAGTAGTCCAGTAAAAATTATTAAATCAATAGCTTATTTAACTTCTGCCATCTTGGGGAGAGGAACTGAGCCTTCAAGTGTCATACAATGTTGGGCAAACTGTATTTTGATCAAGCTAAAATATGCTAGCATTTAAATCCTGATCAAAACATACATTAAAAATAGGCAAAACAATCATAGTTTCTTGGTTAATTAAATGCAGCATCAACATTCAAAAAGCAGATGTTACTTTTGAAGAAAATATATTTATACTACAAAATTAAGTCTTGCAAGCCAGAAAAATTAGCAGCATTCATAAAACACCAAGTGGACAGAAAATAATTATGTCCTAGATGAGTCAATACTTCTTGGGAGGATTAAATAAGTAGCTCATGGCAAGTTTGTTTTCATGAACACTACACCAGGCGACATTTGGGAGCAACAGAATTTTGGGTTGTTGAGTTGGTCTCTCACCTAAAGCCATTCTCTGCAGAGATCTGTGAAGCTCAATGTTTTAGTTGCCTGGTAAACCTTCCATCTGGTTTTATTTCAAGAGGGAGCTGCATAATTTCCTCCCCTCTCTCAGCCCTGAATTTTCCTTTATGTTTCAGGTTAAAACAAACCCCAAAACAAATGTATATTGTTTTATATTTATACAAAATTAATAGGTAAAGATGGGGGGGAGGTCAGAGTTTTTGTGCAAAATAAGTAATTTATTTGCAGCTTGTTTGGAGCATCAGAAATTCAGATGTTTCCTATTCTCAGAGCCTCTACAGGAGACCTTGTTAAATGACAATGACAGAGAAATCTGAGCAAGTGTCAAGAAAAAGGGACATTTTAAACTCTGTTTAAACAGAATGTCTTAAACTCTGTTTCTGATGGGTTTTGTTATTGTTGGGTTAAACTCCAGTGTCTACTAAGACTTAGAAGAAAAAACACTCTCGTTAGAAGTTTAAAGGCCTGGACTGCATCTGGTAATGCAAGATCTTACACAAGCATCTGACATCCAATGAGCCCTCTTGCAAAAAGAGGGATGGCTTGACATTGTTGATATTTCTTATGTTAAAAAAACAAACTTAAGAAATCCTTAAAAAAAAACTCTTTTAAACACATCATAAAGTAGCAAAAAAAAAAAAAAATCATCCTCAAGCTATTTAAAAAAAAAAACCCTTTGCAAGTCATCTTTAAAACTTTAAGGTTTCATACAGTTTCAGCAGAATTGTAAACGGATCCACAGTTACTCAAAACTGAACCTGGCGTTTGTGAACATTTTGACTGAGCTGGGCTGTTTTGAGTTCAAAACAAAAAGGAAAATTCTACATGTTTTTGAGGTTTAATATGCCGTACAGCCCCATTCTCTTGTGAATGCCCTTTGTGTGTTAGTTACAGGCTCAGAACACAGGGATTTCAATAAATAAGAATGCAACATCAGCAGGTGAATTAAAGCATCAGTATTTCCCCATATAAAATATCCTTAATAGGGGGGAAAATAAAAGATGCATGGCACAAGGGCCAAATGACGACTAAATAAAGGGTTCTGCAAGGCATTAGGAAGACAGGACTTAAACAGCATGGTTTGCAACTTCTGAAAAATTGTAAGTTAGATGAAATTACAATTAAAAATTACAGGAAAGTCAAACAAATCATTAGCAGAATATTAAAAAGAAGGTTACTTTGCAATTGTGTTTCTGTAAGTTAATTTCAAATCTTTATAAATCACTGAATGTGTGTCAAGTTAATATTTTTCTCCAAGAGAATAGTAAATTTACAGATGGGGGGAGTTCAACCTTCCATCTACCTTTGTGACCTAAGATCCTATCTTGTTCTCTTCTGCCAAGGTGTTAATAAACGTCAACCTCAAACTTTTTTTTTTATCAAATTAATCTCATTTTGTGGCTTGTTTTTGCAGCACGTAGGGGAACAAAAAATAGACACTCTGCTTCAATGCTTTGTTTCTGTGATTGCTGTAGCATGACAGATGGCATTAGAATTGCTGTAAGGTAATATTCCACATACAAGATAAATTCATCATTGTAAAATATGCTCTAGCTGAATGAGAACTTGTGGGTTGATGTAGGAATTAGTGGGTGAAATTCTAAGCCCTATACAGAAGGTCAGATGAAATTATCATAATGGTCCCTTATGGTCTTTAAGTCTGACAGTTTACTTGAGATCATTTCTTGGAAAATATGAGCTAAAAGGTTAATTTGCAAGGAGCTGTTACAGATTGTGTATGCAGCATGATTATGAAATCATATGTCCGTATATGCCCCCAAATCTATTAGCACAGCGTTTCCCAGTACCAGGCCGCAGGGAAAAAAAATACCAGGCCTTGGCATGCCTGGTGGCTGCCAGCAGGGTCGAATCGGGCCCCGCGCCCCTGAACCTGCAAGTGCCAGCGAGTTACAGAGCCGGGGGCCCTGCACCACCAATATGTGGAGCTAGGTCTCTCCCCCGGCTCTGCCTGGAGTGCGCCCTGGCCCATCCCTGCCGTGCGTAGCTCCTCCTCGCCGGCTGCTGCTGCCTATGTACAGCGTTGCACGTGGGCGGGGAGGACGCCCAGGTGTGACGTGACATCACGGCCCAGGATTTTAAAACTCCTCGGAGGCAGATTGAGGGGTTGCCTCCGGGTTCGGCCTCTGGGGCCTGAGCTCAGACTCCGGCCCCACAACATGGAAAGCAGAAGGCAGGGAACAGGCTTGTGTGGCGGGGGAGAGGGAGAGGAGGAGAGGAGGTGGTGGTGGCGGAGGGGAAGGGAAGGGGCTTGGGCGGAGGAGTAGGGGTGGAAGGAGAAGGGGCTTGGGAGGAGAAGACACCAAGGAACAGGGGTGCAGGAGAGACAAATGCCAGGGGGCCAAGTGCAGACAATGAGGGAAAGGGCAGGAGGGGAGGTGTCAGTGGGAGAGGGGACAGGGTGCTGATGGGAGAGGAGAGGCGAAGGTGCTGGGAGAAGGCTTGAAAGAAGGTGGGCATGAGAAAGGTGGGGAATGGAGCAAGGCATGTGTGAGGGCACAGAGGAGTAGGAGTGAAATGGGGCAGAGGGTAGTGAGGGGATGGGTATCAGGGAAAAAGAGGGCAAAGGGGGCAGGAGCAGTAAGGGAAAAGGGAGGCACCAGGAGGGTGCAGGGCTAAGGGAAGGTGCAGGGGATTCTGGGGTGAAGCAGAAGGGCAGACACCTGAAGGGGAAGGACCAGCACCAGAGGAAAGAGGCAGGACAGGTGTGTAGAAGGTGGTGTTAGAAGAGGGGTTGCTCACATGATCAGAGTGGGGCTACTGGAGGAGATTGCACAGGAGAGAGAGAAGGGCTGGTGGAGGGGGGCAGGTCGCAGGAGGGCTGAGGGCAGTGAGAAGGGTAGGAGTCAGGACATCAGAGAAGGGTGAGTAGTTGGGGGGCAGCAGGCACCAGGGGAGATGATGGAGCAAGGAGAAAAGACATGGCAGCAGAGAGAAAAGGTAAAGGTTTATAAATTATTTATTAATAACTTGGTATGCTGCCCACGGCCAGTTTGTTTGCGCCCTGCGGTGCAGTTTGGGTTTATGTGGGGATCAACACGTGGCGGGCGAGTGGGAGCCGAAACAAAAAAGTAGTCAGTGTAATGATCTTCTGTTGATATGCGTTTTAGTAGTTAAATTCTTGGACTGTCCTTGCTCATGGAAAGTGCTGTCACATGGGTAGAAATCGAGTAAATATTGCATTTTATTAATATCAGCAGAACTGATTTAAATGGGGCCTGTGTGTTGTGTAGTCTTGCCTTAATCTTTGTATTCATTCCTGTCAGTGTGAGAGAAGCTATTTGTATATATTTGCTTGCATATGCAAGCACACTTAAGTTGAGGTCCTCAGCATGTTCTGTAAGAATCAGTGTGGCCCCTGGGGCTTACAAACTTGAGTTGCCCTAGCTCATCCCTGACAGGTGTCTGTCTAACCTGGTCTTAAATATCTCCAGTGATGGAGATTCTGCAATCTCACTAGGCCAGCATTTCCCAAACTGGTACTAGGGAGTGGGACTGACCCGGCCATATGTAGATCTCTGGGCGCTCCCTCCTCCCCCACAAAGCACGAGTTAGTCCGGCCGGAGGATTCTATTGTCTCCTCCCGCCCCTGTCCCCCCTCCCCGCCCACACCCTCGAGTAGTTGTGAACTGTCTGCCTGGTAGACACACTCATGCAGCCTGAGCACATTTACCAGCCAGGTAGTTTGAAACTACAAACTGATACATCTAGTAATAATAAAACTTACCTAATGAGAAAATACCAGACATGTTATATATCTGGTATTTTCTCAGTCTGTTTTTTATGTGTTTATATTTTTGGGCTGCAAAAAACAGCACTGAAAAAACAAAAGTTCCAACTGAAGTAAAAAGTTTGGGAAACCCTGGTCTAACCAGCTTTCTGTCTGTCTTACAGTCCATTTATCCAATCCATGTTCCTTAACTTGCTGGCAAGAATATTGTGGGTGACCATACCAAGCTTTGCTAAAGCTGGCACTGGGGGTTTTGGGAGGACCAGAAACAACTTATTTGAATATTCATCATTTGATTAATGAATATGCAAATGAACATTACAGGTCCTCCAAAAGTTCATGAATAGATTTACTGGTCCCCATGTCAAAAAGTTTGCGAACCCCTGTATTAGCACAAACATGCATTCAGACCTATCCTCTGTTTGTCAGAGGCTGGAAATGGATGACAGGAGAGGGATCACTTGATGGATTCTCTGTTCTGTCCACTCCCTCTGGAGTACCTGGCATTGACCACTATCAGAAGACAGAATACTAGGCTAGATGGACCTTTGGTCTGTCTCAGTATGGCCATTCTTATGCTCTTATGTCCTTTATATGGCTAAATATTTAACTAGAAACTTCTGCTGAGGTGTGAACACAACTCTGAAAACCTTTTCAAAAACAGATGATTAATTTCTGCAGCACAGGAGTCTCTGAACCAGTGTGCTTTTTAAAAAAAGATACAGCACACGTGATATGTTACATCACTGCCACAACTTAACTTTGGTTAAGCCTCTTCAATTCTTAGGAGCAAATTCAATACCACTGATAGATGCTAGATAGATAGCATTAGCTTTTTAAAAAAAACTTTACTGGTTTTATATAAAATATTAAAACATATATAAATACAACCACAAGATAGAAATCGCTCATGAAGAACAAAATATAACATTATTTCTAAAACCTGGGCAAAAAACAAACCAAAACCAAAAACAACCTGTGAAGATCATGAAGATCAATTGTTAAAAGTGATTAAATACATAAAATGAATATAATCTAAGAATATTGCAGATTAATATATACTAAACTGCAAAGTATGCGATAGTTTCATGTGTAACCACACAACCTCATATTTTTTCATTTCTATTAGATGGAGTCATTTTATCCATTAATGCAGTAGGAGAGCACTCACTAAGCCCATCTGTGTACAAGTGAGGAAACGCAGAGGGCCATTTTCTCCAAATAACTCTTGGCCACTAATATAGTTACTTCAATCTACTTCTTAATGTTAGTTTTAGATGATAAAAAAAAAACATTTTTTTCAAGAGTACTGTAGGAAAGAAGCAGCTTGTTAGTATAAGAATGATTGACCATGCAGAGCATACTGAAATAGTGCAGAGTTGCCAACTATCACTTATTTAGAGGTAGAGACTTTAATTTTTTTATTATTATTTTCACAGTGTTGTTAAAATCTTACTCAGAATGAACTGCTACTTATTTTTAATGAAGTTAAAACCGGCATTGGCCACTGTTTTACTAATTTACTAATAATGGCTATGAAGTATGCAACAATTTCATAACAGAAGACTATTTTCAACCTTTACCAAAACCATTATAGTCTTTCATTAAACACAGTCATGACTATTCATTTATAGCGTACCATGACATTTTATAGGGAAGGTCTGTAGAATCTTTGGCCATGATAGGAATTCTACTGGGCTGGCAGGAATCTCTCAACTCACATTCACAGCAGAGAGAAAGGTTGTGGAAACTAGCCAAGGAGTATTAGCTGTTGGCACTTTTAAATGGTTCTGTCCCAAACAAAAACCCTGGATCTGAATTCATCCAAAATCTGAGGGTTAATAAATTTTGGAATCCAATACACAATCTAGCAGTTGGCCTCTATTTCAACTTGTGGGCTACACAAAAGCTCTGTATCCTGTGAATGGCCTGAACTTTGAAGAGTGAAAAATTAAGATCCATGTTTTCTTTTATAAACACATCATTGTGGTTATTCTGCTTCCTTCTTTGAAAAGAAGTATCAGCCACCAAGATCTTCCCTACATTCAGGATTAGCCGCAAATGAGCCATCAGCCACTGACATACCAGTATCTGTGCAAACCCCAAGTGTTGCCAAGGAAAGCCAGGACTTGTACCAGTTGCCTACGTAACCCTCAATCCAGGCACATCTCAGCTTCTCTTGATGACCGACGGGGCTTGTGCTGATACAGCTACACTCTTTGCTGTGGCTGAATCCACAAGATAGCTAGGGCTTTCCCAGTTCAGCATTAGGCAGCTCCACTGCTCCAGTTTCCCCTCAGTCATCCACAGGTTTGTAGGCAGCTGAAGTGTTCGCATGCATGAATCTTCACTGAGTTGCAGCACTGAGGTGATTTAGCTCTCTGGCTAAGTCAGAATTCACCACTTCCAGAGCATTATAAATAAAGTCCAGTGGCAACCACCCTATGTTCTCACAGCTCCCTTCGCGGGTCTTAGCATTCTTCAGACCTGCCACCAGGCTCAGCTTCCTACCCTCTGATCAATCTTCCCATATCCCATAGTAGAAGCACAGAGGGGAGCCAATGTCCACCCTCTGTTACAGGTTCCCTCTTATAACTGAACTATCTGACCATAGTCATTTAAGCTCTCGCCCTGTCCTTAAATTTTCCTCAGGGCATACTCCACAATAAGCCTTCCCCTGTACAGAGAAAGGGGTTTATGGTCTCTCAGCTTCTGCCAGCAGGTCTCTGCTCCCAGCAGGTCTTGCTCCTGGAAACTAAGGGGAACCTTCACCCTGGATATGCTTTCTCCCCACCTCCACTCTCCAAGCGGGCTATTGGCTCTCCTTGTGTACTTGGTTGGTCACTTGACTGCTAACCCCTGTACTCATTCCCATCAGCTAGGAGAAACTTGGGGCTTGTCTACACACCAAATTTGCACTACAAGTGTGTTGGAAAACAACCCAATGCTCTGGGGCTCAGGTCAGCTCGGATCCCTACCTCACTGCTCTGTGTGCTGCCAGGTAAGAGGCACTGTAGCTCCTCGTCATGTTTGCTCCAAAGTATGTGCTACGCAGCGAGGCAGCAGCCAGCAGGAGCAGGCCACACAGTGGCTGCTGCTGCATTAACCCTGCAAGCAAAAGGCAGCTGGAGACAGATTGCAGGCAGGCATAAGGCAATGTGAAGCTCCCACCAAGAGGACGCCAAGCTCAAACGACAGCACTGACACAAATTTGCAAGCAGGGTGGGGCGAGTGTTGGGTTTAGGTCAGGGCTGAAAATGACAGAACATTTGTGGATCATGTTTGGATCAGCTGTGCTTGGGCTGGGGTTCAAGTCTGGGTCAGGCTTGAAAAATTAGGTCCGGGCTGGCCTCTAAAGAGATAGAACTCCTCTAGTGTGGATGCAGTTATAGCAGCATAAAGGAGATTAAACCAAAAATTAAAAATTAAAAAATGAATGGTGATTGCCTAGAACTGGAAGGGACCTTGAAAGGTCATTGAGTCCAGTCCCCTGCCTTCACAGCAGGACCAAGTACCATCCCTGACAAATATTTGCCCCAAATGGCCTCTGCAAGGATGGAACTCACAACCTGAGGTTTAGCAGGCCAATGCTCAAGCCACTGAGCTATCCCTCCCCCCCATAAACCAGTATAATTTATTCTCACAAGTGAAGGGGAATCAGCTGTATTGGTAGAAGGCATCTTTAGAATTCCTATAGCTGCATCCATACTAGAGAGTTTGAGAAAAAAAAAGTGTAAGCCCTCTTTTCTCTTACTGGTCTGTGTACCCTAGAAATTTAAGGGACCCCAATTTTGTATAGGCTGGGTAACTACCTCAGTGACATAAATATCACATCCAACAAATCGGTACAAACCAGCCCAAATCAACTGTGCAGGCCGAGAAGGGCCAAGCCTTGGAAGCAGAATGGGCCATTCTCATACCCTGGGATCAGTGAACTGCCCATTCCTAGCTACAGGCAAAGGTAACTATGTGAAGAGCCCATTTCTAAAGTGAGGACCCTGTTCCATCAGGGAAGGAGAAATAAAACTGAATTGTTGGGGAGGGGGAAAAAATGGCTGGGGGAGGATGCTGAACGAATCCAAGTGATTTCCTTGAGAAGATGGGTAACTGCTCTACGTCACCAACTAATAGCAGTTCCAGCTAGATGGCGATTTAAAATGGAGTTCCAAATCCCTCTCACAATTGGGGTATGTAATCAAAACAGGAAGAGCCCAGCTGTGCGATGGGTGAGCACTGGCCTCCTTGCACCCCCTTAAGTCAATGAAAGTTCGATTACTGGCTTCAATGAGAGCAGTGAGAAAACAACACCGAGTTCTGTTGGAAATCACATCCATTCAGATCTCACCATGACAATTTATTTATTTAGCGTTTCCATGTTTGCTGAGCAAAGCTATCGGGTTCTTAGTGGCCAAGGGGAGCTCTTAGAGTGCACTGCTGACTTCGCCAAACAGTACCATCTGAGGAGGAACTGATTGGTGGCTGGTATTAAGCACCAGTCTTCCCACCACAGGGACTCTGCTGTCACATCCTGGCATGGCAGCCTCCGTTGCAGCAGGTGTTATGATGAAAGACATGAGGCTAGTGGGCTACAAAGGTCACTGAACAAAAGGAAGCATGGGTTGGCACAAGCAACTTGCCCACTGCAAACGCCCAGGTGTAAGGGGAACAACATGGCTCAGAATGGGAAGCCATGTCAAAGCCCAGCTGTGATATACCATTCAGGATTTTTGTGTTTCAACAGATTCTTTTTGTGGGTAGTGAGGGTGAGATGACAGGTTTTTAGAATCACGTTAGGCATTCTCACACCCTGGTTACATGTTAGGTTATGACTCTTCCCGCTGGACCCTTCCTTTTGAGTTAGCAAGTCTCATTTTCTGAGTCTGTCAGAACTCTGCACTTAGTTTATTAACCAAAATTAAAAATTGCTCATTAACAAAAACTGGCATACAAAGACACTGGCTTATTTTCTCAGCTCCTCAGCATGAAGAGTTTTTCTACTGAGACTTCAGCAATTACATCCTTAATTACTTCTGTTCAGCCAGACAAGGCAAACTCCACTCTTGCTCAAGAGGCCAACTTCCAGTATCTCACTTTCTCCAGAACAGTCTTTAAAAGCATTTATTCATTTCCCTTGTCCAGAGAGTGGCGCTCTCTGCAGCCGCCAAGAAATAAGACCAGAACTGAATGCAGTATTCTAAATAGGCCTGAATACACATATCTGTGTGTCCTACTCAATATATTTATAGTAGCCGCATACCTTACATGGCACATGATTTGCCTAGCTAGCATTACTGAATGACTACTTAACATGAGCTTCCCTCATCTTAATTTCCTATCCCAATTGCTGCAGTTAAAATGTACGATCCACAGACCAATCACTTATAGGATCATTTGATATATGTGAGTGACTGTAAAGTCGCCTTCCAATTGCTATTAAAGATCACGAACTGCCTGCTGCTAGGGGAGGAGAGGTAGGTAACCAGAATGTGATTGTTCAAAACTATCAGGTTCAGATTTTTGGGTAAGCATCTTAGAAAAATATACCCACCTTTGTCCAACCAGGAAACTTGATGAAAGTATCTTGGGGTAAATCAGGAATTCCACTGGGAATAGAAAATCTGCCAATGTAAAAAGCAGGTGCTGCATAGCTTGAGGGATTACCACCAGATGTTTCTGATTCATCGTCTCTGCTATTTAAGCCCTGGCTCACCACACTGTCTATGTCTAGTGGGTACATCTCCCAGTCAACGAGGGTAACTTGGCCAAGAGATAAATTTGACACTAGGCCCTGTAAAGAGATTAAAAGTGTTAAAATCCATAATCTCATCTCATTACAGTTATTTATCTCCTACTGTCCTAAATACAAAATCAGTTAAGAGAAATTGCCAACTCCAAGAGTTCAAAATTCATGCGTCCAGTCCCACAGCTTAAAAAAAGTAAAAATAAAATAATCCTCCTAAAGGAACTCTTCGTTTTTATTTGCTTTTTGGGCTTTAAGCCTTTAACATACACTTTGGTCAAACTCTTTTGTGAAAACCACAGAGGCTAGAAAACAGTGTTAAAAATAAAGCTGCAATTTTCACAATCATTTTTTTTCCCTAGGAACTGGTGCATTAAGGAAATCACAAGAGCTGGCAACACGGAGTCACTCTACATAGTTGTAGAGACAGTGTTACTGGCTTCCCACAGAGCTATTGTTGCTCATACATAGTATCACAAAGTCAGGTCTCCAAGGCTCACACTGAAGCAGTAAACCAGTCAAGTACTTAAGCATGCGCTTAACTTTAAGCACAGCGGTCCATGTTACTTCAATGAAATTAATATGCTTAATGTGAAACACGTTAAGTATCACACTGAACTGGGACAGAAATGAGGATATATTTGATATATTGGAAGCAGATTTTGAAGTTCTCTCAAAAATCAAATCCTGCTCTACCCACAAAAGTTGTTACGACAGTTTCTATTACTGTATTTTACACTTAGAGCAAACCAATAAAGCCATCCTATGCAGGCCACATCTCAGGACTGAAATTCAACATACCACCATATACCACCATAGACACACTGATTACGGCATAAAAATAGTTTTTCCAACATGATTTAACCCCTTTCCCAAGTGACATAAGCTAAACTGAACAAAGCCTCTCTTACAGCAAAATAAGTGTGTCCATGCAGGGGGTTGGTTATAGTGGTGATGCTCTATTGTGTACATGGGAGAATTCAAGTCATGCAGCGTATGTTTGGCCAGGTTTTCTAATTGCTTGCCTATTTCCACATTTAGGCACTTTTATACCAGGACTTTCAAAAGGTGTTGAGTATCCACAGCTCCTCATACAGCCAAAATGTTAATCAGCACTTTTCTAACATGCATTAAGACAGAGAGAGACAGGTTCTCCAGGTAATGTACAGCACAAGATGTAAGAGGCACATAACACACTAGTAATAGATCTGCTTCCTTCCTTTATTTCCTTCAACAACAAGACAGATCCGCAAATGCAAAATATTTTGAGCTACTTCCCCAAAATCTAGATACTTAATTCTATCTCACATTATTAAACCTTAATAAAAAAGGAAACATAAAAGCTCTTATTTGCTTTAAAATGCAAGCCTTTTTGCAAGGTTTGTGGCACAGCTCCCTCAAGTAAAGCTTTGAAGACAAAGGTATTTAAGAAAAAGACTAGACAGTTAATTTTTCTTCGTTTCTTCAATTATTACTGTATAAATCAGTGTTTCTCAATTTTTTTATAAAGTATCCCTTTAATTAATACACACACACACACACACACACGCACACACACACACACACGTACCCCAAGTACCTACAGTTTTCAGACACATTTTTTTTCTACCATTGCAACACATTTGTTTAAACAACTTAATCAAAGCTGGGCGAGCGATGAAATTTTGGGTGTAAAAAGTACAAAAATAATAAAGCGCTGTAAAACTTAAAACAAAAATTCAGTTTTCTCCAAATTTCAGTTGTGTTGACGTACCCTCTCCTCCCAGACTTCTCTCGAGTACCCCAAGGATACTTGTACCACTGGTTGAGAAACACTGGTATAAATTACCCCTAACTTCTTGCTGTTTCTTGCAGAGAAGACTCTGCTTGCTGTGGTAAACATTACACATTTTCCATAGGTATCTGGAAAATCCTATATAAAGATCTCAATTTTCTGCAGCCTCTTATGCACTCTCAGATTTCTTTCCATACTATACATCTCTACTGAACCTGTTTTCATTGCTATTATTTAAATTGCCTATGCCATTGAACAGAACTGGTCCCTGCAGAACCCCACTCGTTATCCCCTTCAGGTATGACTGTGAACCATTGATTATTGCTCTCTGGGAAGGGTTTTCCAACCAATTGCGCCCCCACCTTATAGTATCCTCATATAGGCTGCATTTCCCAGTTTATAAATGAAAAAGTTGTGCAATACTGTATCAAATGCTTTATTAAAGTCTAGGTATACCACATCTACCGCTCCCCCCTTATCCACAAGTCTTGTTTTGCTTTGTAATAAAGCTAACAGGTTGCTGCAACATGATTTGTGCTTGACAAATCCATGCAGATTGTTGCTTATCACTTATTTCCTAGATGTTTGCAAATGGATGCCTTAATTATGTGCTCCTTTATCTTTCCTGGTACAGAAGTTAAGCTGGTCTGCAGTTTCCTGGGTTGTTCTTATTTCCTTTTTTATAAGTGGGCTACATTTGCCTTTTTCAAGTCTTTTGGTATCTCTCCAATATTCCATCTATTTCACAGCAGAAAGTGGGGGACACATTACTGCCAGCCTGCCAGAACATTTTTCATCCTTCCTGGCAGTAATACGCTAAGCTACTCTCACTCCGATCAGATGAACTGGCTCTACTGTTGCCAAACAACACTTGTTCAGTAAACAAAGAAAGGACTTCAGTCTGTAGGGATCTTCATCCACTGGCTTCCAGAAGCACCATACACTTGCTCCCCACCCTGCCCAGGCTAGGATTTAAAGATGTATTGTTAGATCCCATTAGCTAGCTCAATCCAACTAGCACCTTCTAAAGACGCAAGACAGGGCAAGTAAAATTGTACTGCAGCATGTACTAAAGCTAGTGAAAGCCTTGAGCCTAGGAAACTTACCAGTAGGGATGTGCATAAGCAAACCCCCGCTGCAGGCCCCACCCCAGCTCACCTCTTCCCCCAAACCTCACCCCTGCTCCACCCCCTCGTGCCCTCACTGGACCCCTTACCCCAAGCTCCCTTCCCATTCAATATGGTGGTGCCATGGTGAAGCTGAGTACAGGAGGCCGGGAGAGAGAGACAGCAGAGCAGGCTGCCTGACTGCTATGGTAAGTGCAGGGAGGACCTGACCCCTGCTGCCATCCTGAGCCAGGGCCCCCACCCCGCCCAGTAATTCCCCAGGTCCTGTGGCTAACAGGGATGACTGTCATATCCAGATGATAAGGGGTCACCATGCAGCCCCCAATTTATTTTCCTGTATTTTAAAAAATACCTACTTCCTCCTCCTGCACATATGCCTTTGCTCAGTAACCACTTAATCTCATTTCTGTGGCACCTTCTCTTCCTCTATCCTTTCTCTGGTGGTTTGCATTTTCCCTCACATCTAAACTGGGCTGCAAGCTGTTACCAAAATCTTAAGAGCCTTGTTAAGTGTCCTGCATATCCATGAGGAGTTGCAGATAAAACAAGATTTTGGGAAAAGTGGTCAGGATTACCTAATGCCACAGGTCAGGCTATAGGAACCCTATTTTAATGGCCAGGTGGTCAACTTCTGAAGCAGACTAGAGAGGACCTTCTTATTCCAAAAGCCATACTCATGCCAATGAAGCTAATCTGACTGCAACTGGTCACAATCCTGTCAAACAGCCGCATAAGCCTCCACACGGAGCAGCTCTTCTGAAGAACTTCAGTCTTGGCTTGTAGCAGTCCCATTTCAGACCCTGGTCTTTCCCAAGTTGCAATGGCCTGTTGTGTGTGTCTGTATTTTTTATAGCTTTTTGGTATGGGTAAATGTGCCCCCAGGGAGCATCAAATGCGGACTCTTAAAACCCACTGCAATCTGCATATGAAGCTAGATCTCAAGAAAAAGAAGCTACTCGCATTTTTGGGTCTCCAATAGTCACTCTTGCAGTCTGAGTCCAGATTCCCTTCTTTGGGCAAAGTGCTCATGGCTACTGCTCCACTATTATTTGTGTTCTATCAGTAATCTGAGAAAATCAGGGATTAGGGCCCTATTGTGCTAAGCACAATATAGACATAAAAAGGAATTCCATTCAGCACAGCACAAACATAACAGAAAAGGCAGTCCTGTTAGTATTTCTCCCCCACCTGTAAAAGAAGTCTAAAGGTCAACACTAAGATTGATGCTCACCAAAATTCAACTTATGCTGCTACCACCACCACCCCCCTCCTCTGGTTCATAGTAATGTAATTTTGAGACATTATAATTAGGGATGTTAAACTGCATGCAATTAAGTAACCATGTAACCGCTGAAATTTTCAGCTCTTACACAGTTACATACAGGGTGGTAGTTGGCTTCCCAGAAGCCAGTATGCACAGGGAAATGTTTTTTTAAGCCAGCTCCCCACGCATACCAGCTTCCATGTGCCACCCTGTGCTGCTGCCTCTGGTCAGAGGCAGCAGTACTGGGGTGGCAGGTGGTTCCCCTGAGCCAGTGCCTGCCAAAAAGGAGCTGGAGTGTAACCATGAATGTTAACCAATGAGTCCAGGCTCATCAGTTAACCGTTTATACGGTTACACTTTCACATTCCCATTACTGAGGAGCTAAGTTTAGAAATGTGCTTTGGAATAAGCACCCAGAGATTTTGAGGTTTATAACCAACCCTTATCTCATCCGTTCAAACCTGGCCGGAAATCTGGCAAGATAAAACATTTGCATGGAGTATCCTTCATCCAGCGATGCTGAAAAATTCTCCAAGAATGCAGCACTTGCTACTGAACCAGGACATGTATGGATTTCAAAAGTAAAAATTAAGATTTTATATAGAAGATTAGTAAACACCAGTGATCTTGAGTTCTAGATGACATCTCAGTTGTTTTTAATTAATCTGATTTGGTTCATGCATCCTTAAATGATACACAAGAGATGCTGAGTGTTCTGGAGAGCCCTGTGGGTGATATAAAGCCACTAAAAGTTACGAGTATTTGTCTGCTTTTTAATACCACTTTCATCTCAATGACAGCAGGTCTCCAAAAAGAAGTATTAATTGTATTTTGAGTTACACAGAGTTGCACTAGCATATTCCCAAATCTTACTATTGCATTACAATTTTTTTCTACCAATAGACGAAAAAGCTGTTTTCTGATGGGCTTTGACAAATTCTATCGCATAATCATTAGTGACTGTGTTTACCTTAAAATCATTGTTGTATCTACCATAGTTTACTCGACCCATGTTTTCTACCAACACATCCAGATTTGCTCCAGCCGTCCCAGTTATATTTATCATGTATGATTTGCCTCTTTCAAGGACTCCCTGAGGAACCTGTAAGCATAAAATCAAAAGGTAAAAAAAAAAACCAAAATGCTCAGGCTATGACACTGGATTATCTACTTGTACAGAGGAAAATATCCCACATTGCCATGCTCAACTCAACCCCCACAACTATCATTTACATTGGTCAGTAAAATATTCAGCTAACTACTGGTGTCCATTATTCAAATAATTGAATCCTATCAGTTTCCTAAAAAATGTGTTAAACTTCATTCAGCTAATTCTATTGGCTTTGAATTTTCAACGTTCTGAAAGATTTTTCATTCCTGAAAAACCCAACAAGTTGTCACGGTCTGGTCAGATAACTGAAAATATGTTTGCATATTTTATAGGTGAAAATATGACTCATTCTCAGATTAAGCTCTGATGGTTTTATTTAAAAAAACTTTAAGATTCTGAACAGGAAACCAAACAACAGTCTGGTTTTGCCAATTGAGACTCTACTATACAACCTTGATATATGATATATAAATACAAATTCAATACACTGGAATAAAGAATGAAAGCTGAGCTTTGACAACCTATAAAATGACTTTCCTCCTTATTGAACAGGAACAAAGCTGTGCTGCACACAGTTCAAAGAGGAAAGCGGGGGAGGAATCTACATCCTGTAAATTTTTTTTTAATTTGCGGTCAAACCAATGTCACAAGGAAATATGTACGCTCAACTTTTCTGCAGTAATCAATTGAAACAATCTGCAGGTGCTGATCAAACCAGAAGTAAGCAAGCCCAGTTTATGGATTTTTTTTCCTACTCATATGAAGACCCTAGTACAAATTTTCAGTTGTCTTGACAGTAAGGGTAAGACTTTCAAGCTGACCATAGAAATGGGGTGTACAGATCAGAATGTTTTAACAGCTTTACTAAAGTGCAGAATCTACCAACTGTATGATCCCTTTCTTTCTCTTTACATTTCATACTAAATTAAATAATCTAAACTGTATTTGGATACATGGGGAAAAAAGCCATAAAGTACATAATACAATTATTAATCATAGCCACCCAAAGTAGGCAAGAGACAGATATGTATCTCAGTAGTTGTAAGGTCAATATTTACCCCATCTACAGAGACATAGGCACGATCATGGACTCCATTTGTAGGTGAAAAGAGTGGTGTTGGCTCACTATAATTTTTTGGTAAGGTAGTCCTGTACAGCACAAACCCAAAATACTAAAAGAAAAAAAAATCAGAGAACTAAGTTATTTTGAGGCTACACTTGAGGTCACACAATGGAAACCAGTAACCAGAATTTCTGCCTACATATTAGAGTAATTTCAACTTTCATACCTGTCTGGAGTATGAATCACAAATGATTTCAGATAGCCTGACAGGTTCTCTCAACCTTTAATACTTAATGTATATTTTACAAAGTTTCCTACTCATATTTACATAACTTTAAAGATGAAGGTCTCAGTTAAGACTTTTCCTCCTCTGCACCACAATAAGAGTAAACGGTCATGAACTTAATCCACTGATTATCTCACTGAAAACTGATAAAAATGACAAATGTAAAAAACTTTGCAACTGAAGCTTAGGTAACAAGCTAAAAACTGTACCCTACAACCATAGTTCCTGCTAAGGTGCACCCCTGTGCGTCCATGCACAAGAAATTATTCGCCCGCGCCCACCTCATTTGCAGAGCCGTGCAGCAGCACTCACCTTCAGTGGCTACTCCAGCGGATGGGACCAGCTGAGATGGCATGGGGCGGGTGTTGGGAGAGGGAGCCCGCTCTGGTGGCTGGGGGGAGCAGGGGCCTGTTGGGAGCTGTGTGGCAGGGGGCCAGAGCCATGTGATGGTGGGGAGCTGCTCCAGTAGCTGGGGCTGTTCCCAGGGTCAGCTCCAGCTAAGGAGGTTATATTTCAATTAATCAGCTAATTGAGTAGTCAATGGAATTTCTATTAACTATTCAATTAGTCAGTAGGGGGTGGGGGTGCTTGCTACCCCTGCTGTGACACTTCCTCCCCTAACCTTCTCTCCCCTGCACTACCGAAACCAGCTCCTGCTTCCCCCCGTCCCGACAGAGAGGCGGCGGGGGAAATCCAAGTCGTCAGCTATTTGACTGCTCTTACATCCCTAGCTCCAGCCCTTCCCCAGGGCTGGAGCAGTGTTTAGGGCTGCAAAGTGGCTTCCTAACTGCTCTCGGGGTGGGCTGCATGGCGGCTGCCCAAAGCTGGAGCCGGGTTGTGGTGCGACTGCTCCTGGGGCTGGGACCCCCTGCACCTCTCTTGCTCCCTCCCACGCCTCTCTTCTGGCCCTCAGAGCCCTCTGTCCCCCCAACCCTCTGGTCCCCCCGCTCCCCACACGTCACTGCCCCTCTCCCAGCACCTGACTCCCTGTAAACCCTGGGCACTGGCAGCAGCTTCCCTCTGCCCCAGGTGGGGACTCACAGCCAACCCCAGTAGGAGAGCCTGGGGGCAGTCCCTGCCCTGCACACAGGCTGCCTAGGGAGCATCACACCCTGGGGGGGGGGAGGGGGAGAATGTGTCTCACATTTTCCCCACGAGGGTGGGGGGAGGGGTGCTACCTCAGTGGCACACATGTGTGCTACCGCAGTGGCACACATCTGAACAAGTGCACATGACCACATTGCTGGTGCACAAAGCAAAACTCGCCCTGCTCATGGATGGAAAATCTTAGCAGAAACACTGCCTACAACGAAAAACTGATGCAGGTACTGCCCGTAGAGAAGAGAACTAGCTGCTATGTCACTGCAACACTTAGGAACATTTTTATATGAAATATTAAAATCAGAGCAGCTGGATTTGGTCCTGTAACAAATGAAACAGACTGAAACAAATCTGCATCAACTTAACCACAGTCTCACACAAACTGGTTTTAACCTGGTTCCCAGCAGAGGTGGGAGCATGGCAGTTCTAGCCAATCACACGTGACTACCAGTGTATTCATCTGGCAGCACACGCAGTTGGAAAAAAAGAAAAAAGAGAGGGAGGATGTGACCTCTATGGGCCACCCCTTTCCCTGTATGCCCCTGATGGCCCCACATGAGACCAAGGCAAGTGACAGAGTTTAACAGCTGCAAAGCCCAGCAGAGTGTGGAGAAGAGGAGTAATGCATGGCGAGTAAGGGTGATGCTTACCAGGTAATCGGTTACCCATTTACATCCCTAGTTGGAAGGGATCTTTGAAAGACTCAACCTAACGCTTCACAAAAAGACTAAAAAGGAGGTGAAGGGCAAGGGAGGAAGACAGTGGGGAAGAAATAAAAAGTGGAAAGTAGCGATATAAAAAATACATACAAAAGAGGAAGGAAGAGAGAAAAATCAGCCAAATAAACTCCAGGTGAGATTCAACAGTGATGCCAAAAATATGTGCGTCCCAATGTGGATTCAAATCCGTATCCACAAAAATGATCTGCAGATATCTGTGGATATAAAGCAGATATCCATAAATTTGAAGGGTTCCAGATTCAAAATTTGTATCCACATCTGCATCTGTATGTGCAAAAACAATCCACAGAGATCTGCATTCACATCCTCAGATGCAGATACCCACAGATATAAAGCAGATATCCATGGATTTGCAGGTCTTTGAAAAATATAGGAGCCACAGGAACAGATGGTGTCACAAATGAGGAGGAGACTGCCACACAAGAAACCTGGGAATCACTACTGAGAGAACTACAAAGCTGTAAGATTTAAAGCAGCACGTGCAGACCTGTCTTAAGACCTTTCACGCCAGTGCAGTTCAATCAAGGCTGAATTTCATTTAATAAGATTTGCAAAATGATTGTCGAATAGTTGCATGAGGAAGTCTTACCTGCTTCAGCTGAACAAAAGTTAAAGGATAAGTGCTTTTTATTGGTCCAGCAGGCGAGAGGTCACTAAGAAGCTCTGCTACAGTGCCTAGCTGCAATGCAGGAAAAGTAGATTTACATTGGTCATCAAAGTCAATGTTTAATTAGTAGCTAAATAAGACAACACAACAACATGGTCCAAATACTCTTAGTTACACTGGTGTAAATCTGATGTGACTAGTGATTTCCAAGAATTACTCCAAATATATTATCTGAGGCAAATCAGAGCGAAATTTGGCTCTCAGGTATCATAATCTAAGAGGACTTTCCCTTTAATAGGACTTTTAAAATAACTGAAACCACATTTATTTTTGAAACCAGTCCCAATTCAGCAAGATATTTAGGCACAAGTTGAAATTAAAGCATGTGATCAGTCCACTGATTTTATTAAGACAATGCACAAGGTTACAGGTGCTTAAATACCTTTCTGAATCTGTCCACTAAACCCTACAATATAGTTGTACGGTAACACACTTATGTTCCCATCTGATCTCTTGTTGAGAGGATATAAGCTCTCTTTCAGACTATGCTTTTCTCTCGAAGATTTTACTTGTTGGTCAGGATGCACACAATATGCATTATGCCCTCAACTGACTCAAGTTGTTTGGTTTTGTTTTTAAATAAGAGCAATAAGAATTTTAGTCTACTGTATTTTATACAACTGTTTCCACCTGCCCAGTGTACATTCTACTTTGACAATTCCAAGTACTTCCCAGTATTTGAAGCCAAATGCTCACAATGTTGCAGAAAAACCACTAAAAATGATACTTAATTTTAGTAAAATTTGATATACATTTTATACACAGTCACAGTAGAAAGAAAACAATACAATGCTGGGTCATTCAAAATAACAAAAAAGAAAGATTTTGCACAGGCACATTCAAAAATGAGAAGTGCTATAATGTTTAATGTATGCAATCATTTCTACAGGTGCCATAGAATATCAATCAATCATTTATTCACATACAATCATCGATTTTGTACATAAAAACAGAGTGACAACTAAAAGAAAGTAGCCCGGATATAAGCTGATTATTCATGCAATAATCTTAAAATTTACTAGCTCCACGCCATGCACATCACCATGGTAATCGAGTGCTTCCCAAAATTATCAAGTATACACAAAAGAAAGTTATTTCTCTTTCCTCCAGCAAACAAGGAGTGGACTCTTTTGGAGAGGAAGAGAAGTGGGAGGGACCGTGGCGGACTGTGGTAAGACCAAGTAAAAGTAGCAGGTTTTGTGTTTTGCTCTGACCTCACTGAGGTTTAAAGTCCATGCCAACCTCTCTGTGCAACAGATCCAGGTTAATGAATTAATCACCTATAAAGCAAGGCCTCTTCTGCACCCAAGTTTCATTCTTGAGCCTGACAGCTCATTGTTCCAGTGGCAAGTAGCTGTTATGGGAGATCATTATCAGAGAGATGATCCCTCAGGCAATCTGGGCCAATATTTATGGAGTAATAGGCCAATTAAAAATTCCTGCAGCCTGATTCTCAGAGATGCCAGAATCTGCAACTCCCACTTGTGTCACCAGAAGTATGTTTAGATAGAGCGGGCAGTGCTGCTTTACTGTCATTGGATTGTCATTTCTATGAAACATTTAATTTCTGCATTTTCATTTAGGGTGGTCCCAGAAGACAAGAGCTAATAGAGATTCAGTCATGGGCAATATTATACATCTATAGATCTCAAAGAGTTTAGCAAAATTATCATGATTTTACAGAAAGGGAAACTGAGGGGTTAACTGATTTACTTAAATTCACATAGCAAGAAAATGGGAGCGCCAGGAAGAGGAGTCAGAATGCCTGTTTCCTATTCCTGTGCTCTATATCCTCTTTCCCAAGAGGGTTTACCCAAGACGCCTTTTTTCCCAAGTTTCTTTTCTCTCCTCCTTCCTTACGGTGCCCATAGATGGACATTTCACCTTTATAAAAACGTTCCTTACAAAGAAAGAAGTGCGCGCGCACGCACACACGCACACACACACACACACACACTCACCCACCTCTACAGGGTAGCAAATGAACATGTACCTTCTGCATTGCCACTTGCCCATATGCATATTTGGGTGTTGTTGGTGGGATAGGGCCCTCAGGTAAGTGCTTATACTAGGAAAATAAAAGACACCAAATGAAACTTGAATATGAAAACACATTTCAACCATCTAACATTTTGTAATTTCATTTTGTAAAATCTCTGATAATGAAAACACAATTCTCATCTAACATTTTGTAATTTCAGGCAAATAAAGACACCAAATTAAAGAAAGATTTGTCGAAAAGTACAATTTTTCAGAGAACTGAAGGAACGCATTTGCAGCAGATCTTAAAAGAGAAGTATTCAAAAACTTGAATTTGATTATGTATCACACATGATTTTAACAGAATCTCAAGAAATGGGAGCCTTCATAAGAACCTAGATAAATAGACAAAATAGTTGCCCGACCCAGTTCTCTCTTCAAAACCCATGTAAACTGCTCCCAGTTTGTGAAACCATCTATTCTTCTAAGAAAATTTTTGCACATTATGATACCTAACCAGGGCCCACCAGTCTCTATAAGCCTCTGCCTGATCCAATATACATCACCCGTGCTGTCCATCAAATGTGTTCTTAGAGTCACCCAACAAGTAGTTAGTTACTCCAGAGAAGCACAGTGGCAACTGCAAACAGACACTGTTCAAAAAGGCAGAGTTCTGCACCCATTTTATTCACTTTGCATCCCTGCCTCGTTCACTGAGCCAGGTCCTGTCTGTGCACTGAAGAGGCAGAACTCCAGCACAAAGGGGCCTCATGAAGACTGCCTAGGGCAGGCAACCTTAAACATTTCCTCACTTTGGAATACTTAGCTTACCACCATTTTTTAAAAAGCTTTATAGAGTTGTTGTTTTCTTTTAAACAAAAAAATCCATCTTGCGAACCTATTTGCTATTCAGCACCATGCACAAGATGCATGCTCAAAGCCCCTGCCTCATCCCTTATGAACCAGGTAACTGAAACAACAGTGGTCCCCTCCCACAGACAAAGGCACACGACACCACCCAAAACAAAGGCACATGCAAGAGGCTGTGCTGGCTATGGTTCTGTGAAAGCCTAAGTTTCTTAAAGTGTAGGCGTAAAGCCACAGAAGGAGACCAAGAACTGGTCTCTTCTTAAAAGTTAGACTGATATAGCTACAGCACTCAGGGGTGTGAAACCAAATTAACTTCCAAAGTGAATGACCTTAGATTGACAAAAGCAATCTAGTTAACTGGGCTACTGGTAATGGAAAGAGACAGAGCTCTTAAAGCAACAGAAAATCCCTTTCCATGTATGCAGTCTGCAGCTATGCTATGTGGTTATGCTGCACAGCTACGGTGCTACAGCTATGCCACTATAGTAACCGTAGCATAGACATGGCAGTAAAGAAGCACCAGTGCAGACTATGGGAATCAGGGGCAGAAAAGCCAAGAGGCACTCAGAACAGGCAGCATGTTTTTCAAAGCCAACTATAAGGAGCTTGTGCACTCAACCATGACAAAGCAATCCCTACATCTGACATCTCCTTGATATGTTCCAACCACTTCATTGGTAGAGCTGTTAAAAAAAGAATGACTTAGATCTCCAGATAATGGCATTATACCTCCATTTCTTCCTTACTCTTTGTACTTGAAAATGGCTCAACCAGTTCTGCTCCAGCTTTCATGAAATCCAATCAAAACAATTTTCATATTAAGGAGAAAGCCAAACGTGGCTCACTTCAGTCCCAAAACAGAAAAAGAGGCCTAGGTCAGGAAAACCAAAAATGACCCCATGCACCTCTCCGCTCACTGCCCTCTCAAAAAAACCTCTAGGGGCTCACTACATGTTATGCTCACAACAAATCTGCCATTTTGAGTGCAGCTATTCAGGACAGCTCTCCTTTAAAAAATAACTTTCCCTCAAAAGATGATTAAGGAGATATGCTGTTACTGGTTTAGAAGCCAACCACAGCACAGACAGCAAGAGTCTATTTAGATCCCGTGAATATGCAGGGTAAAAGCTAAACAAACCACAGTGTAAAAGTTGCATACACCAGTCTGGCCTACCAAAATTGGCAGTGCTTACTCTACACACCACATCTTATCAAAACCAACTCTCTGCAAGAAATAGAATCTCCCTGGTTCACATACATGCAAACAAGAAGCTCACAGCTCATATACGCACTTGCTGTCATTAAAGAACTCAAGAGCAGCAAGGTTTTTTTGTGACGTTTATTGGCAAGGGAAGCCATACAGAGATGTGAGGACTAAGGTGAACTATAATGGAGATAATATAAAGCTATCAAAATGTGATAAGACTTGGAAAGTTAAGCTTGGGGAAAACAGAGATGGTTAAGTGAATGTTCTACAGTAGCCTTTCAAAGGAGACAAACACACCCAAACTTGAGTTATGCTTCCCCACAGAATGGGACCCAAAGCACATGCTTGTATTGAACAGTCCTAAATTTTGGGATGTCCAAAATCCAGATTCAAAATATGCAGCACAGCCTAATCTCTTGTTTGTAAAGTCATGAAGGGAAAATCTCTGTCCATCTGAATCAGCTTTCCTTCTGTAAGAGACCTCAAACACCAGAGTCTACAACAAAGTTTGGAAGTGGAGTTTGGGTGAATTTTTACACAACAATCAAAGAACTCAACAGTAGCAAGCAGCAGCAACACATTTCAATACCTGAAGTTGATAACCAATAGATTGGCAGATTTTTTTTAAATAATTATGACTGATAATATTCAGATTTATTTTAAGCATTTTCCCCCTTTTATCTACTTAAATTTTCACAGTTGGACAGAATTATGGAGGAGACAAGACAATAACTAGTTATGGAAAGCAGAGTCTCAGATTCAAAAAGCTAAAACTGTAGAATCACTAAAACACAAATGGTCAACATTACATGTCAAAATATGCAAAGTAAACAATATCTAAATAAGTTCTCAAGCAGCACTTTTCTAACTTTGCCTATCAATACATTTCTTATCTTTTTTTCCACTGGCTTGTGTATGCTCAATGAAACAAACATTTACTGATAAAAACTAAACATTCCAAACCTAGTAATAAATCAGAAGGCAACTCACACCAATGTAAAACCAGGAGAGCTCACGTAATCAAGTACAGGCAGTCCCCGGGTTACGTATAAGATAGGGACTGTAGGTTTGTTCTTAAGTTGAATCTGTATGTAAGTCGGAATTGGCGTCCAGATTCAGCCGCTGCTGAAACTGACCGCCAGTTCTGACTTACATACAGAATCAACTTAAGAACCCCAAGCGTCCCCAAGTCAGCTGCTGCTGAAACTGATCAGCAGCTGATTCCAGGAAGCCCTGGGCAGAGCAACTCTGCCTCAGGCTTCCTGCAGTCAGCGCTGATCAGTTTCAGCAGCGGCTAAATCAGGACGCCTGGGGCAGAGCAGCTGGGGTGCTGCTGGTCTGCTCCAGTAGCGCCGCTCCTCGGCGCTACTGGACCAACCCAGCAGCACCCCATCTGCTCTGCCCCAAGCGTCATGATTCAGCCGCTGATGAAACTGACCAGCAGCGGCTGAATCAGGACCAGAGCAGCTGGGGTGCTGCTGGGTTGGTCCAGTAGCGCCCAGAGCGGCGCTGCGGGACCAACCGGCAGCGCCCCAGCTGCTCTGCCACAGGTGTCCTGAGAAAAGCCTAGTCAGCTGGGGGGGGGAGGGGCATACTAGCTGCGCCCCCCACCCCCACCGCAGCAGACCAGGAAGACGCGGGAGGCGGACCGAGACGCACCGCGGTCCCGCCGCCTGGGTCCTCCACGGCTTTGCTCCCAGTCTCCCTGGTCTGCTGGAGACCAGCAGACCAGGGAGACGGGGAGCAAAGCCTCTGAGGACGCCGGCAGCGGGACAGCCGCGGGGTGTCTGGGCTGTCCCACTGCCGGCTTCCCCCGCAGCTTTGCAGTCGGGGACTGCCTGTAGTGAACTTTTAAAGAAACATTCTGAAAATCTTGTCTTATTAACACTCACCCTACCAATGACTCCTCTCAGGGAAAAGTATTTGTCAGTGAGGTCCCCAGCTTCACTCAGTGGAGCGTCATAGTCATAACTGGTAGGCTGGGATGCATATGGCATGTTTGCCCCTATGAAAAAAAAAAATTGATTGAACTTCTCCGGTCCCCTTTCCCATGGACTAGTTTTTTTAGACTTGTTTCATTGCACTCACAAATATCTTTGCTCAGAGCAAGGCCTCCAAGTCTTGGGTCCCCTTCAGGAAACCATCCATATTCAGGACAGAATTTAAGGTCCTGCTTACATCTCACTTAAGTTTGTTGGAGTTACACGCATGCTTAAGAAAGGCCCTGCATTGGAACGGATTTATGCATATACTTTAGTATGTCCTTAAAATCAGGGCTTTGGAGAATGAAGTGGCGATTAGCAAGTGTAGTGTTGCGCCTGCGCCTGAAATATGGGAGGAGATATGCTCTGACACTTAATTCAGAGGCTCCTTGGCACCCAATCCTCCTGCACCACTGGCATTTAGAACACTTCTGTGTGTCCTGAAAAAATGACTACAGAATTGATTTAGGATATGGGGGACTGAGAGGTGGAAGGTTTGCAGTGTATGTGGCCTCACTTGTAATTGGAAAGCAAGTAATTTTTCTCTCATTCTTTCTTACCATTCCAATAAGCAAAGTTGGTTCCCCCTATAAACATGTACCTAAAACAAAAAACAAATAAAACCACTCAAACTAGTGCTGACTGCCACCTTCCTTAACCTTTTAAATAAAAACAAATCCTCTCTTGAACGTGCACTTACATATTAACGTTAGCACCACGTGCCAGGATTTCGTCAAGACTTTTAGCTATCCTCTCTGTAGGCACCACAGCATGAGGGTGACCCCAGTGATCCAGCCAACCAGTATAGAACTCAGAATTTACCTGCTCAGGGTGAAATGTGACGGTTTGAGGAGAGAACATGAAAGGGGTGGGGTGAACGGAAGGAGAGAAGGAACATAAAAAAGGAGGCAATACTAGAATTAAGGTTAAATTATTTTAAGATCAATTTATATCACTAACAAGAAGAAGAAAAGGCAGCTAAATGCATTTGAATCACATTCAAATAATTACTGTCAATATAGTGAAATACATTAAAAGTCAGTCACCCACAGGAGATGAAGTATCCCTTTAGCTAAGGTTAAGTTCTTCTCTCAAAGGGGGTAAGGCATCAAAATGGCTCCTAACCAGCTCACATCCCATTAAAACTTGTGTAAAAATGGATGCTAGTTAAAAACAGGACGCAGTTTTTTAACCTGCTCTATTATTTCTGTCTCTAACTTCCACTCCCACGCATACCTGACTCACTTAACTAGTCATTTCTCCTGCTGTGGCTGCTTTGTACATATTTTCCTTGGCTGGGCAAAACCAAGAGCAACTGGGATCTTCTGAGGCCAAAAGATACTTTACAGAACAGCAGTCAGGGATCACCAAACAACAGCATGGTACAGTGTCCCCAGCCTCTGCCTTACCATGAAACAAGAGTTACAATGCCTCATGTACCCAGGTACCCCAAGCAGCAGAAACTACTGCTGTCAACCCTCAAGTTTTCATTACTATCAAAATTAAGAACATATGGACATTTTAAAAAACACATACCAAGGGGCCTCTGGGCTCACTGCCTCTTTGACTTAGAAATGCTGCTGTGACATTGCTACCTGCAAATAAAAAACAAAACTAAGCTGCAATACAATACCCATGCTATTTCAGTCCTTTGCCTTCAGGATCAGAAACTGGGATGCAGTGCCTCATCTCTGTATCAGCAACAACCTAGGTGGAAATCTGTGCCTACATTTTCAGAAGAGGCTAGTGATTTTGGCTGCCCAATTTGAGACACCAAAAAAGGGCCTAATGATCTGAGTTAGGGATGTAAAATCCCATTTAAAATGTTAACTGGTTAAACTATATGTTTAACCAGCCCACCACGTCACACCATGGGCAGAGGGCAGCCGGAGCAACCTCGTGCCCGTGATGCAGTAGGCCCGGTTGGACAGGACAGAATCCACTGCACTGTGCCGCGAGCAGGGGGCTGCTCCTGCTGGGCACCAGTTAACAAGTTACCTTGGTAAGCACGGTGAGGCAATGCTTGCTGGGTAACTAGTTAACTAGTTACCCCTTTATATCCATAATCTGAGTAGGAGTGCTCAGTGCTTTCAGGAATCCAGGCCTCTTTCAGGAGCCCCAACTTGAACACCAAGAACTAAAGTCACCAGTCATTTTTCAAAACATAGGCCTTAGTTTAAAATAGATATATCTGTGGGAAGTGTGAAAGTCAGGGAACTGGCAAATCAGATTTGTATTTCACATCTAAGTCACTAGTCTGGAAGTCACTACCATTTAACAGATGACCTCCATGTGCTGAATGAATAAATGAACTGAGACTACAAACATATTTTACCACAAAGAACAATTCACAAGGGAGGCCCCAGGTTGAAGGCACTTGGAAACTACCGTATATACTCGAGTATAAGTCGACCCGAATATAAGCCGAGGCACCTAATTTTACCCCAAAGAACTGGGAAAAACTATTGACTCGAGTATAAGCCTAGGGTAGGAAATGAGGCAGCTACTGGTAAATGTAAAAAATGAAGATAGATACCAATAAAATTACATGAATATTTATTTCAAAGAAAAACAATAACCTAGCTCTGTAAGTGGAAAAGGGGGTCAACAAAAACAATATGGTTCTGCAGGCACGGCCACAGCTCAGCCCCCACCGCCCCCGCCCCGCAGCCCCCACGTTCCGGCCCCCTCGCCTGCCAACGAGCCCCCTCTAAACGAGCCAGCGGGGGGGGGGGGGGTGCCGGTGCTGGCTGGATTTTACCACGGGAGGGGAGGGGAGAGGAGGGGGAGCAGGGAGCAGTGGCTGGTCCTTGTGCACCTGCCCCAGAATCGGGCCCAAGCTCCTGATGAGGGCTCCCGGGCGCTTCCAGAACAGACGCCCACGGTGCCGAGTCGGCTCCTGGCCCAGCTGTTCCCGAGCTCAGCGCTGCACCCGAGCGTCATGGCGAACGGCCCCAAACGCCCTTCCTCCCATGCGGCAAGGGCCCGTGGTGCCGGGCAGGCAGGGGCTGGGGGGCCAGGAGAGCCAGGAGGGCAGGGGCTGGGGGGCCGAGGGGGCAGGGACTGGGTGGGCCAGGAGGGCAGGGGCTCGGAGGGACAATGAGACAGGGGGGCCGGGAGGGCCAGGAGGGCAGGGGCTGGGGGGGACGAGGAGACAGGGGCTGGGGGGGACAAGGGGACCTGGGGGCTGAGAGGGTCAGGAGGGCAGGGGCCGGAAGGGCCAGGAGGGCAGGGGCAGGGGCGCCGGAGCTCCAGGCTCACGCGTCTAGACCCGGCCGGCGACAGAGACGCGCTGAGCCTGCCCGCGAGCAGGAGGCTGACTCGAGTATAAGCCAAGGGGGGCATTTTTCAGCACAAAAACTGTGCTGAAAAACTCGGCTTATACTCGAGTATATACGGTACATGCAGGTTGGACTGAAGCCCAGGAAAATTCCCAACTGCCAAGGCTGTGCAGTTTCTATGGATAAATTATTATCAAGTCCCCTGTTCAGACTGGGCACTTTTCACAAGCACTATTCTCACTTAATTCTGCATGCTTAAGTATGGGGCAATGCGCCCTTTTTTAACTGCACCTTGCAATGCTAGATTTTCTTCAGTGGAAAGCAAGGTGATAATCTGATGGAATTGGATTTGGGGCTGGGCTAAGAGCCCTTTGAAAAAGCTACTGGGCATTGCTATATTTGTTCAGTAGGTTTGCATTATAAACAGGCCAGAGATGACTGCCTCATAAATCATGTCAGCTGGCTCCCTTTATATCAGGGGTTCTCAAACTTCATTATTCCATGACCCACTTCTGACAACAAAACTTATTACATGAGCCCAGAAGGGGGAACTGTAGCTTGAGCCCATCCAAATTCTGTCACCCCAGGCAAGAGCTAAAGTCAAAGGGTGGGCGGCCTGTAACCTGAGCCCTGCCACCCAGAGCTAAGGTCTTTGGCCTTCAGATCAACCCTGGATGGTAGTGCTCAGGATTCAATTTTGGCACCAAGCAGTGGGGCTCAGACTTTGGCCCTAGCAAGTCTAATGCCAGCCCTGGTGATGCCATTAAAACTGGATCATGTCCCAACCCACAGTGTGAGAACTACTGTTCTCTATTTAAGAAGACATCAAACGGCAATATGTAGATCATCACTTCAACTCCACAGCCAGGGAGACCATCAAGCTTTGCTACAAGTGAACAAACAAACATTGGCCTAGTTATTTTGCTGTGAACAGCTGCCACTAACCTGGTGGGAAGTCCACTGTTGCATAAAGACCCTGCAGAGCTCCACATCTCAAGTAAGATTTGCTTGCCCCATCTGTTGTAAACAGCACCACCTCATTCCCAAGGTGGTGATGAAAGAGTCTCTGAAGGTAACGAAGGTAATCGTAATCACAGGCAAAGTAGCTTCCATATTCATTTTCAACCTATGCAACAGAAATAATAGACCTGTGGCAAAGCTGACATGAGATAACAAGGCCTGCACCTGTCTCTCCATGTGGAAAAGGCCTGTCATACTGAAAATGGAAAAGACATTCACTGCGGCACCATGAAAACCTAACCCGGATTTGCCTCCTCTCTGCAGGGAGAGCATCAAAGCCCAACAGACCAACTCCAGAGAAGATGCATGGGATGAGGAGAGAAGATGCCATGCTGGTAGCATCATTCTCACCTCTCAGAAGCTTGCAGGAGTTCCATGGCTATCTGCAGAGGAGTTGTATTCCAAAGCATCAACCTCCCAATTGCACAGGTACCAGCACCAGGTCGTTTAAGGCATTGCTTCTGGTTGCCTTCCTGGGCACAAGCTCACAGCATTGCTGCAAGAGATGCTGTCTTGTCTGGCTAATCCAAATTCTTAGTAAACAGAAGGCAAAAGGGAGAGAGAAGGGGGAGCGGGGGGAGAGAAGAAACAAGGAAGGAAAAGGATGTGCAGTAACAACAGAAACCCAAGTCCCAAAGGCCAGGTGGCGTTAGGAATTTAGCCAGAGCTGGTGGTGTTATCAATTGCAGAGCCAGTGCAAGCTTCTCCAAGCTAAGCCATCCATTGGCCTCAGCCATTTCTGGAGAGTCCACCTGAACTCAGGAGGGTAGTCTATTCTCAATAGGCTACGACAAGAATGGATATGGGGCCTGAATAAAAATGCCATTTGTGATGAAGGCACCTGGCTGCTAGGGTCTGGAGTGAGATGAGGAACTCATTTGTCATAGACCCCTGAATAGCTGTCAGAAGGTAAAAGGTTTCTCTCACTACTGACTCATTTATCGATAGGCCTTGGTACAGCATCACAGAACTAGAGTGATTTTTAACTAATCAACAGACTCTCTCATGCTGTTTCTGAGTCCTGTATGTGGAGACAAGAATTAAACTACAAACTTTTGCCTTTAATATATTGTCTTAGTTTGACTCTATGCTCCCTAAGTGTAGGAATTAATAGTGAGTTTGGGGCTCTTGCAAGTTTCCTCACTCAACTTCTTAAAAATTAAATACATAGTAAGTTGCAAAAGCTTTCGTTATGAATTAGACTTTTGTTGTTAAAGTGCTAATGTAGTTATGAAAACAAAGGTGCTCATAATGCTGAAACAGATTTAATACGAAGACCCAGCTAAGTTATGCCATGCATGGAACTCCTCTCACAATTAAGAACACCACTTATATTTTTATCCTAGCATCCATCTAGCAATATCAAAGTACTTTCAAAACATGGATACGCACTGTTATCCCTGTTTGACAAGGGAAGATACTGAGTCACAAAGGGATTAAGTGACTTGCCCCAGGTGTCTCAGTGAGTCAGCAGCAAAGTTGGGTAAAAGCCCAAATCTCTCTACTTGCAATATCCTGTTCTGACAAACAATCATCCTCCTAACTAGTAGACACATGAATAGTGGGGGATACTTAAATGGACTGCATCTAATGTTGCAAATAAGAAATGGTACACACCTGTCTAACTACTTGTTTTGTAGCTAAAGTCCTATCATGCGCATACGTGACTAACTGCAGGCATAAACGTGAGCAGGGTGGATTTTAAAAAAATATGATTTTTTTATATTAACAATTTTTCTTTTAAAAATAAAATTAAAAATGAAGTCTAGATATGATGCACAATATGTAAAGAAATAAACCATATTTTAGTTGTAAACGTGAAACCTCTTTTGATGAGTAAAGTTTATGTATTCAAACCACGTCAGGTGATTTTGGTTAATAACAATAAATTTCATATACTGTTTAGCATGTTTAATTAAATTTCAGGTATCATTGTAATATGGCTTAACATGAAACATGAGAATAAAAGCTTATCTAGTAAATAGTTGATGTATTATTCACCATGTTCTAACATATTAAATATGTACAGTTCAATAAAAACCTGAAAATGTTAAAGCTATGTAACTGCATAAATACATAGTTTGCCCATCTAGGCAGCAAAAAAGATGGACCAAATCTATCGTAAAGACTCTCTCTAACTGTAAATCAATGTTTAAATTATTATATCAATGTGTATGCACCTTCAGTTATTTTCTAAAGTACATACAAATTGAAAAATTGATTAAAATGGATGACAAATCAAGGCTTTCCACTTGTTGTTGTAGGTCTAAATTATGGGATAAGGTTGAATAAAGATGCACAACTCCAACTACGTTAATTGCGTAGATGGAGACGAAGTCTCTTAAATCGAATTTTGACGCTGTCCATATAGCAGCTCAACGGGAGCACACTCTCCCTTCTACTTCCCTTATTCCTCATAGAAGCAGGACTACCAGCATCGATGGGAGCTCCCTCTCAGTTTGAATTAGCGTGTCTTCACTAGACCAACTAAGTAGAATCCTGGTATATTGACTACATCAGCTTCAAAGTTCATTGGGGCATAGACATTGCCTTGGTAAGTTAAACCATCATTTAAAAATTGCTGATTTAAGTAATCCACCCTGAGTATCAGTCTGGGAAATTAGAAGCCTTCTTTCAAAATCAGAACTTAATGCTTAATTTGTTCAGTGCAATAATCAATGGAAGCACTAGGGCCAAATATTTATTTATTCATTCCAAGAGATAGCAGATCTTGTCAGGCTAGATATTTTAGTGCTTTATCAGGCTAAGGAAAGAGAATGTTCCACTAAATGGCAATAAAAAGCACTGAACTGTGTCACGGCATAACTTTCAGCTTCTTCTTTTGAGTAACTTTTGGTGCTTGGGCTACTGAAGCAGATGGCACTGGTTAGAGCCCAGCACTGTGGGGATTATCCTATGCATGTCAGCTTTCCACACAGCTTTCCCAAAACACTTTCAGACAGACTTGATGTACATCTGACTCCAGTGCTAGACAGGGACAGCTAATTCTTGCAAACAATGCCCAACTCATGCAGAGATGGTAGGAAGCAAAAGAATTAGGCTACATGCACACTACAGATGAAAGCTGAATTAAACTACGCAACTCCAGCTACATAAATAGCATAACTGGAGTTGACATACCTCACAGCTCAACTTACTGTGGCACCTCCCACTGAGGATGTTCCTTATGCCTTGCAAGTTGGTGGAGTACTGAGTTGATGGGGGGCGCGATCAGTGGTCGATTTATCAAGTCCTCACTAGACTTGCTAAACTCTGCAGCACTGACCTTACGATAAGTGAGGGGGCCAGTGGTGGCAGGAGGCAAAGCAAGAGGAAAGGGGATGGCAGGGCAGCTGTGGTTTAGTTTCCTCTGTGAAGCACTTAGATACTAGATGAGGATAAGTCAATGCATCAGTAGTGGGAGCTCCCAATGCTGGGAGATGTGGGTTCTATTCTTACTCTGCTACTTGCTCTTGAACAAGTTACTTACCTTCTCCAGGCCTCATCTATGCAACCTGCAGAATAATAATAATGCTAACCAACCCAGCTTTGTGAAGTGACTTAAGACAAAGGGATTGTGAGTGCACAGTATTTGCAAGAAATCCCCAAGAGGCTTCGGGGGGAAAGACCGAGGGTGAGTCTTGACTCCAAAAAAACCCATTGACTTCAGTGGAGCCAGCATTTCCTGCTCTTGGTGGGGAATTGCAGAGAACCATGGCAGAGGATTCTGTATGTAATAAGGAACAAAGGAGCAAGAAAAGGTAGAAGCAAAAGAGATGAAGAAGTGAGTTTGATTTAAGGTTTGTATCACAGATCCCTGACTCTCAGGAAGTGCTGAGTTCAACTGAATTGCTTCAACATGACCTATGTATCAACAATGCAGGCAAATAGGCGGCTAATAAGTGGCTATGCTCAACTCATTTTCACAGACAAGTCTCTTTCGAAGGGGTCAAGAGACATCTGCACTAAGGACCAAAAACCAAACTGTGCTTCTTAAAATAATGGAGATACACGGATAACATTAAACTGAATGGAACCTCTGGGTACCTCACACCACCACCACACCATTCTCTAGGTCCGTTCTAGTCTTCTATACCCTTTTGTTTGTAATATAGTTTAAACTGATTTTAATTCCAGTTATCATGGAGAGCAAATATTATTTAAAGACCAAAGCCTAAAGGAATCAATAAGTTTCATCAGTCAGCTGCACCTGCAGGAAACATTGCAACAGAGACAGCCTTGGTACAGTCCATGGGTGCATTAAAAATTCTAGAGATATGTAGCCAGACAGGAACCCCCTTGTAACATCCATTTTTGCTTGCCTGGAGCATACAGGGCACACAGAGCAGAAGGCCCAGGCTGTGTGACCGTGAATGGCTGTAAACAGAGATACGCCAATTGCTGACAAAGAGGCTGCCAAGGAGTGCCCTTGACTCAAACCCATATTGATACGAACACACATCCATCCGCGGGGGAGGAATCTCTCGCCCAGTAAAAAAATGTCTAGTGCTCACAATTTAGTTCTCTCTCTTGCAAGTGTAAATTAACTTGAAACTTGCTTGTAAGAACTGGCGCCACAAAACGGACTAGTACAATTCGGCATCTTAGATAAGAAAGAGAATACGGGCCCCCAGGGGTATAAAGATAGGTCCAGCAGCGCATTTTCTCTGAGTGTCAATCTACCATCTATCTGCTGGTCGGGTTAGGTGTTTGATCTCCCGAGGTTCCAAGGGGACGCCCACCTCGTATTCGTCTTTCCTAGGAATTGAGAGACCGGCCCTGGCCTGACACGCTGGAGTCGAGAGGCACAGAAAGGGGTAAAAATTATACCTGGATGTGGTCCTTTGTTTAAGTATATATATACATAGACTTAGAGCTCTTTAAAGATTAAGCTGTCACTTGGTACCATTATTTCTATTTTCTATCTTTATTTTCTTTGTAACCATTTTTAAAATCTGTATTTGTTAGCATTTAAGAAATAGAGCAATAGCCATTGTAACCATATGCTTTTATAAGTCTTTTAATAAACCTGTAACTGTTTAAGTTTTAACCTGACTCCTTCAGTTGCTGTAACAGAACCAAGCACAATTTAAAAGAACTTCAGCCGGTCATAAAAGGACAGACATAGGGAGAGCTTGGGCGTTTGGATCTGTGTCACTCCCAGGTGACAAGATCCGTTGGGGCACCTTTCCAGCCTTTCCCAGGCTGCCCGCTGCGAAGGAACCCCTGTGTTCTAGCAGTTAAAATCTAAGGTGTAATAAGCTCTTTCTATATAACGGGGCGTCTGTTGGCCTGCTGGCCACCCTCTGCGACGGGACCCCGGTCCTAGCAGTAAAGACATGGACGTTAAACCTTTTCTCAGAAGCATACACACACACACTGCCCTGACCGTCGGCTGACAAGATATTCCTACCTTTAAAATTGCCACCTATCTAAAAGATTCTGAATGGATTCCCCATTTTAAAGAGCACCCATGTACATTAGTGGAAACATACCTTTGAAAGAACTATTATTAATTCAAGCATGGGAACAAAAGACTTGCTGCATTTCTCAGAGTTAGTGTTCCATTTGATTTTTAAAACATATTACCTGCACCATAATAATTGGCCCTCCATTTTGATAGAGAAGAGGCTTCATTTTGGGTAACAAGACACCCATCCACCTGTCTACAGCTGCTAGGTAATCTGCAATATACAATGTGGAAATTGTTGGCAGTCCACTTTTAAAAAAACAAAAACTATAAATGAGATGTTTTTATAATCAATCTAAACACAAAGTGTACAAGAGCAACAAATAATGAATCAATGACATTCTTCTATACTTTCTCATAACTTCATTAGTATGTAGGGAACTCAAGTGACTTCAAAACCTATACCTAAATCATTCTAATACAGTACAAACTAAAAACAAGAGGTAACGGAACCACACTACAGAAAAGTATTTAATTACTTTCAAGAACATTATCCTTTACAATTTAAGGGTCCAGCTCTGCAAATCCTTAAACACGTAATCTTGCGATTTTCCACCCCATTCCTATCTTACTCTTTCCATGCAGAAATAGTCAGCAAGAACGAAAATCTTATTCAGAGAGCACTCACATTTGTTATTCCTAAACTTTCAGTGGAAACAGTAAGACAATGCCACACTTGAAAATACAGTCTGAACCTACAGATTGGTCATCAATCTGCTTGCCATTGAAACATTTTTACAAATTCTTTTGATCTCCTTACCTGAATCAGAAGATCGGAGAATAACAGATTCTTTCTTTAATAGCCATGCAGGAAGACCCCCCTATGAAGGGGAAAGGAACCATTTCAATGACTTTTTTTAGGAATTACAAAGATAAATTTAATCAGCTATCACATAACTGTACATATTTTACCAATTAAGTACTAGTAATTGGCGAACTGTATTATCCAACACCATATTAAATTATCACTATTTAAGGACAACCCCCCTTGTCCTTAAATGATATTGGAAATCACTTAAGTAGGACTTGAACCCACAATTTTTAGTATTCTAAATGAGGAAGTTTAAATTCAATTTACCATGTCCCATTCTGCGCAGATATATGGTCCGGCTCTTAGTATTACCAACAAGCCAGTCTCATTAGCCAACTTCAGGAAATATTCTATATCTCTGTCATCAGAGAAGTTATATACACCTGGTTCAAATTCATGATAATTCCACGGAACATACCTATGAAGAAAACACCGTCCATAAGAAGTGATTTAAATTAAAATGAAAAAGGAACCCCCCAAAATGCCCCCTTAATCCAGTGCCCAGGAAACAGACTATATCTGCACCTCAAATTTACAGTCCTATAAAGATGTTTTTATTTCTAGACTAATGGAATTCAAACATGAATTTGGGACATAGCTCCTGTAAGGCATTCTAGAAACTGAAGGTGCTAGGGCTAGCACCAAGTAAAATCAGACACTCAGAAGGGAAAGAGATACCTCCATTTTTCACATAGTAATGTACTTTTCCCACATATTTCTTCCTTCCTAACAACATCAATGTAATGAAGTACATTTAAAAGAAAAAATAATTCATTGTGCATCCTCACAGCTTCATAACCCTGAAAAGCCATTGTGAAACAAAAGTCAAGCAGAAAGCCTCCTATAGCACTGCTATTGTCTAGGATTTTTTTTTTTTAAGGTTAAAATTTTTTATGGTTTGTAAAACAAACCAAGAGAACAATGCAGTACCAATAATACCTTTTATTGAGAGAAGAAAAGCCAGAACCAGTGCATGTATGGATTACATAAGTTTAAAAAATTATATAAGACAGACAACATATAGAAATTTCCAGCAACATCAAGCATTTTAATTAAGAGTTATCCACAGGTGTTCAGATGCTAAAATAAAACTTCATCTTGTGTTCATATACATTTGTTCTCAGATTTGTAACACAAGGGAAGAATCTGCACAATTTTCTGTGCAGCCAAGATCCATCCTTTCAGCTTTGGGAAGTAATTTTAATTTCCTTCCCAATCTAGCTATAATGTTTCCTGTATCCTTATTACTTGGCTCTTCTATAGTCTAGGATTTGAATATGAATGGAGTCAAGTTCAATGTTAGCTTTGTTTTCTTGCCTAGATTTGAAAGGCTAGGGAGATGCAAGCTGACTGCTTCCAAATTATATAGGATCATTAAAGCAGACAATTAAAATTAATAAAAAGCTACATGCTTACTTTTAATTCATCCCACAAATTAAAGCCACTGAAAGAACACATACCACTATTGACATCGTGATCAATCAATGTTTTTTCCACCCCCCACAATTTACCTTGTCGCTACTTCTGCTGAAAACGGTTCTTTTGCTATCTACATTAAATTACTTTGTCATTAAATTACTTTGTCATTGCTTAGACCATTGTTTCTCAAACTGTGGGTCCTGACCCCTCTGGGGGTCATGAGCAACTTAGAGGGGGGTTGCAGCAACTTAGAGGGGGGTCACGGTATGGCAAAGTTTGAGAACTGCTGGCTTAGACTGTTCTATATGAATTGGAGAACAGCAGCACATTCTAGCTTTCTGTTCTATGTTCTCTCTTCCAGTTGCCTACGAAGTGGGGGAGTCACTTTACAAACCAACAGAGCAACATTAAAGGCCTTAAAAGGCAACAAGAGTTTTTACAAAACTGGAATTATTTTATTTTAAGAATATCTACATTTTTAAAAGGACTGAAACTTAAAGAATCTAAAGGCAGCTGTTTCTTAGAGAATGAGTTTCCAACTGGTACAAACATACCTGCCCACCAGCTAACAAATTTAAAAAAACTATTATTTTAAATATTTCTCATATAAATTCAAAGCAGCCAACAATATCTCTTGGTTCTTCAAAGAAGCCTTTTTGCTACTAATTTCTCTTGGTGTAAATATCTGGCTCCATCTAGTGGTTAGTTACTTAACCACTTTCCAAAAAAAAAACCAAACACACACACCACACCTGTAGTCTCAACCGAGGATTTTTAAATTCCTATTACTTACGGTGAAAACACCACTATAAGAGACATTGTCTTATTGGTCAATATTTCTCCAACACATGAATACACATGCCACCTTCCCTCTTCTTCATGATTATCTAACAACCCTTTGGCAACTACACCAACAGTTAACAGTACACAGAAAGGCAGTTTAAGAAAAGTATTTTAGCTGTCTTTGAATACAGCTAAAAACAAGGATCATGGACACTGTATGGTTAGGCAGCTCTCCATGGTGGGCCAGTGATCACACAGGAGAGTCTGAAATAGTCATAAATGAAGATAGGACCTTTTAAAACTTTTGACTATGGGGTTACTAGTCTATATTTCAACGCTTCCCACACTTCCACTCCTGCACACACCACTAAAAGTTGAAGTATCAGCATCATTATAGCATTCATTTTTAATCACTTAATTGGGAAGCACATCTGAAGTTTTATCATGAAGATTTAAAGCCTTAACTACAGGACCAGTCTACCTGCAAGACCAAGGTGCTCTCTTATGTCCTGTTGTCAGTGTTTACAGGTGGGAGTTGCACTAATGGTCTTCTACTTAAATCCTCTGTCTTCTCTGATAGCCTCAGCCAGCAAACTGGCATAGTCATAGTCAGGATGGACAGAAAGGATTGGCTGGCCATTTTTGAAGGGAGGTAGCAAGGAATGAGGGGAGGGAAGGAACAGGGCTGGGAGTGGAAACAGGATCCACAGCAGTGGAGCAGGGAGGAGGAGGGGCGCTCCTGCGCCAGAGGTAGGGTTGCCAACTTTCTGAATGCAGAAAAACAAACATCCTTGCCATGCCTCCATCACCCTCTTCCTAAAGCCACATCCCTTCTCCAGTCCCCTTCCAATCCCTTCTCCAATCCTCCATCCCCTCTCCTGTCACACATACACTCCCCCGCCCCCACTCATTTTCACTGTGCTGGGCAGAGGGCTGAGGTGTGGAAGGGGCTGAAGGCTCTGGGCTGGAACCAGAAATGAATGAGAATCTCAGAGTGTGTGTATGTGTGTGTGTGGGGGGGGGGGGGGGGGGGATATAACAGGACTCTGGGCTGGGCCAGGGGGTTGGAGCGCAAGGGGGCAGTGAGGACTCAGAGTAGGGGTGCAGGATCTGAGGTAGGGCTGAGGGCAAGCAGTGCTGGCTCCACACTAGGACTAAGGAGTTTGGAGTATGGGAGGGGTGCAGGCTCTGGGAGAAGTCTCAGAGTTGGGGTGGGGGATTGGAGTGCAGGAGGGATGGGGGGGGCAGGCTCTCGGCAGTGCTTGCCTTGGGCAGCTCCCAGAAGTAGCTGGCATTTCCCTCTGGCGCCTAGGCTTAGGTGTGACCATTCAGCTCTGTGTGTTGCCCCTGTCTGCTGGTGCAGTCCCTGCAGCTCCCATTGGCTGTGATTCCTAGCCAATGGGAGCTGCCGAGTCAGCACTTGGGTGAGCTTAAGAGCCTCCCCTCCCTCCCATTGCCATGCCTCACATGCCTCAGCCTAGAAGCGGGATGGATATGCCAGCCACTTCTGAGCGCCACATGGAGCCAGAGCAGGAGAGGGAGCATGCCTTTGCCCACAGCACCATCAACAGGACTTTTAATGGCCCGTTCAGCAGGGCTGAGAGAAGCTACCAGGATCCCTGGTCTACTGGGCTTTCTGATCAAAAACTGGAGGCCTGGCAACCATATCCGGAGTGGTCACCTACTGGTTGTCCAACTGCCCCCCTACAATGTGCTTCCCTCTATCTACTCCAGATACTGTTGCCTCTCTCCCGCAGCCCCGCTGGCTCTCAGCCAATCAGGTAAGATTCAGGCAAAACCTACACATGGTGTCTTCTTTGGCAGGTTGCCCTGGGCCACCATCTGGACCATCCACCTCAAATGCGAGCCTGGAAGAAAATTATGTGACCCCATACATGCTGATTCCAAGGGTGCTCCAGAGCTCAAGCACCCACCCAAAAAGGGGGGAGAAGGGGAACTCAGCAATTGCAGTGCAAGATTAATTTTTTGTGGGCCATGGTGCCTCACGGCTCATGGCTCTGCCCACCTCTTTTCCTTCTCAGCCTCCTCCCACTCCCATCCTCACCTAAGTGTTATAAATTGTATCCAGAAAATCCTATGAAAGTTTGCACACATAAAGTAGGAGCAAACATGCAATCTTGTATAGGAATGAATGGAAGTTGAAAGCTAAAATTAAAAAAAAAATATCAAAAAACTTTTTTGAAAGACAATATTTCTAAAAGCGCATCAAAAGATTAAAAATAATTTTAAAAGTGCACCAAAAAGTCAAAAATAAAGGTTTAAGCTAGCAATTTAGGAGGAAGATTGGAGGGCTAAGTACAATTCAAATTAGTTGCTAACTGTTAGCCATCCAATCTTCCTCCTGAATTGCTAGCTTAAAACTTTATTTTTGACTTTGTTGGACTTTTTTTTAAATTATTTTAAGTCTTTTGGTGCGTTTTTAGAAAAAATGTTTTAAAAATTTTTTTTGTATATACATACAGGCAGTCCCCGACTTACGTGGATCCGACTTATGTCGGATCCGCACTTACGAACGGGGCTCTCTCGCCCCGGAGCTCGCAGGCAGCGGTCCCGCCACCTCGACCTCGGGGGCGAGAAAAGCTGCTCCCGGTGCCCCTGGTCTGCTGGGGACCGTCCCCAGCAGACCAGGGACACCAGGAGCAAAGCCGCAGCCACAGTGGGGTCCCGTGCCTCTGAGGCTTTGCCAAAGCAAAGCCTCAGAAGCATGGCACCCCACTGCCACTTTGCTCCCCGTGTCCCTGGTCTGCCTGGGGGCGGGGGGGCGCAGCTAGTGTGCTCCCCCCCCCCAGCAGACCAGGCTTTTGTTGTAGACCCTGGGGCAGAGCAACTGGGGCGCTGCCGGTTGGTGGGCACTGCCGCTCTGGGCACTACTGGCCCAACCCGGCAGCACCCCAGCTGCTCTGCCCCAGGCGTCCCCAAGTCAGCCGCTGCTGAAACTGACCAGCGCTGACTACAGGAAGCCCGAGGCAGAGTTGCTCTGCCCCGGGCTTCCTGGAATCAGCCGCTGATCAGTTTCAGCAGCAGCTGACTGGGGACGCTTGGAGTTCTTAAGTTGAATCTGTATGTAAGTCAGAACTGGCGGTCAGTTTCAGCAGAGGCTGAATCTGGACACCAGTTCCGACTTACATACAGATTCAACTTAAGGACAAACCTACAGTCCCTATCTTGTACGTAACCCGGGGACTGCCTGTATATATTTTTTACTTTTCTCTTTTTGGTCTTAAATCTAGTGTGTTTCAAGTAATAAAAACTCCAAGGTTCATTTTGATATCCTTATATATTTTGAGGTAGACTTTTACACAAAAATTTTTTGCACTAGGTATTTACATTTGTAATTAAAAACAGCTGTTGTGTTTAAGGCAAGGGTCAAGTAATTGAGGTGATCGATCAATAGTTTGGTTGGTTAAAAGGAGGGAAGGTTAGTTAAAAGGACAAACAGTGTTGCCCATTAGTTTGTTTGGATTGATTTTGATCTCTACGCCTTCTACAGAACGTACTTGACTGAGTGTCACAAATGGTTGAGCTGGCACAAAGTACTGAGAGCCAAGGTTCACAATTGCTCTATCCACCGTGGTCCCTTGTAGTTTGTGGACAATGGCTGCATAAGCGTGGATGATTGGAAGCATTCACCGCACCACCAAGCAATATCCAAAATTTGCTTGAAATTGACGTGATTGGCTCGATGATGTGCTTTCTGATATCACCTTCGAATTCAATTTCAACTGTGGAGATATCGGTTTCATGAATTTGGTTGCGGCAGAAGTAGGGCCATATTATATTTTGCAATTTTGCTGTTGACCAAGCCTTTTGCTTGGTCAACATTGTACAGAAGCATAACTGTAGTGCCCAGATGTATTACAATTATTAGGCCCTACTGCCAAAAATTCAAACATCTATGCCTGTCATGTAAGCAACTAAGTACATACTCACCACCTATTAATTGGTGGCTTTTGGGAGTTGCTTAGCACCCACAAATTCAAATATTAAATGTTTCATCATCTTTGGAAAACCCTCTTTATTATTATATACATACATGTGTCCAAGAAAGAGTATTACCTGTTCCACCTTGTGTCTCTCACTTTAATCTAAGTTTGAAAATTCTGGTCCAAATATTGATGGTGAAGAGCAAGTATTGAAAAATAAAACTCTTAGCTTGTGGCATTCCACATAAACGTTTCTAACATCTTAGTAATATACAACAGAGTAAACTCACCTCCCCTTTAAGTCTTGAAGTCTAGAATCTAGATCCCTGGCTCGTTCTTAGTGTGACATCTTAACTTCCTTTCTACTGCTGTACCACAGATTCACTCTGGAGTCTGCCCTACTTCAAATTTTCTAAAATGTTTCATATTTGTATATTATGAGACAAGGTTTTTTTAACTGCGGGAAATGGCATCATACTGAGAACATAACTTATTATAGTTAAAATACCCCACTTTATCTCTAAGCATGTGATTATTACTTTCAGTCTCCTACTCAAACTATGACACCTCTAAACTCCCTGCAAAGTGGGCAACTGTTATCCAAATTTACAACGGGGAAAACCAATACAAGTTTATATGCCAATACTATGTCAGAGCCAAATACCAGAAAAATCAGGAGAACCTGAATTGCAGTTCTGTGTTCACACCACTAGGTCTCACTGTTCTAAGCCCGCTGAAAGCTTTGGTAAACAGACAAGCTGTGTAGTGTCAAACTGTCAGACTCAGATGGGAGGAAAAAAGTTCCAGACATGCAGTCACTCCCCATTGAGTAGTGTGTGCCTACAGGCTGTATGCTAGAGGATCACAATTTATCTCAACTGCTAAGTTGTAATACAAGAAGAGGAGCAGAGTAGATAGAATTCAGATAATAGAGAGTGCTGTAGAGTAGCGCTCAAACGAATGCAATTTTCTATGGAAGTGTTTCGGTTTGCAGGGAGATCAGGATCCTCAAGTTCTCACTACAAATGATCCCCGAAACTGAAAGCAAAACCTTGACAAGCCAGCAATTCTCAAGCAGCCTTAACCTAACACCTCATCCCTTGGCTTAGGACTTTCACAGGTCTTAGCCCACTTCTGTGGGCACATTTTCTTTGATCCTTGCCATACCTAGGATGAAGGCAATACCAGCCAAGAGGGACAGACCAGAATATGGAATAAGAAACACATGTGCACAGCTGCCATTTACTCCCTTCCAAATCAACACTGCTCATTTAAAATGGACACATTTGCATTAAACAAAAATAAAAATCCAGCCTATAGTCAGATTGTTTCCTTTTATGAAAGACATGCCCCATATCTCAAAACACAGTTTTAAGTGGAACATCTGTCAGCTCAGCTACATGTTCACAATGCTCCTGGATTCTCTAGAGTCTGGCTAACAATAATGTAAAAGAGGCTGCCTTGTTCAGCTTGCCCTCCTCTTCCCCCACTGTTCTGGTTTAAGACTTCTCCTAACAAGTCAAAAGCTACTTACGTTTGAATAGCATCAAGCCCTGCCATCTTCATCTTCAACAGACGGTCTTTCCAATAGTATCGAGGCACACGGGAGTAATGAATGCTGCCCGAGATGTAGCGGAATGGTTTCCCATCCTTGAGGAAGTAGTTGTTATTATAATCGATCCCAAAACTCCTTGGGGATGCATTCTGTGAATCAAGATTATCAGATGTGAGCTTCAACCTCCATGAAAAGGACAATAGTTTTCTGTTAAAACACCCTGCTTACTAAACTCTTCAGTCCACTAGATCTCTGGCAAGTTCAGAAGCCCAACCGGTTGTGATGTCACCATTTTTGGACTGCTTGTCCCATTTGGTGCAATCTGATCCACTTCAAGTAGGCAAGATGTGCTCTTCTGTAGGACTAGACTTAAGATCTTTCAGTATTATTTCAAGAGACTGCGTCAGAGGCTGATAAACCATCCCATCCCTCTCCTCCATTTTGCAGCAGAATTTTAATATGAATCTCCCAAAAATTGCTCCCAACACATGCCAAATAAACCGAGCTAAGTAAGACCAAAAGAACCATAGCAGACATGTAGGCCAGGCAGTGATGGCAATAGTTGCTGCACTGAAGTGGTTTGGTTTTTCATTGCCTTACACCCTGGACTGTTTTACATCTGCTTGGTGCTTGGTACATCCCTACGCAGAAGAGCACTCCTGATGAGAAAGCAGCATTCACACTTGCCATGGCAAAACTTTCGTTGGGAGTAGAAGAGTTAAGCAGCCACGAACAACAACAGTTTTGTTAATCAACTGCAAGTGTAGACAAAGCCTATGTTATCTGAAGGGTTTAAGAGCTTAGTCTACTATATTTTTGAGAGAGTTTGTCAGTCTGTTCAAGAACTCCTCCTAAACAGAAAGAGCTGGGACCACCCCATTCAGCGTACAGCTTCCTCTTCATAATTTAAAGCAAGGGAAGGGTTTGGTTGGGCCAGGAAAATGGGATGTGCCTGGAATGGGATTGTTTCTCATAAAACCAAACAGAAAAGAGACAATCTCTAGGCAGGTAAAAGGGGCTGACTTGGGGCACCCGCCTCCCCCATCCAGGACTGCCCCAAGACTCCCACTCCCCATCCCCCAGATGCCCTTTAGAGGTATGAGGGGTATGTGTGGCTGAAGCTTTACCTCCTGCCCACCCCCGATTCATATGGAAACATTGCTGGCTGCTCCCCTTTGTCCGAGAGCGAGGGGGAAGCATACAATTTGCTGCATTCCTCACTCTGGCTGAGGACCCCACTGGGAAGACAAACCTGGACTTGCCACATCCGAGGGACATGGACCCTTGCCCTTGGCCCCAAGCTGCTGCAGTGACAGAGAGTAGGATAGTCCTCTCTCCCCCCCAGAGCAACCTGCATACTGAATCTCTCATCCTTATCCCCCACCCCAGAACAATGATTCAAATGAAGCATGCACATTTTCATTTTATTAAAAAAAAAAACCCAACCCAAAATTAATTGAGTTGAGGAGTCAAGTAACACCGGGTAAACCTTCTAGTTTCTAATAAGTGGAAGACTGTTTAGTAGCCAAGGCTCTTAAATCTCCATTAGTCTCTATATTTAAAAAAATAATCACTTTTCAGTACCGGTAAAGGAAGGAGAGTTATTCAGACACATGGGGGAAAAAAAGACTGCAAATTTCTGCCAAACAACATAAAAACAGCCATACTGGGTCAGACCAAAGGTCCATCTAGCCCAGTGTCCTGTCTGCCTATAGTGGCCAATATCACATGCCCCAGAGGAAGTGAACAGAGTAAGTAATCCTCACATGATCCCTCTCCTATCATCTATTTCTAGCCTCTGACAAACAGACGCTAAGGAGATATTATCTATGAAGTTAGAAATGTAAAGCAACATATATTGCAACCAAACCCCTACATTATAATCCAACACAATTAACAAATTCCCATCAGCTCTAAATGTAATATTGGACACTCCTATAGTTCCTTCCAGCTGAGGATCTCAAAGCAATTTACAATCAGCAAACTAAGGTTCAACACACCCTCGTATGTGTCCATTTGGCAGATGAAACAACTAGAGCAGAGCATTAAGGGCCAGATTCTGATACCTTAACTCCATAAATGTAGGTTCACTCTTCAAGTGCTTCCACTGACTTTAGCAAGGTGCAATCCAGCATCCAGAGTACTGGAATCTTGACTTGAAGTGACTTGGCAAAGACTGATTCCACAGGAAGTCATTGGCAGAGGCAGAAACAGAATCCAGATTATTCTTCAATCCTAGACTTATGATTTTAAAGGGCTGCTGCACTTTACATTTTGTAAAAATTGGGAGGAAAGGGGGGGAGGAATCAATTAAAAAGTATTTTTAAAATCATGAACCCTTCTGCATTGAGAATCTGAAAGAGAAACTGGCTTCATGCACAAGAATGAAAGTAAAATCAGCATCATTCTCCAAGCAGAAAGAGTAATAAACTGACCAATGAACTGGATTTTTATAATTGTAACATTTAATAATCTAAACTGTTATTAGTACCAAGATAACAGTAATATGTTGAAGATACATATTTGTAAGTTAACAGTACACTTTAACCATTACATAGAAGCCTTCTTGTTCCCACATACTCCTAGTTCCTGCTTTCAACCAGATGTTTTGCATGACAGTATTGTTTTTAAGTCACTCACCCTCAAGCACGACCTTTGCACATTTCCACATATGCACACAAAATCATCTTCAGCTAGCATCAGGTGGTAGGTCAGAAGTCAAAACACAAACTGAAAAAATAAGCAGCATACTTGTCTAAATGAAACAGACCTTCTAAATTGGGTGAATTCAATACAGGTCAGAGGTGCCAGCCTACTTTAAATTCTAGATGGGTGAACCTAAGTCAATGTAAGACAAAACACTCGTACCTTCAACTGAGAGAGGGGCCAAAGACCCTAGTAAATAGATTAGAAAAAAAACAAATGTTAGAACAGGAAAGCTGGGGGAGATTAAAAACCAATGATACTGGATGAGGGCACCCAGTTGCAAACTCTTAACCCCAACAAATAGTCCACAAAGGGATCAGTGGAGACCACCCAGAGGAATTCAGCCCAAGTGTGTGACACAATTAAGGAACAGAAGTAGGTTCCACAGCCAGAGAATACATCCCTACTGAACTTCTACCTCCCAGACTGATGGATGGCCATCCCAACCAAGGCCAGAAGAAGGTAAATGAAGGATCACACAACTACAGAGGAGGAATCCATAAAAGAAAAGATTTGGGGAAAGTACAACCAGCACCTCAGCTGAAGGATCTGCAGGAGGTAGAAAAAGGGTCTGTTGCAGTGGAAGTAGGCATGTGCGAAAGTTGCCCCTACAACACAAAACAGGATGTGCGCCAGTCAAAACCACAGCTTCACATGTGGAGGAAACCAAAAGCATTGGTGTGGATACCCAATAAATTCTTAACTTTAGTAGGCTTGAGGGAAGACTGAAAGAACTGGGCTTGTTTATTTTAGAGAAGAAAAGACTGAAGGGGGGACATGATGGCACTTTTCAAGCATCTAAAAGGGTGTCACAAGGAGAAGGGAGAAAAATTGTTCTCCTCAGCCTCTGATGATAGGACAAGAAGCAATGGGCTTAAACTGCAGCAAGGGAGGTTTAGGCTGAACAACAGGAAAAACTTCCTAACTGACAAGGTGGTTAAACACTGGAATGAATTGTCTAAGGAGGTTGTGGAATCTCCATCACTGGAGATATTTAAGAGCAGGTTGGACAGACATGTATCAGGGATGGTCTAGATCAGCAGTTCTCAAACTTTTTGGGCTCTGGAGCCCTTTACACATGTGTAAACATTTATGCGGAACCCCAGAGGTGCACTGATTGTATGTGTTGTACCTATTGATGTTTCCAGATTGTCAACCTCACAGAGCCCCTGGAGCTCCATGGAGCACAGTTTAAGAAACACTGGTCTAGATGGTGCTTGGTCCTGCCGTGAGGGCAGGGGACCGGACTCGATGATCTCTCGAGGTCCCTTCCAGTTCTAGTGTTCTATGATTTTCCAAAAGTTACTTCTAATCTCCTTCCTATTGGCATTTGGCTTCAGGGTTCCCCAACAAGCAAACCCTCTCCAATCAGGCAGTACCAATTCCTTTTTTACTGTAGTTTATGTTTTAATATTCTCCACTGCACCTATCAGGACATGAAGGACCATAGTATAAACACTCAAAGTATATCTTGAGAGAAAGCTGTATCCAGAACTGAAGGAAATGAGAAGGAAAAAGAGAGTTGGAGGGTGGGGGGAAATGAAATCTGGTTTGCTGGGGGTAGGGGAAGGAAGAAAATTAGTTAAAAAGGTGCACTCAATAGGCAGGAATAACCTGGAAACTCAGAGTGTTGAGGGATTATGGTATGGGAGCATGAGAAAAAGAAGCCTAAGGACTGGCTTTGCCCTGCTCCCCCACTATTTGGCAGGTACTTTGGAAACTCTACATGTCACTATTTAGAAAACAACCAACCTTCTAGGAGCCCAAGGTCTATACAGAAGGTAGAACAGCTCATTAAATGGGTATGTTATGCAACATGACAGCAAAGAGAACTAATGCAATTTTAAAACGGCCACACAAACAGCATGTCATAGACCAAAAAGGTAACAATCAGCACGGCTCTGGTATGATAGTCCCTGGAATAGGTTAGAGGAACACTACTAGAAGAGGAAAGAGCCTATTCACATAAAGTTACCATGGGGTGGGAACTTACAGTGCAACAGCTCTGATCGGTTGAACCACAGGTTCAAAACTCCCTTCCCTTATTCCCATGAATGTTTAAAAAAAAAAAAGAACACATGCCCTTCAGCTTTGGCGTACCTCTCCATAGCACTTCTCTCCAGTCCCCGCCATAGTGAGTATGGCTTGATGCGGGGTGGAGGCAGGAGAGAGGGGTAGGAAATGTTGTGTCACAGGAAGTTATATAATTTTGGTCCCTGTTCCCTGAGTAGCAGCATAGGGCACTGAGCTCCAACACTATTTTCCACAGGCAATGATGATTTAAGTTGATGTCTCACTCTGGAGGATATCAGAGGCACAGACAATACAGCTGCTACTGGCTTCCTGAAGCCACACAGACCCATATTGCCAACCAAAGTCATGAGGCATAGGGAAGAAATAAGGCTGCCATCCCTAGCAATCACTGAGGAAGGACTGCAGAGTACCTGCATGAAAGTTTCATCAATATCTCTCAGAAGGATAAAAAGCAGGACAATGTAGCACTTTAAAGACGTAACAAGATGGTTTATTAGATGATGAGCTTTCGTGGTGACCTTCCTTTTTTCACTTGCACACTTGCACACAGGAATATCAAAACTCCCTACACAGAGTGGCCTGGATGCATGGTACAATGCTTTGCATTTGTGCCTTATTAAACTTAATTGCTGAACTAAAATTTTTTTTTCAACTTAATCCCTGAACAGAGTATGATCATTACAGAAGACGCTTGTCTCCACCATGGACAATATCAACTTTTTATTAATTGCGTGGAGCAGTAATAATCTTAGCATTCAGTGCATTCATTACATCAATACTATGACTTAAAAATAGGCATGCTGATTCTCCAAGGCATATGGTTTTATATTATAATTTTCACAAAGTGATCATAAGTTTTGGGTATGCTGCAAATGGTGCTCAAAGTACACTTTTCAATCATTTTGCATTCTAGTAGAAATCAAAATAAAAAAATATTTAATTAAATCCCAGAGCAATCACCATTAAAGACAACAAAAACAGATGAAAAAGAAAGTTAATAAATAAGGCATAAAGCTTTTAGATCCTCCTATCAGAAAAGTTATGCTTTCTATTGTTATACAGGCATTCACACAAGGTCAAAATGTTCGTACAGTACAATTTAAAATCACTGGCTTCCTGAAGGGGTCAATCCTCCAGACTGATTTTTGTACACATTTGCATTATCTTGGAAAGGGCTGGAGGGAAACAGAGCTAACTGACATTTCAGGGCTCACTGAAGGCTTGGCTCCATTATGAGGTGTCTAGACGCCATGGTGATCAATTTAGCCAGTCTAATATAGACCAGTTAAATCAAACGCCGATCTCTGTCAACTCTTGTATTTAACGAAACGAGATGAATAAGGAGAATCGACAGGAGAGTTTTTACTCACAACCGCCCGCAGTGTGAACCCTGTAAGTAGATCTAGATTTCATGAATTTGAGTTACGCTACTAGCAACTAAAATTGCATAACTTAGATCAACCTGTCCTTGTAGTGTAGGCCTGCTCCCAGAAACTAACACCGAAGCAAACGCCTGTGCCTGCCTCCAATGGAAGGTTCTTAGCTACAGAATTAGCCTGTGCAACTTGGCAATAATCCTCAGTGTGGCCTAGAGAGAATGTGCTACCAAGTTGGAGACATGGATTTTAACTCAGGTCTTTCACTGACAACAAGAACTGGAGACTATCACTGGGGGCAAACTCGTGGTGGTCAGGTAGCAGCAACACCAACTCGGCCTGGGAAAGAGCAGTCATAAGGCACACACACAGTGGATATGTGGGGCTCTGTTTGTGTTTTGAGCTCTTCAGATGAAAGATGCTGCATAGATACAAAGCATTTTGTGAAGGTGCAGTGTATTTAGATACTGGGAAACTAGAGAGAAGTGGTTCAGTGGTTACGGTGTTAGCATGGGACTTGGATTCAATTCCCCTACTCTGCCACGTTTCCTCTCTTCCTCATCTGCTAGAGCGTCTTTATGCTCAAAGGACTGGTGTGAGGAAGATAGTGAAATGTTTCAGATGCCGTTTAAATGGACACAAAAAGATGACCACCTTTTTCCAAAGCGCAACAATGAGGGGTCTTGACGCCAGGAAATCTACACACATACAGAAGTTAGAATCCCTAGAAGTTAGAAGTTAGAACTTCAGAGTTACAAACTGAGCAGTCAACCACACAACTCATTTGGATGCAGCAGCAGACACAATTATGCAACAGGAGAAACCAAAAATAGAAAATTCAGTACAGTACCACGTTCAATGTAAGCTACTAAAAGATTTGAAAAGGCAAGGAAACTTTCCACACTTGTTTCATTTAAATTAAGTTGGTTCAACATAGGGAATGGTTAACCAGTTATGGTGATGTTTACCAGTTACAGTTAACTGGCGGGAGCTGGAGCAGCCCCTGCCCACACCATGGGCAAAGGTGCTCCAGCTGGAGCATGTAACATTTAACTGATCAAATGGGATTTTACATCCCTTAACACAGAATTTTTCCTCTGCATAGTGAAGTTTCACAACTGCATGAAATCAATGTTCAATTGTAATCTTCTGAAACTTTGTGCAGAATTATGAACATTTCAGAATTACGTACAACCTCCATTCTTGAGGTTTTCATAACTCTGAGGTTTACTGCAATGCTATTTAATCCAATTCCGGTAAAGGGAAAATATTAATTTACAAACTAGATTACTTTAAAGTAAGTTCAAAATTTCAAGTACCTTTCCCGTCAGGCACGGCTGTTTTATTTGTATATTCTCTCTCTCTCCATTTGTTGGGTAAAAATCTTATACAAACAGAAAGGAGAAATTAACTATACAATGGAAAGAAATTACAAACTAAGTCTACCTCAAGGATACAAATGGGGGAAAAAAAAGGTTTTTTTGTTGTAGTTATTTCAACTATAGATTTTAAGGCTATGTCTACATTAGAGCCCTTACAGCAGCACAGATGTATTGATACAGCTGTGCCGCTGCAAGATCTCCCATGTAGCCACTCTATACCAATATGAGAGAGCTCTCCAATGGGCATAATTAAACCATCTCTAAAGAGCAGCTGTAGTTATGTCAGCAGGAGAGTATCTGCTGCAGACATAGCACTCTTCATACCAGCACTTCCGTGGTGAAACTGTCAATCGGGGGCAGGGTATTTTAATCACACCCTTAACTGACAAAAGTTTTACTGATAAAAGTGCTAACACAGACACTCTCACAAAGGTCCTGAACACTCAGAATGAAATGAGAATTTGAGCTAATAATGCCCCTTTTATAAGCCCTTTATTAAACACCCACTAGATAAATTCTATACTTCGTCACTATAAAAGTCTCTCAAATTCTTATGATTTGGATTGTTGATCTAGATTTTACAGGAGCCAATACAGAGGGACGCCAGCCCTCCAGGACTGTCTTGTAGTCTAAAGGAACTAAAGTTTTAATTGATCTTTAATTAAAAGATGGGTCATATAATAAAATCTCCAGGAATAAATCCAACCAAAATTGGCAACCCTAGCATGGATAACTTGCTTCACTAGTGGTTTTGCAGTAACATCTATAGGTCCCAACTGAGATCAAGGCCTCAGAATACAAAACAAACAGAATCCTTGCCCTTTCCTCCCCTTCAATTCCTAGAGTAGGAGTCAGCAGGAATCAATAAGCCTGAATGAAGACTTTGTAGAGCACACGGGGGAAAATTTACATCAGTTTTACCACATCTCCCAGTGGACAAACTGTGCACCATTAGGAATTAGGCAGCACTCCATCAGATGGCAAGAATCAAGTAGAATGTGAGCCAATGACAGATTACAAAATATTGAATACACACAGTAAGCAAACTTAAAATGAAACACCAATGCCATGGCGATAACTTTTCAATGAGGCATCTTAACAGCACAATGAACACATCTAATTGACTTATGGATCACTTCCAGTCATCTGTCATGGGTGTTTGATAAGCCTACAAGATGGTGGAAGAAACAGTGCTATCTGCAGAAGGAGCAGCATCAGCTTACAAAGCCAAGTCCATCGCTGCTCTAACCTCACCAACTTCCCCAGTGTTATATCGCGGATGGACTTGGCTCAGGGACTTGTGCATATCAGAGTCAGTTCTACTGGCTGATAGAAGATACAACATTTTCAAGCTGGCAAACCATTCAGGGAGAGCGCAGGATGATCTCCGTTATTTCAGCTCTGCTACCCAGCCTCATTGGAATTCCATAATACATAGTCCCCGGGCTGACATATATGAAAGAGCTCTGTCCCAATTTATACAAGCCAACGAAGAAGGGATTCAGTAAATAGGCACCAGCATTCAGAGGGAATATTTGCCCACCGTGAGTGTGGCCAGAAAGGACCAAGTTTATGTCTGGCCGTTCATGGAGAGCCCATTTTGCAGCCAATGGCTGATGAGCCAGAAGTACTATTGCATGATCAGCACTACAGTTACTTAAAGCTTTTTTTAAATCCATGCCGTGACCAGAATAGCGCAACATCTGAGCTTCAATATCATCAACGCCAGCCAAACAGAACCAATCAATGCTGCTCCTTGGAGAAGAGATCTTCACATTCTCATTGTGGAGTGGACGAATATTAAATGACTTCAGCAACTCAAACCAATTGTTGACATCAGAAGTATAATACTCATGGTTTCCAGTGACAAAGTAAGTTCCCAATGGGGAATTAAGCTCACTAAGAGATTCGGCAGCAGGGCGGATGGCCATCACTTCAGAATCCGATAGATCACCTACAATCACAGTGATATCTGGTTTTAAAGCTTTGACCATCTTCACTACCATTCCAAGTTTAGTCTTCCCTACAGTGGGTCCCAGATGGATATCGCATATCATCACCACCTTTAGGCCATCCATGGACAAAGGCAGTTTGTGAATAGGAATCTCCACTGTGGTCACTGCAGGAGGTTGGGAGGCATTCAACAACCCAACAGTAGTCAGTGCAATTGTTACCATGACAGCCAGAATAGGCTTAATCATAGTTTTACTACTCTTATGGACACCACTTGTCTGAGCACCCCTCCTGATCAAGAGCTTATAAACTTGTTCTACAGTGCCCAAAGCAAAGAGAAAGAAAACAAGGATTATATAGGCTCCTAGACATGTGTAAGAAGCTAAGGAAAAGAAACTGGGCTCTTCTGCGATAAGAAACAACAGTGTAAAAAAGCTTGAGTGTGCCAAGGCTAGAAACATGAGTACAGCTATTTTCCATGGCATGAAACAATAGGAGCTGGCAGCTGAAAGCCTGTAGAATGTGGTCACTATACATCTCCAGATATAAAGAGAACCTATGAGCATCAGTGCATTAACAAACAGTGCCATCTGTAATCTCTGCAGCCACCTCCGTGTACTGAATTCAAGTCGCTCTGCCAGGAAGGTCCGGGATATCATCATGAAGACGAAGACAACACCAGCAGCCACTGTAGCCTTTGCTTCAAGCGGCAATTGCCTGAAGGAGATCATCTCTACCAGTCCCTGCACCTTCCTGTTCTATAGAAGTTTCCAGTAGGTAAGAACGTGGTTGTGAAGGGACTTCTTGGTCAACTTGGCCTGCAACCAGGAACCAGCATCAGCTTTTTTATATTAGACATAAAATCCCCTTTTCCCAGGCTAGAAACCAGACAGAGGCGTTATCCACCATCTAAAGCCCAGAACACCAAGGCTGAGGAAGAGACAACTGTCACTATCAAGGATAGCTATAAAATGTACATTAACTTAGAATAGCTATGATCTGAGAACCCAGTCCTGATCTCTATACCTCATCTACCCTCAAGGTTCCCAGATAAGTTATAACAAAAACCTATGAATGATAAAGCAGTAATACAAATTCTCATAATTCTGGCATATTGTTTCAAATCACACAGTTATGATTGCTTTCCAAAAACCAATAAAATATTACCAGACCTTGTTTACTCCACAGAAGAAACACAACTATAGTTAATACTTTGCATTCACTACCTAATCTACTTCCCATGCACAATAACCTTGGAAAATTGAAGATGGTGCATCATTAAGACACTTCTCTACACCCATAACACAGAAACTCTTCTAAGAATCAGTAAGAAAAAAAAAGCAAAAAGCTACAAACATAATCTTTGATCATACAAATTTTCTCTCAAGTTGCGACGTCTGTTTCGCAGCTTAGCGAATTATCCCTCCTAAGCCAGCAGCATGGTTATTCATGATGCGCTGGACACTTTTCAACTACTCCCCTTTTAAAAGGGGCTCTACACATTTTGATATGGTTCCGCTCTCACATAAACAAGAATACCAGGGCTTCCAATTTTTTGTTTTATTTTATGAGTTTGTGTATTCGTGTCAGGTCAGTTTGTAGTCTCGCTCTGAGAAATCAAATTATTCCAGAAGTTTATTTTAAATATGGGTGACAAACTAAAATAGTGTTTTTTCCCCAGTGACCCATGGTGGTGACTAAATGAATATCAGAATGATGATATAGCCATCAATCATTCAGTTCCAGGCTTCAGCCATTCAGTATCACTGGAGCATAAACATAAAGCATGAAAACTACTTCCTCCATCTCATCCCATACTTCTGCTCCTCAGAGAAACTGTAAGGAAAAATAATACATGCACATCAAAAATCCCTTTAAAGCAGCCTTGAATAGTTGCTCAGAGACGGGAAATATAAAGGCCTGCACTTTCAAGGTGACAGTGTACTCATTTATGGCAAACAAGTTTTGAAAGATAGTTTAAAGCAACATTAATTTAGGGTGTGTGATGTAGTGGGGATTGTGTTCACTCTCTTATGTGATGATTCCCTCATTGCAACCCCGTGTGTGCGCCTCAGTTTCTTGGGCACTGCACCAGTGTCAGAGTGAGGATAGAAATCTTCAGGGCCAGCTTTAGGCCAATTCGCCCAATCCCCCAAATCAGGCCCTGCACCTAAGAGGGCCCCTGTCAAGTTACTGGATCTTGAGGGGAGCAGCCAGATCACTGATGCACCCATAGGTGGGGGGTGTTGGCCCCAAAAATGGTATAGAAGTGGCCCATGTGAGGTATTGAATAGAAGCTTACTGTCTGATAATCCTATGTACGCTGTTCATGTGTTTGTATAATGTCTGTGTGTGCAACTATTAGCATGTAATGGTATGGATACTGAAGATTTCCCTGCATGTGGTTGAGCATTGGGCAGGGCCGGGCCTGTGGACGTGCTAATTAGCGAGGCCCTGTGGGACAATGGCTCTCAATGGGCCAAGGACACCTAAAGAATGGGGGCTGTTACCTGAGAGCTGCCAGCAGGGAACACAGAGATTGGCCTCGGGCAGTTGACCTGCTACAGCCAAGAAGGGACCAGGATGGAGGGATAAATAGGCCATGTGGTCAACGCCATCTTGTTCTCAGCTCAGCACTTCATCCCAGAGGCAGCATTGCAGGGATCGAAGAGACCGGAAGACCTGTGGACCCATCCTGATGGTAGGATGTGCAACAAGGACTTTTAAACCAGCAGCTGTAATATCTCTGCTAGAGCCTGCATCGAGAACTGGGAGATTCGGTGCATGTAATGTAATATTCTTTAACAACCTTACTCTCATGCTTTTTTTTCTTGTGATAATAAACGTTTAGATATAGATTCTAAAGGATTGGCTCGGCGTGATTTGTGGGTAAGATCCAGAGGGTAAATTGACCAGGGATCTGTGGCTGGTTTCTTGGAACCGGACAGGACTTGTTCGGGGTAGGTGGGATTGGGTGCTAGGACCCCCCGCCCCCCACCTGTGTATAGGCCCGGGGCCATCTGGGGCATGGATATTGCTGGGGTGTCGGAGGGGTTTTGCTCATGAGGCTTCAGGCAGGCTGCTGAAGAGCTGTGTGGGACTGGTTTGTGGCCTGTTTGGAAAGGTCACCAGTCTGGGGAGTGTAAGAAGCCCCGGATTTGAGCAATTCGCCCTGAGCGGACGCCCTCAGCTGTGCCCAGACACAGCCCGGTCCGTCACAGCCCCGCACCCTAAAGCAAGTGGGCCCCGTGCCCGAAAGCCGGAAGTGTGCTGGTGTGCCAGGCATGCTGCGGGAGGGGCCGTTGGCCCCAGAGAAGGAGCATGGGGGCTTCCCTGCGCTGCAGGAGAGGTGAGTTGAGCACAGGGGTTTCCCTGCGCCCCGGAGGGGGAGCTGGCCCTGGGGTTTGGCGGGAAGGTGGGACTCTGCCCTGAGCTGGGACCTTAAAGGGACTGTGACTCTTTTTTTGTGTGCTGGTTTTTTGTGTGGGGGGGGTTTTTTTTTTTTTTGCGCGCTCAACCAAAAATCCTGACTGTCAAAACTGTTCAAATTGGTGCCGCACACGTCCTAAAGCTGGCCCTGGGAATCTTGTGTATGTGCTAAAATGGGGCAGCCTCCCCTCAGTGAGAGCCACACACAATAGCTCAGTCTGTCCTGTAACCTGAGCCTAGGTGGTGGAAGCAACCAGGTGACACCTTGCCCAGGAATCTGAACAAAGGAGTAGGCAGAGGCAGCCTGGAGGGCTGGGACTAGTTGCTGGGTGTGTGAGGTTTTTTGGGGGGGCAGGTTTAGGCCTGGGCAGAAGTCCAGAGCCGTGGCTCTGGGCCCCCTTATCTCCCAAGAGGGACTGTACTGAATGTTCCTGTAACAAGAAACCTTCTGCTCTACTTGGTAGCTGAGAGAACATGGGACTGCGGATGGGGGTGCAGGACCCGGTGATTCCCCCACACTCCGTGACAGGGTGGTCATCAGTCCTTTCCACACGTGTAGTTTAGGCCAGGATTTAGGGAGACTCTGAATCAACATGAGTTTTGGTATGGCAGCTAAGACTTAGACCCCCTCATCAGTACCTTGCAGCTTCCATAAACTAAACCCTTTTATGTGCATTCTGATAACATATTCTCTTTCTCCCCCACCACTAGCAATGTGAAAGGTTAACTGGAACTGATGCTTACCAGTTCCAGTTAATTGGTAACTGGTGGGGCTGGAGAAGCTCTCCACTTCCAATGGAAGAGGAGGGGAACGCTGCAGACAGGGGCCTCTCTAGTCGTCTGAGCAGCCCCTGTTCACAGTGGGCCCAGGCATACCGCAGGGGGCTGCTCCAGCCAGGCTAGAGCCTGGGGAAGGGGGGGGCGCCCCTCTGCCCACACTCCTTTTAATCGATTAACCAGTTAAACAATGTTTAACCTGTTAATAAATTAAACAGTATTTCACATCCCTATCCCCCACACTCTTATTTTTAAATCATGAGGTCACCAGAACGACTATTTTAAGTTTTTAATTAATATTTGCTTTTTAAAAATAATTCAAAAAGGTGATGTACTGTGTTACTGACTGTTGTCAGTTTAAACCAACCTCTCCCCCACCTAGAGTCATTCTGTTTTTATTATGTGTTAACTTTATCTAAAATATGTATACAACATTTAAATGGATGACCATTAAAATAATGCTAAGAGCTTACTTCAAATGCAACAAAACCAAAGGAAATGCTGCCTTACACCTCTTCACTCAAGCCTTAACTGGAAGTACAGCAATTCCTCACTTAACACTATATATGTTTCAGAAAATGATCGTGTTAAGTGAAAACGTGTTATGTGGGGTCAATCTTCCCATTGAAAATAATGGAAAAGGTGGGGGTCGCGTTTCAAGCGGTGGTGTCTGCTGGGTCCCAGACATAAGGTTGAAGGAGAAAGGGGACTGGGTTACAACAGAGAGGGGAGGTGTTTGGCTCTGGGGAAAGGAGGGAAAGGGAAGGAAAGGAAAGGGGGATTGGGTTGGGAGCATGCCCCTGTGATGGGTCTGATGGGACCCGCACTGCGTCTGGCAAGGGGAGGGTTGCTGGGGAATGGCGCGGTGAGTGGCAAACCTTCCGCTACTTTGCAGAGAGGTGAGGGAAGCCCCGCACAGCCACCAGCAACAGACGGGCTGGCAAAATCGTGTTATTCCAGGGTCGTGTAATTCAAAAAATGATCCCTAAAAATAAAATCGTGCTATTGCGAAAACGTGTTAAGTGGACACATGTTAAATGAGGAATTACTGTATTGCAACCACTATAGGACTTTAGCAAGACTGTAACCTGGAATGTGGCTTTGATGCATATCTATATAGAAGGAACAAGTACAATGATAAAGCATATTAAAAATGGTGGGGGAAAAAGTGGATACGCTTGCCTGTTCTCAAACCACACCAGTAAATCATGTTTTCTACTGGGTATGTTGTCGGAAGCTGGCACCATCAGAACAGCCCACAAACCAAACACAAGCAAGGCTGTTAAAGATGTAGAGTCATATAACTCGTCAAGATGAATATTCAGAATCAAAGGCTAAAATAAGGCTAACAAGGGGGCGGCGCTGTAATGACAATTCATGGCTTTATGGGTGAGAGTTCAGAAAGCATTGAGCAGGAAGACAGATCTCTCCCTCACTAAACCCGGTAGCACAAAATCCCTTTGCTGCAAGAAACAGAAGACCCTGCCTCAAACAAGCCCAGAATCACAACTCCATAACCAAGGAAAGGGAAAACTAATGTAGCAGAGTTAAGTAACCTGAATCTGTCCCTTCCAACAAGTTGGCTCCCCACAGCAGCGTCCTGTAACCTCCACAAGCATCAGACAGATTAGTTCCCTTTCGGATGGGGGTATCCAGAGCACTGAGGAGCAAAAACCGACTCGCCCGTTCTTCAAAAATACAGTTGAAACCACAGCAGCAGATTACCCTGCTCCTTCCTCCCCGCCCCGCCCCAGCAGCCCTGCGAGGCAAGGACATCGGGGGCTCAGAGAGCAGAGCCGCCCTCTCTGCCATGCATCCACCCCGTGCACCCCACCGCCTGCAGCCAGCCTTGACGAGGCGCTGGGGGGACTGAAGAGAAGGGCCCCGAGCCGCCCCAAGACGTTTGCAATGTGTGTACGTAAAGGGAGGGGACCCAGCCCCCCAAAAATCTCCCCAGGGGCTGGGCTGTGATTGGTGCGTCTCCCTGCTCCCGCCGTCTCTGCAAAGTCTCCGCCCTGAGCCGAGCTCCGCGCCCGCAGAGGTGCCCAAGGCCGGTCCCCGCTCCCCCATGCGCCCCGCCAAGGAGCTGGGCCCAGCAAGGCAGCGCTCCGCGGGGAGACACGTACCTCTGCGCCGAGCCCCGCGCCGAGCAGCGCCACCAGCCCGGCGGCTCGCAGCAGCAGCAGCAGCATGGCCGGTGTCTGCCCCAGCTGCAAGCAGACGCCGAGCCCCGTCCCGTGACTGCCTCGAGTCAGCTGATTGCCTCAGTGTCCCGCCCAGCTCCCCGCCTCTCCCAGCCGCGCTCGCGGGCCCTGCGCCCCGGCCCGGGGACTGGTTGCACCAGGCGCGGCCCTGCCGGCTCCTGCACAGAACAGAGCGGATGGGCCCCAAGTAGGGGGGACCCCAAAACTACAGGGACGCTCCTGCAGGCACAGGGGGGGGGGGGGCTGGGGAAAGCGGAAACGTTTCAAACTCTCCCATGGCAGTGTTCCTGAAGCCCTCCTCGCCACCCACAAACACACTGGAATGGCTAAAGAACAAACACCTAAACAATCCCCAAAGTGTTAATTTCAAAATTTGAGGGGAAGGACAGAACGCACATGAAATAGCAACCACATAAGAAGTAAAAAATATATTAAAACTGGCAACCCTACCCCTGCCCACTCACACCCGTCTCCCTCCTCAGCCTTTCCCCCCAGCCTCACATGCTCCCGCCATCGCAACCCCCTCGCCACACAGGCTCTCCTTCGCCTGCGCCAAGATCCCACGCCCACAAGGTGGACACCGAAGCCCGCGCCGCGCCCCCACACGACAGGCGCCGGTCGGGGAAAAGGAGACGGGGCCGGGGGCGGGCCGCGGCCGGGGCCAGGCTGTCCGTTAGGCGCCGAAGGCTCGGCGCCAATGGCCTAGGAAGAACCGAGGGCCTGAGACAAATTCAGAGCTGACTCGAAAAGGAGCAAACTGCTCGGTCAGAGGTAAGAATTCGCTACGTGGCCGTAGAGTAGGCACAGGGGCACACCTCGAAGAGCAGTTCAATGCGAGGCCTCTTTAATCGTTAGTCCGCCGACAAGAGACGGGGCTGGAAGATGCCTTAGACACAGAGGCGCGCGCGCGCGCACTCCGGCACGCAGAGTGCCACGGGCGGCTGCGGTGGGGAACGGGGAGGGGGGCTGGAAGGCGAGAGGAAAAGGACTTTGGGGCACCCCGGCTGGCCCGGGCGGGGAGCCGATTGGCGGCGGCAAAAGCGCGGGCGCCCTGCGGGGGGAGGCCTGCCGCCCGAGGCGGCAAAAAGCCTACAGCACCCAGTATTCCCAGGAGGTCTCCCATCCAAGTACTAACCAGGCCCGACCCTGCTTAGTTTCCGAGATCAGACGAGATCGGGCGTGTTCAGGGTGGTATGGCCGTAGACGTTGACGCCTGCCGCTGTGCCTGCCTTTAAAGCAAGCCCGCGCCCCGCCTCCGCCGGCTCCGCGCCGCTCTCGCCCGCCCCTGCTCGCCGCAGGACTGCCGCCCCCGCCCCCTCGCACCCTCTGCCCGGGCTTACCAGAGGCTTGCCACAAAACTACCCGACGCGCTTGCCATCCCAGCACAATCTGCACGACATCGGATTTACAAAATACTCCACGTTGACATTTTCTCCGTTATATTGTCTCAAATTGCTTTCCCACGCAGAAAAGCTCAAATGCCGGACTGTCCGCTGCAAAGCCGCACACCTGGCAACCCTGCCCCTGCCCCGCTCGCACCCGCCTCCTCCTCAGCCTTTCCCCCCAGAGCCCCACATGCTCCCGCCACCGCTACCCCCTCGCCACGCAGGCTCTCCTTCGCCTGCGCCCGCGCCACGGTCCCACGCCCCCAAGGCCGACCCCCAAGCCCGCGCCGCGCCCCCACGCCGCCCTGCCCCGCACGCTGCCGCTACGGCGCCTCGCCTGCACGCACCCCGCCGGGGCGGCCCGCAGCCCACCCGCGCCCCGCTTTGCTGGCGGCTCCTGGCGCTCCCCGCGCGCTCGCGCCGCCCCGGGGACGCCCGCCCCTCCGCCTGCCTCGCGCCCGCCCCGGGGAGGGGGAGCGGGAGGGGAACGGGAGGCCTCCCGCGACGGGCCCCCTCGCCTCGCCCCGTCCCGGCAGAGGCGGGCTGGGCCGCCCCCTCGAGCCCCGGGGCCACCCGCCGCCCGGCCTCCCCGGGCACGAGGGCCGCCTCAGGGCAGCAGCGGTCTCTCTGGCTCCAATTTTAGGGGGCCGGCTGCCAGAGGCCGGGGAGGCCTGCTGGCGAAGGGCTTCCCCGAAGCCGCTGCCCCCAAAGCCCCGCCCCCTTGCCCCCGGGGCGGCGAGCCTTCTGGCTTCCCCTCCCGGGCAGACCGGGGCAGCAGGCGGCCAGGCAGGCAGGCAGGCAGGCCTCGGGCCCGGGGCGGCCCTTCGGCCAGCCGGCCTGGCGCTCCTGCTGCCGCCCGTCGCCGCGGCAGGCGCCGGTCGGGGAAAAGGAGACAGGGCCGGGGGCGGGCCGCGGCCGGGGCCAGGCTGTCCGTTAGGCGCGGAAGGCTCGGCGCCAATGGCCTAGGAAGAACCGAGGGCCTGAGACAAATTCAGAGCTGACTCGAAAAGGAGCAAACTGCTCGGTCAGAGGTAAGAATTCGCTACGTGGCCGTAGAGTAGGCACAGGGGCACACCTCGAAGAGCAGTTCAATGCAAGGCCTCTTTAATCGTTAGTCCGCCGACAAGAGACGGGGCTGGAAGATGCCTTAGACACAGAGGCGCGCGCGCACTCCGGCACGCAGAGTGCCACGGGCGGCTGCGGTGGGGAACGGGGAGGGGGGCTGGAAGGCGAGAGGAAAAGGACTTTGGGGCACCCCGGCTGGCCCGGGCGGGGAGCCGATTGGCGGCGGCAAAAGCGCGGGCGCCCTGCGGGGGGAGGCCTGCCGCCCGAGGCGGCAAAAAGCCTACAGCACCCAGTATTCCCAGGAGGTCTCCCATCCAAGTACTAACCAGGCCCGACCCTGCTTAGCTTCCGAGATCAGACGAGATCGGGCGTGTTCAGGGTGGTATGGCCGTAGACGTTGACCCCTGCCGCTGTGCCTGCCTTTAAAGCAAGCCCGCGCCCCGCCTCCGCTGGCTCCGCGCCGCTCTCGCCCGCCCCTGCTCGCCGCGGGACTCCCGCCCCCGCCCCCTCGCACCCTCTGCCCGGCCTTACCAGAGGCTTGCCACAAAACTACCCCACGCGCTTGCCATCCCAGCACAATCTGCACGACATCGGATTTACAAAATACTCCACGTTGACATTTTCTCCGTTATATTGTCTCAAATTGCTTTCCCACGCAGAAAAGCTCAAATGCCGGACTGTCCGCTGCAAAGCCGCACACCTGGCAACCCTGCCCCTGCCCCGCTCGCACCCGCCTCCTCCTCAGCCTTTCCCCCCAGAGCCCCACATGCTCCCGCCACCGCTACCCCCTCGCCACGCACGCTCTCCTTCGCCTGCGCCCGCGCCACGGTCCCACGCCCCCAAGGCCGACCCCCAAGCCCGCGCCGCGCCCCCACGCCGCCCTGCCCCGCACGCTGCCGCTACGGCGCCTCGCCTGCACGCACCCAGCCGGGGCGGCCCGCAGCCCACCCGCGCCCCGCTTTGCTGGCGGCTCCTGGCGCTCCCCGCGCGCTCGCGCCGCCCCGGGGACGCCCGCCCCTCCGCCTGCCTCGCGCCCGCCCCGGGGAGGGGGAGCGGGAGGGGAACGGGAGGCCGCCCGCGACGGGCCCCCTCGCCTCGCCCCGCCCCGGCAGAGGCGGGCTGGGCCGCCCCCTCGAGCCCCGGGGCCACCCGCCGCCCGGCCTCCCCGGGCACGAGGGCCGCCTCAGGGCAGCAGCGGTCTCTCTGGCTCCAATTTTAGGGGGCCGGCTGCCAGAGGCCGGGGAGGCCTGCTGGCGAAGGGCTTCCCCGAAGCCGCTGCCCCCAAAGCCCCGCCCCCTTGCCCCCGGGGCGGCGAGCCTTCTGGCTTCCCCTCCCGGGCAGACCGGGGCAGCAGGCGGCCAGGCAGGCAGGCAGGCAGGCCTCGGGCCCGGGGCGCCCCTTCGGCCAGCCGGCCTGGCGCTCCTGCTGCCGCCCGTCGCCGCGGCAGGCGCCGGTCGGGGAAAAGGAGACGGGGCCGGGGGCGGGCCGCGGCCGGGGCCAGGCTGTCCGTTAGGCGCCGAAGGCTCGGCGCCAATGGCCTAGGAAGAACCGAGGGCCTGAGACAAATTCAGAGCTGACTCGAAAAGGAGCAAACTGCTCGGTCAGAGGTAAGAATTCGCTACGTGGCCGTAGAGTAGGCACAGGGGCACACCTCGAAGAGCAGTTCAATGCAAGGCCTCTTTAATCGTTAGTCCGCCGACAAGAGACGGGGCTGGAAGATGCCTTAGACACAGAGGCGCGCGCGCGCGCACTCCGGCACGCAGAGTGCTACGGGCGGCTGCGGTGGGGAACGGGGAGGGGGGCTGGAAGGCGAGAGGAAAAGGACTTTGGGGCACCCCGGCTGGCCCGGGCGGGGAGCCGATTGGCGGCGGCAAAAGCGCGGGCGCCCTGCGGGGGGAGGCCTGCCGCCCGAGGCGGCAAAAAGCCTACAGCACCCAGTATTCCCAGGAGGTCTCCCATCCAAGTACTAACCAGGCCGGACCCTGCTTAGCTTCCGAGATCAGACGAGATCGGGCGTGTTCAGGGTGGTATGGCCGTAGACGTTGATGCCTGCCGCTGTGCCTGCCTTTAAAGCAAGCCCGCGCCCCGCCTCCGCCGGCTCCGCGCCGCTCTCGCCCGCCCCTGCTCGCCGCGGGACTCCCGCCCCCGCCCCCTCGCACCCTCTGCCCGGGCTTACCAGAGGCTTGCCACAAAACTACCCCACGCGCTTGCCATCCCAGCACAATCTGCACGACATCGGATTTACAAAATACTCCACGTTGATATTTTCTCCGTTATATTGTCTCAAATTGCTTTCCCACGCAGAAAAGCTCAAATGCCGGACTGTCCGCTGCAAAGCCGCACACCTGGCAACCCTGCCCCTGCCCCGCTCGCACCCGCCTCCTCCTCAGCCTTTCCCCCCAGAGCCCCACATGCTCCCGCCATCGCTACCCCCTCGCCACGCACGCTCTCCTTCGCCTGCGCCCGCGCCACGGTCCCACGCCCCCAAGGCCGACCCCCAAGCCCGCGCCGCGCCCCCACGCCGCCCTGCCCCGCACGCTGCCGCTACGGCGCCTCGCCTGCACGCACCCCGCCGGGGCGGCCCGCAGCCCACCCGCGCCCCGCTTTGCTGGCGGCTCCTGGCGCTCCCCGCGCGCTCGCGCCGCCCCGGGGACGCCCGCCCCTCCGCCTGCCTCGCGCCCGCCCCGGGGAGGGGGAGCGGGAGGGGAACGGGAGGCCGCCCGCGACGGGCCCCCTCGCCTCGCCCCGCCCCGCCCCGGCAGAGGCGGGCTGGGCCGCCCCCTCGAGCCCCGGGGCCACCCGCCGCCCGGCCTCCCCGGGCACGAGGGCCGCCTCAGGGCAGCAGCGGTCTCTCTGGCTCCAATTTTAGGGGGCCGGCTGCCAGAGGCCGGGGAGGCCTGCTGGCGAAGGGCTTCCCCGAAGCCGCTACCCCCAAAGCCCCGCCCCCTTGCCCCCGGGGCGGCGAGCCTTCTGGCTTCCCCTCCCGGGCAGACCGGGGCAGCAGGCGGCCAGGCAGGCAGGCAGGCAGGCCTCGGGCCCGGGGCGCCCCTTCGGCCAGCCGGCCTGGCGCTCCTGCTGCCGCCCGTCGCCGCGGCAGGCGCCGGTCGGGGAAAAGGAGACGGGGCCGGGGGCGGGCCGCGGCCGGGGCCAGGCTGTCCGTTAGGCGCAGAAGGCTCGGCGCCAATGGCCTAGGAAGAACCGAGGGCCTGAAACAAATTCAGAGCTGACTCGAAAAGGAGCAAACTGCTCGGTCAGAGGTAAGAATTCGCTACGTGGCCGTAGAGTAGGCACAGGGGCACACCTCGAAGAGCAGTTCAATGCGAGGCCTCTTTAATCGTTAGTCCGCCGACAAGAGACGGGGCTGGAAGACGCCTTAGACACAGAGGCGCGCGCGCGCGCACTCCGGCACGCAGAGTGCCACGGGGGGCTGCGGTGGGGAACGGGGAGGGGGGCTGGAAGGCGAGAGGGAAAGGACTTTGGGGCACCCCGGCTGGGCCGGGCGGGGAGCCGATTGGCGGCGGCAAAAGCGCGGGCGCCCTGCGGGGGGAGGCCTGCCGCCCGAGGCGGCAAAAAGCCTACAGCACCCAGTATTCCCAGGAGGTCTCCCATCCAAGTACTAACCAGGCCCGACCCTGCTTAGCTTCCGAGATCAGACGAGATCGGGCGTGTTCAGGGTGGTATGGCCATAGACGTTGACGCCTGCCGCTGTGCCTGCCTTTAAAGCAAGCCCGCGCCCCGCCTCCGCTGGCTCCGCGCCGCTCTCGCCCGCCCCTGCTCGCCGCGGGACTCCCGCCCCCGCCCCCTCGCACCCTCTGCCCGGCCTTACCAGAGGCTTGCCACAAAACTACCCGACGCGCTTGCCATCCCAGCACAATCTGCACGACATCGGATTTACAAAATACTCCACGTTGACATTTTCTCCGTTATAGTGTCTCAAATTGCTTTCCCACACAGAAAAGCTCAAATGCCGGACTGTCCGCTGCAAAGCCGCACACCTGGCAACCCTGCCCCTGCCCCGCTCGCACCCGCCTCCTCCTCAGCCTTTCCCCCCAGAGCCCCACATGCTCCCGCCACCGCTACCCCCTCGCCACGCAGGCTCTCCTTCGCCTGCGCCCGCGCCACGGTCCCACGCCCCCAAGGCCGACCCCCAAGCCCGCGCCGCGCCCCCACGCCGCCCTGCCCCGCACGCTGCCGCTACGGCGCCTCGCCTGCACGCACCCAGCCGGGGCGGCCCGCAGCCCACCCGCGCCCCGCTTTGCTGGCGGCTCCTGGCGCTCCCCGCGCGCTCGCGCCGCCCCGGGGACGCCCGCCCCTCCGCCTGCCTCGCGCCCGCCCCGGGGAGGGGGAGCGGGAGGGGAACGGGAGGCCGCCCGCGACGGGCCCCCTCGCCTCGCCCCGCCCCGGCAGAGGCGGGCTGGGCCGCCCCCTCGAGCCCCGGGGCCACCCGCCGCCCGGCCTCCCCGGGCACGAGGGCCGCCTCAGGGCAGCAGCGGTCTCTCTGGCTCCAATTTTAGGGGGCCGGCTGCCAGAGGCCGGGGAGGCCTGCTGGCGAAGGGCTTCCCCGAAGCCGCTGCCCCCAAAGCCCCGCCCCCTTGCCCCCGGGGCGGCGAGCCTTCTGGCTTCCCCTCCCGGGCAGACCGGGGCAGCAGGCGGCCAGGCAGGCAGGCAGGCAGGCCTCGGGCCCGGGGCGCCCCTTCGGCCAGCCGGCCTGGCGCTCCTGCTGCCGCCCGTCGCCGCGGCAGGCGCCGGTCGGGGAAAAGGAGACGGGGCCGGGGGCGGGCCGCGGCCGGGGCCAGGCTGTCCGTTAGGCGCCGAAGGCTCGGCGCCAATGGCCTAGGAAGAACCGAGGGCCTGAGACAAATTCAGAGCTGACTCGAAAAGGAGCAAACTGCTCGGTCAGAGGTAAGAATTCGCTACGTGGCCGTAGAGTAGGCACAGGGGCACACCTCGAAGAGCAGTTCAATGCGAGGCCTCTTTAATCGTTAGTCCGCCGACAAGAGACGGGGCTGGAAGATGCCTTAGACACAGAGGCGCGCGCGCGCGCGCGCACTCCGGCACGCAGAGTGCCACGGGCGGCTGCGGTGGGGAACAGGGAGGGGGGCTGGAAGGCGAGAGGAAAAGGACTTTGGGGCACCCCGGCTGGCCCGGGCGGGGAGCCGATTGGCGGCGGCAAAAGCGCGGGCGCCCTGCGGGGGGAGGCCTGCCGCCCGAGGCGGCAAAAAGCCTACAGCACCCAGTATTCCCAGGAGGTCTCCCATCCAAGTACTAACCAGGCCGGACCCTGCTTAGCTTCCGAGATCAGACGAGATCGGGCGTGTTCAGGGTGGTATGGCCGTAGACGTTGATGCCTGCCGCTGTGCCTGCCTTTAAAGCAACCCCGCGCCCCGCCTCCACCGGCTCCGCGCCGCTCTCGCCCGCCCCTGCTCGCCGCGGGACTGCCGCCCCCGCCCCCTCGCACCCTCTGCCCGGGCTTACCAGAGGCTTGCCACAAAACTACCCGACGCGCTTGCCATCCCAGCACAATCTGCACGACATCGGATTTACAAAATACTCCACGTTGACATTTTCTCCGTTATAGTGTCTCAAATTGCTTTCCCACACAGAAAAGCTCAAATGCCGGACTGTCCGCTGCAAAGCCGCACACCTGGCAACCCTGCCCCTGCCCCGCTCGCACCCGCCTCCTCCTCAGCCTTTCCCCCCAGAGCCCCACATGCTCCCGCCACCGCTACCCCCTCGCCACGCAGGCTCTCCTTCGCCTGCGCCCGCGCCACGGTCCCACGCCCCCAAGGCCGACCCCCAAGCCCGCGCCGCGCCCCCACGCCGCCCTGCCCCGCACGCTGCCGCTACGGCGCCTCGCCTGCACGCACCCCGCCGGGGCGGCCCGCAGCCCACCCGCGCCCCGCTTTGCTGGCGGCTCCTGGCGCTCCCCGCGCGCTCGCGCCGCCCCGGGGACGCCCGCCCCTCCGCCTGCCTCGCGCCCGCCCCGGGGAGGGGGAGCGGGAGGGGAACGGGAGGCCGCCCGCGACGGGCCCCCTCGCCTCGCCCCGCCCCGCCCCGGCAGAGGCGGGCTGGGCCGCCCCCTCGAGCCCCGGGGCCACCCGCCGCCCGGCCTCCCCGGGCACGAGGGCCGCCTCAGGGCAGCAGCGGTCTCTCTGGCTCCAATTTTAGGGGGCCGGCTGCCAGAGGCCGGGGAGGCCTGCTGGCGAAGGGCTTCCCCGAAGCCGCTGCCCCCAAAGCCCCGCCCCCTTCCCCCCGGGGCGGCGAGCCTTCTGGCTTCCCCTCCCGGGCAGACCGGGGCAGCAGGCGGCCAGGCAGGCAGGCAGGCAGGCCTCGGGCCCGGGGCGCCCCTTCGGCCAGCCGGCCTGGCGCTCCTGCTGCCGCCCGTCGCCGCGGCAGGCGCCGGTCGGGGAAAAGGAGACGGGGCCGGGGGCGGGCCGCGGCCGGGGCCAGGCTGTCCGTTAGGCGCCGAAGGCTCGGCGCCAATGGCCTAGGAAGAACCGAGGGCCTGAGACAAATTCAGAGCTGACTCGAAAAGGAGCAAACTGCTCGGTCAGAGGTAAGAATTCGCTACGTGGCCGTAGAGTAGGCACAGGGGCACACCTCGAAGAGCAGTTCAATGCGAGGCCTCTTTAATCGTTAGTCCGCCGACAAGAGACGGGGCTGGAAGATGCCTTAGACACAGAGGCGCGCGCGCGCGCACTCCGGCACGCAGAGTGCCACGGGCGGCTGCGGTGGGGAACGGGGAGGGGGGCTGGAAGGCGAGAGGAAAAGGACTTTGGGGCACCCCGGCTGGCCCGGGCGGGGAGCCGATTGGCGGCGGCAAAAGCGCGGGCGCCCTGCGGGGGGAGGCCTGCCGCCCGAGGCGGCAAAAAGCCTACAGCACCCAGTATTCCCAGGAGGTCTCCCATCCAAGTACTAACCAGGCCCGACCCTGCTTAGCTTCCGAGATCAGACGAGATCGGGCGTGTTCAGGGTGGTATGGCCGTAGACGTTGACGCCTGCCGCTGTGCCTGCCTTTAAAGCAAGCCCGCGCCCCGCCTCCGCCGGCTCCGCGCCGCTCTCGCCCGCCCCTGCTCGCCGCGGGACTGCCGCCCCCGCCCCCTCGCACCCTCTGCCCGGGCTTACCAGAGGCTTGCCACAAAACTACCCGACGCGCTTGCCATCCCAGCACAATCTGCACGACATCGGATTTACAAAATACTCCACGTTGACATTTTCTCCGTTATAGTGTCTCAAATTGCTTTCCCACACAGAAAAGCTCAAATGCCGGACTGTCCGCTGCAAAGCCGCACACCTGGCAACCCTGCCCCTGCCCCGCTCGCACCCGCCTCCTCCTCAGCCTTTCCCCCCAGAGCCCCACATGCTCCCGCCACCGCTACCCCCTCGCCACGCAGGCTCTCCTTCGCCTGCGCCCGCGCCACGGTCCCACGCCCCCAAGGCCGACCCCCAAGCCCGCGCCGCGCCCCCACGCCGCCCTGCCCCGCACGCTGCCGCTACGGCGCCTCGCCTGCACGCACCCCGCCGGGGCGGCCCGCAGCCCACCCGCGCCCCGCTTTGCTGGCGGCTCCTGGCGCTCCCCGCGCGCTCGCGCCGCCCCGGGGACGCCCGCCCCTCCGCCTGCCTCGCGCCCGCCCCGGGGAGGGGGAGCGGGAGGGGAACGGGAGGCCGCCCGCGACGGGCCCCCTCGCCTCGCCCCGCCCCGGCAGAGGCGGGCTGGGCCGCCCCCTCGAGCCCCGGGGCCACCCGCCGCCCGGCCTCCCCGGGCACGAGGGCCGCCTCAGGGCAGCAGCGGTCTCTCTGGCTCCAATTTTAGGGGGCCGGCTGCCAGAGGCCGGGGAGGCCTGCTGGCGAAGGGCTTCCCCGAAGCCGCTGCCCCCAAAGCCCCGCCCCCTTGCCCCCGGGGCGGCGAGCCTTCTGGCTTCCCCTCCCGGGCAGACCGGGGCAGCAGGCGGCCAGGCAGGCAGGCAGGCAGGCCTCGGGCCCGGGGCGCCCCTTCGGCCAGCCGGCCTGGCGCTCCTGCTGCCGCCCGTCGCCGCGGCAGGCGCCGGTCGGGGAAAAGGAGACGGGGCCGGGGGCGGGCCGCGGCCGGGGCCAGGCTGTCCGTTAGGCGCCGAAGGCTCGGCGCCAATGGCCTAGGAAGAACCGAGGGCCTGAGACAAATTCAGAGCTGACTCGAAAAGGAGCAAACTGCTCGGTCAGAGGTAAGAATTCGCTACGTGGCCGTAGAGTAGGCACAGGGGCACACCTCGAAGAGCAGTTCAATGCGAGGCCTCTTTAATCGTTAGTCCGCCGACAAGAGACGGGGCTGGAAGATGCCTTAGACACAGAGGCGCGCGCGCGCGCGCGCACTCCGGCACGCAGAGTGCCACGGGCGGCTGCGGTGGGGAACAGGGAGGGGGGCTGGAAGGCGAGAGGAAAAGGACTTTGGGGCACCCCGGCTGGCCCGGGCGGGGAGCCGATTGGCGGCGGCAAAAGCGCGGGCGCCCTGCGGGGGGAGGCCTGCCGCCCGAGGCGGCAAAAAGCCTACAGCACCCAGTATTCCCAGGAGGTCTCCCATCCAAGTACTAACCAGGCCGGACCCTGCTTAGCTTCCGAGATCAGACGAGATCGGGGGTGTTCAGGGTGGTATGGCCGTAGACGTTGATGCCTGCCGCTGTGCCTGCCTTTAAAGCAACCCCGCGCCCCGCCTCCGCCGGCTCCGCGCCGCTCTCGCCCGCCCCTGCTCGCCGCGGGACTGACGCCCCCGCCCCCTCGCACCCTCTGCCCGGGCTTACCAGAGGCTTGCCACAAAACTACCCGACGCGCTTGCCATCCCAGCACAATCTGCACGACATCGGATTTACAAAATACTCCACGTTGACATTTTCTCCGTTATAGTGTCTCAAATTGCTTTCCCACACAGAAAAGCTCAAATGCCGGACTGTCCGCTGCAAAGCCGCACACCTGGCAACCCTGCCCCTGCCCCGCTCGCACCCGCCTCCTCCTCAGCCTTTCCCCCCAGAGCCCCACATGCTCCCGCCACCGCTACCCCCTCGCCACGCAGGCTCTCCTTCGCCTGCGCCCGCGCCACGGTCCCACGCCCCCAAGGCCGACCCCCAAGCCCGCGCCGCGCCCCCACGCCGCCCTGCCCCGCACGCTGCCGCTACGGCGCCTCGCCTGCACGCACCCCGCCGGGGCGGCCCGCAGCCCACCCGCGCCCCGCTTTGCTGGCGGCTCCTGGCGCTCCCCGCGCGCTCGCGCCGCCCCGGGGACGCCCGCCCCTCCGCCTGCCTCGCGCCCGCCCCGGGGAGGGGGAGCGGGAGGGGAACGGGAGGCCGCCCGCGACGGGCCCCCTCGCCTCGCCCCGCCCCGCCCCGGCAGAGGCGGGCTGGGCCGCCCCCTCGAGCCCCGGGGCCACCCGCCGCCCGGCCTCCCCGGGCACGAGGGCCGCCTCAGGGCAGCAGCGGTCTCTCTGGCTCCAATTTTAGGGGGCCGGCTGCCAGAGGCCGGGGAGGCCTGCTGGCGAAGGGCTTCCCCGAAGCCGCTGCCCCCAAAGCCCCGCCCCCTTCCCCCCGGGGCGGCGAGCCTTCTGGCTTCCCCTCCCGGGCAGACCGGGGCAGCAGGCGGCCAGGCAGGCAGGCAGGCAGGCCTCGGGCCCGGGGCGCCCCTTCGGCCAGCCGGCCTGGCGCTCCTGCTGCCGCCCGTCGCCGCGGCAGGCGCCGGTCGGGGAAAAGGAGACGGGGCCGGGGGCGGGCCGCGGCCGGGGCCAGGCTGTCCGTTAGGCGCCGAAGGCTCGGCGCCAATGGCCTAGGAAGAACCGAGGGCCTGAGACAAATTCAGAGCTGACTCGAAAAGGAGCAAACTGCTCGGTCAGAGGTAAGAATTCGCTACGTGGCCGTAGAGTAGGCACAGGGGCACACCTCGAAGAGCAGTTCAATGCGAGGCCTCTTTAATCGTTAGTCCGCCGACAAGAGACGGGGCTGGAAGATGCCTTAGACACAGAGGCGCGCGCGCGCGCACTCCGGCACGCAGAGTGCCACGGGCGGCTGCGGTGGGGAACGGGGAGGGGGGCTGGAAGGCGAGAGGAAAAGGACTTTGGGGCACCCCGGCTGGCCCGGGCGGGGAGCCGATTGGCGGCGGCAAAAGCGCGGGCGCCCTGCGGGGGGAGGCCTGCCGCCCGAGGCGGCAAAAAGCCTACAGCACCCAGTATTCCCAGGAGGTCTCCCATCCAAGTACTAACCAGGCCCGACCCTGCTTAGCTTCCGAGATCAGACGAGATCGGGCGTGTTCAGGGTGGTATGGCCGTAGACGTTGACGCCTGCCGCTGTGCCTGCCTTTAAAGCAAGCCCGCGCCCCGCCTCCGCCGGCTCCGCGCCGCTCTCGCCCGCCCCTGCTCGCCGCGGGACTGCCGCCCCCGCCCCCTCGCACCCTCTGCCCGGGCTTACCAGAGGCTTGCCACAAAACTACCCGACGCGCTTGCCATCCCAGCACAATCTGCACGACATCGGATTTACAAAATACTCCACGTTGACATTTTCTCCGTTATAGTGTCTCAAATTGCTTTCCCACACAGAAAAGCTCAAATGCCGGACTGTCCGCTGCAAAGCCGCACACCTGGCAACCCTGCCCCTGCCCCGCTCGCACCCGCCTCCTCCTCAGCCTTTCCCCCCAGAGCCCCACATGCTCCCGCCACCGCTACCCCCTCGCCACGCAGGCTCTCCTTCGCCTGCGCCCGCGCCACGGTCCCACGCCCCCAAGGCCGACCCCCAAGCCCGCGCCGCGCCCCCACGCCGCCCTGCCCCGCACGCTGCCGCTACGGCGCCTCGCCTGCACGCACCCCGCCGGGGCGGCCCGCAGCCCACCCGCGCCCCGCTTTGCTGGCGGCTCCTGGCGCTCCCCGCGCGCTCGCGCCGCCCCGGGGACGCCCGCCCCTCCGCCTGCCTCGCGCCCGCCCCGGGGAGGGGGAGCGGGAGGGGAACGGGAGGCCGCCCGCGACGGGCCCCCTCGCCTCGCCCCGCCCCGGCAGAGGCGGGCTGGGCCGCCCCCTCGAGCCCCGGGGCCACCCGCCGCCCGGCCTCCCCGGGCACGAGGGCCGCCTCAGGGCAGCAGCGGTCTCTCTGGCTCCAATTTTAGGGGGCCGGCTGCCAGAGGCCGGGGAGGCCTGCTGGCGAAGGGCTTCCCCGAAGCCGCTGCCCCCAAAGCCCCGCCCCCTTGCCCCCGGGGCGGCGAGCCTTCTGGCTTCCCCTCCCGGGCAGACCGGGGCAGCAGGCGGCCAGGCAGGCAGGCAGGCAGGCCTCGGGCCCGGGGCGCCCCTTCGGCCAGCCGGCCTGGCGCTCCTGCTGCCGCCCGTCGCCGCGGCAGGCGCCGGTCGGGGAAAAGGAGACGGGGCCGGGGGCGGGCCGCGGCCGGGGCCAGGCTGTCCGTTAGGCGCCGAAGGCTCGGCGCCAATGGCCTAGGAAGAACCGAGGGCCTGAGACAAATTCAGAGCTGACTCGAAAAGGAGCAAACTGCTCGGTCAGAGGTAAGAATTCGCTACGTGGCCGTAGAGTAGGCACAGGGGCACACCTCGAAGAGCAGTTCAATGCGAGGCCTCTTTAATCGTTAGTCCGCCGACAAGAGACGGGGCTGGAAGATGCCTTAGACACAGAGGCGCGCGCGCGCGCGCGCACTCCGGCACGCAGAGTGCCACGGGCGGCTGCGGTGGGGAACAGGGAGGGGGGCTGGAAGGCGAGAGGAAAAGGACTTTGGGGCACCCCGGCTGGCCCGGGCGGGGAGCCGATTGGCGGCGGCAAAAGCGCGGGCGCCCTGCGGGGGGAGGCCTGCCGCCCGAGGCGGCAAAAAGCCTACAGCACCCAGTATTCCCAGGAGGTCTCCCATCCAAGTACTAACCAGGCCGGACCCTGCTTAGCTTCCGAGATCAGACGAGATCGGGGGTGTTCAGGGTGGTATGGCCGTAGACGTTGATGCCTGCCGCTGTGCCTGCCTTTAAAGCAACCCCGCGCCCCGCCTCCGCCGGCTCCGCGCCGCTCTCGCCCGCCCCTGCTCGCCGCGGGACTGACGCCCCCGCCCCCTCGCACCCTCTGCCCGGGCTTACCAGAGGCTTGCCACAAAACTACCCGACGCGCTTGCCATCCCAGCACAATCTGCACGACATCGGATTTACAAAATACTCCACGTTGACATTTTCTCCGTTATAGTGTCTCAAATTGCTTTCCCACACAGAAAAGCTCAAATGCCGGACTGTCCGCTGCAAAGCCGCACACCTGGCAACCCTGCCCCTGCCCCGCTCGCACCCGCCTCCTCCTCAGCCTTTCCCCCCAGAGCCCCACATGCTCCCGCCACCGCTACCCCCTCGCCACGCAGGCTCTCCTTCGCCTGCGCCCGCGCCACGGTCCCACGCCCCCAAGGCCGACCCCCAAGCCCGCGCCGCGCCCCCACGCCGCCCTGCCCCGCACGCTGCCGCTACGGCGCCTCGCCTGCACGCACCCCGCCGGGGCGGCCCGCAGCCCACCCGCGCCCCGCTTTGCTGGCGCTCCTGGCGCTCCCCACGCGCTCGCGCCGTCCCGGGGACGCCCGCCCCTCCGCCTGCCTCGCGCCCGCCCCGGGGAGGGGGAGCGGGAGGGGAACGGGAGGCCGCCCGCGACGGGCCCCCTCGCCTCGCCCCGCCCCGGCAGAGGCGGGCTGGGCCGCCCCCTCGAGCCCCGGGGCCACCCGCCGCCCGGCCTCCCCGGGCACGAGGGCCGCCTCAGGGCAGCAGCGGTCTCTCTGGCTCCAATTTTAGGGGGCCGGCTGCCAGAGGCCGGGGAGGCCTGCTGGCGAAGGGCTTCCCCGAAGCCGCTGCCCCCAAAGCCCCGCCCCCTTCCCCCCGGGGCGGCGAGCCTTCTGGCTTCCCCTCCCGGGCAGACCGGGGCAGCAGGCGGCCAGGCAGGCAGGCAGGCAGGCCTCGGGCCCGGGGCGCCCCTTCGGCCAGCCGGCCTGGCGCTCCTGCTGCCGCCCGTCGCCGCGGCAGGCGCCGGTCGGGGAAAAGGAGACGGGGCCGGGGGCGGGCCGCGGCCGGGGCCAGGCTGTCCGTTAGGCGCCGAAGGCTCGGCGCCAATGGCCTAGGAAGAACCGAGGGCCTGAAACAAATTCAGAGCTGACTCGAAAAGGAGCAAACTGCTCGGTCAGAGGTAAGAATTCGCTACGTGGCCGTAGAGTAGGCACAGGGGCACACCTCGAAGAGCAGTTCAATGCGAGGCCTCTTTAATCGTTAGTCCGCCGACAAGAGACGGGGCTGGAAGATGCCTTAGACACAGAGGCGCGCGCGCGCGCACTCCGGCACGCAGAGTGCCACGGGCGGCTGCGGTGGGGAACGGGGAGGGGGGCTGGAAGGCGAGAGGAAAAGGACTTTGGGGCACCCCGGCTGGCCCGGGCGGGGAGCCGATTGGCGGCGGCAAAAGCGCGGGCGCCCTGCGGGGGGAGGCCTGCCGCCCGAGGCGGCAAAAAGCCTACAGCACCCAGTATTCCCAGGAGGTCTCCCATCCAAGTACTAACCAGGCCCGACCCTGCTTAGCTTCCGAGATCAGACGAGATCGGGCGTGTTCAGGGTGGTATGGCCGTAGACGTTGACGCCTGCCGCTGTGCCTGCCTTTAAAGCAAGCCCGCGCCCCGCCTCCGCCGGCTCCGCGCCGCTCTCGCCCGCCCCTGCTCGCCGCGGGACTCCCGCCCCCGCCCCCTCGCACCCTCTGCCCGGGCTTACCAGAGGCTTGCCACAAAACTACCCGACGCGCTTGCCATCCCAGCACAATCTGCACGACATCGGATTTACAAAATACTCCACGTTGACATTTTCTCCGTTATAGTGTCTCAAATTGCTTTCCCACACAGAAAAGCTCAAATGCCGGACTGTCCGCTGCAAAGCCGCACACCTGGCAACCCTGCCCCTGCCCCGCTCGCACCCGCCTCCTCCTCAGCCTTTCCCCCCAGAGCCCCACATGCTCCCGCCACCGCTACCCCCTCGCCACGCAGGCTCTCCTTCGCCTGCGCCCGCGCCACGGTCCCACGCCCCCAAGGCCGACCCCCAAGCCCGCGCCGCGCCCCCACGCCGCCCTGCCCCGCACGCTGCCGCTACGGCGCCTCGCCTGCACGCACCCCGCCGGGGCGGCCCGCAGCCCACCCGCGCCCCGCTTTGCTGGCGGCTCCTGGCGCTCCCCGCGCGCTCGCGCCGCCCCGGGGACGCCCGCCCCTCCGCCTGCCTCGCGCCCGCCCCGGGGAGGGGGAGCGGGAGGGGAACGGGAGGCCGCCCGCGACGGGCCCCCTCGCCTCGCCCCGCCCCGGCAGAGGCGGGCTGGGCCGCCCCCTCGAGCCCCGGGGCCACCCGCCGCCCGGCCTCCCCGGGCACGAGGGCCGCCTCAGGGCAGCAGCGGTCTCTCTGGCTCCAATTTTAGGGGGCCGGCTGCCAGAGGCCGGGGAGGCCTGCTGGCGAAGGGCTTCCCCGAAGCCGCTGCCCCCAAAGCCCCGCCCCCTTCCCCCCGGGGCGGCGAGCCTTCTGGCTTCCCCTCCCGGGCAGACCGGGGCAGCAGGCGGCCAGGCAGGCAGGCAGGCAGGCCTCGGGCCCGGGGCGCCCCTTCGGCCAGCCGGCCTGGCGCTCCTGCTGCCGCCCGTCGCCGCGGCAGGCGCCGGTCGGGGAAAAGGAGACGGGGCCGGGGGCGGGCCGCGGCCGGGGCCAGGCTGTCCGTTAGGCGCCGAAGGCTCGGCGCCAATGGCCTAGGAAGAACCGAGGGCCTGAGACAAATTCAGAGCTGACTCGAAAAGGAGCAAACTGCTCGGTCAGAGGTAAGAATTCGCTACGTGGCCGTAGAGTAGGCACAGGGGCACACCTCGAAGAGCAGTTCAATGCGAGGCCTCTTTAATCGTTAGTCCGCCGACAAGAGACGGGGCTGGAAGATGCCTTAGACACAGAGGCGCGCGCGCGCGCGCGCACTCCGGCACGCAGAGTGCCACGGGCGGCTGCGGTGGGGAACAGGGAGGGGGGCTGGAAGGCGAGAGGAAAAGGACTTTGGGGCACCCCGGCTGGCCCGGGCGGGGAGCCGATTGGCGGCGGCAAAAGCGCGGGCGCCCTGCGGGGGGAGGCCTGCCGCCCGAGGCGGCAAAAAGCCTACAGCACCCAGTATTCCCAGGAGGTCTCCCATCCAAGTACTAACCAGGCCGGACCCTGCTTAGCTTCCGAGATCAGACGAGATCGGGCATGTTCAGGGTGGTATGGCCGTAGACGTTGATGCCTGCCGCTGTGCCTGCCTTTAAAGCAAGCCCGCGCCCCGCCTCCGCCGGCTCCGCGCCGCTCTCGCCCGCCCCTGCTCGCCGCGGGACTGCCGCCCCCGCCCCCTCGCACCCTCTGCCCGGGCTTACCAGAGGCTTGCCACAAAACTACCCGACGCGCTTGCCATCCCAGCACAATCTGCACGACATCGGATTTACAAAATACTCCACGTTGACATTTTCTCCGTTATAGTGTCTCAAATTGCTTTCCCACACAGAAAAGCTCAAATGCCGGACTGTCCGCTGCAAAGCCGCACACCTGGCAACCCTGCCCCTGCCCCGCTCGCACCCGCCTCCTCCTCAGCCTTTCCCCCCAGAGCCCCACATGCTCCCGCCACCGCTACCCCCTCGCCACGCAGGCTCTCCTTCGCCTGCGCCCGCGCCACGGTCCCACGCCCCCAAGGCCGACCCCCAAGCCCGCGCCGCGCCCCCACGCCGCCCTGCCCCGCACGCTGCCGCTACGGCGCCTCGCCTGCACGCACCCCGCCGGGGCGGCCCGCAGCCCACCCGCGCCCCGCTTTGCTGGCGGCTCCTGGCGCTCCCCGCGCGCTCGCGCCGCCCCGGGGACGCCCGCCCCTCCGCCTGCCTCGCGCCCGCCCCGGGGAGGGGGAGCGGGAGGGGAACGGGAGGCCGCCCGCGACGGGCTCCCTCGCCTCGCCCCGCCCCGCCCCGGCAGAGGCGGGCTGGGCCGCCCCCTCGAGCCCCGGGGCCACCCGCCGCCCGGCCTCCCCGGGCACGAGGGCCGCCTCAGGGCAGCAGCGGTCTCTCTGGCTCCAATTTTAGGGGGCCGGCTGCCAGAGGCCGGGGAGGCCTGCTGGCGAAGGGCTTCCCCGAAGCCGCTGCCCCCAAAGCCCCGCCCCCTTCCCCCCGGGGCGGCGAGCCTTCTGGCTTCCCCTCCCGGGCAGACCGGGGCAGCAGGCGGCCAGGCAGGCAGGCAGGCAGGCCTCGGGCCCGGGGCGCCCCTTCGGCCAGCCGGCCTGGCGCTCCTGCTGCCGCCCGTCGCCGCGGCAGGCGCCGGTCGGGGAAAAGGAGACGGGGCCGGGGGCGGGCCGCGGCCGGGGCCAGGCTGTCCGTTAGGCGCCGAAGGCTCGGCGCCAATGGCCTAGGAAGAACCGAGGGCCTGAGACAAATTCAGAGCTGACTCGAAAAGGAGCAAACTGCTCGGTCAGAGGTAAGAATTCGCTACGTGGCCGTAGAGTAGGCACAGGGGCACACCTCGAAGAGCAGTTCAATGCGAGGCCTCTTTAATCGTTAGTCCGCCGACAAGAGACGGGGCTGGAAGATGCCTTAGACACAGAGGCGCGCGCGCGCGCACTCCGGCACGCAGAGTGCCACGGGCGGCTGCGGTGGGGAACGGGGAGGGGGGCTGGAAGGCGAGAGGAAAAGGACTTTGGGGCACCCCGGCTGGCCCGGGCGGGGAGCCGATTGGCGGCGGCAAAAGCGCGGGCGCCCTGCGGGGGGAGGCCTGCCGCCCGAGGCGGCAAAAAGCCTACAGCACCCAGTATTCCCAGGAGGTCTCCCATCCAAGTACTAACCAGGCCCGACCCTGCTTAGCTTCCGAGATCAGACGAGATCGGGCGTGTTCAGGGTGGTATGGCCGTAGACGTTGACGCCTGCCGCTGTGCCTGCCTTTAAAGCAAGCCCGCGCCCCGCCTCCGCCGGCTCCGCGCCGCTCTCGCCCGCCCCTGCTCGCCGCGGGACTGCCGCCCCCGCCCCCTCGCACCCTCTGCCGGGCTTACCAGAGGCTTGCCACAAAACTACCCGACGCGCTTGCCATCCCAGCACAATCTGCACGACATCGGATTTACAAAATACTCCACGTTGACATTTTCTCCGTTATAGTGTCTCAAATTGCTTTCCCACACAGAAAAGCTCAAATGCCGGACTGTCCGCTGCAAAGCCGCACACCTGGCAACCCTGCCCCTGCCCCGCTCGCACCCGCCTCCTCCTCAGCCTTTCCCCCCAGAGCCCCACATGCTCCCGCCACCGCTACCCCCTCGCCACGCAGGCTCTCCTTCGCCTGCGCCCGCGCCACGGTCCCACGCCCCCAAGGCCGACCCCCAAGCCCGCGCCGCGCCCCCACGCCGCCTTGCCCCGCACGCTGCCGCTACGGCGCCTCGCCTGCACGCACCCCGCCGGGGCGGCCCGCAGCCCACCCGCGCCCCGCTTTGCTGGCGGCTCCTGGCGCTCCCCGCGCGCTCGCGCCGCCCCGGGGACGCCCGCCCCTCCGCCTGCCTCGCGCCCGCCCCGGGGAGGGGGAGCGGGAGGGGAACGGGAGGCCGCCCGCGACGGGCCCCCTCGCCTCGCCCCGCCCCGCCCCGGCAGAGGCGGGCTGGGCCGCCCCCTCGAGCCCCGGGGCCACCCGCCGCCCGGCCTCCCCGGGCACGAGGGCCGCCTCAGGGCAGCAGCGGTCTCTCTGGCTCCAATTTTAGGGGGCCGGCTGCCAGAGGCCGGGGAGGCCTGCTGGCGAAGGGCTTCCCCGAAGCCGCTGCCCCCAAAGCCCCGCCCCCTTGCCCCCGGGGCTGCGAGCCTTCTGGCTTCCCCTCCCGGGCAGACCGGGGCAGCAGGCGGCCAGGCAGGCAGGCAGGCAGGCCTCGGGCCCGGGGCGCCCCTTCGGCCAGCCGGCCTGGCGCTCCTGCTGCCGCCCGTCGCCGCGGCAGGCGCCGGTCGGGGAAAAGGAGACGGGGCCGGGGGCGGGCCGCGGCCGGGGCCAGGCTGTCCGTTAGGCGCCGAAGGCTCGGCGCCAATGGCCTAGGAAGAACCGAGGGCCTGAGACAAATTCAGAGCTGACTCGAAAAGGAGCAAACTGCTCGGTCAGAGGTAAGAATTCGCTACGTGGCCGTAGAGTAGGCACAGGGGCACACCTCGAAGAGCAGTTCAATGCGAGGCCTCTTTAATCGTTAGTCCGCCGACAAGAGACGGGGCTGGAAGATGCCTTAGACACAGAGGCGCGCGCGCGCGCGCGCGCGCACTCCGGCACGCAGAGTGCCACGGGCGGCTGCGGTGGGGAACGGGGAGGGGGGCTGGAAGGCGAGAGGAAAAGGACTTTGGGGCACCCCGGCTGGCCCGGGCGGGGAGCCGATTGGCGGCGGCAAAAGCGCGGGCGCCCTGCGGGGGGAGGCCTGCCGCCCGAGGCGGCAAAAAGCCTACAGCACCCAGTATTCCCAGGAGGTCTCCCATCCAAGTACTAACCAGGCCGGACCCTGCTTAGCTTCCGAGATCAGACGAGATCGGGCGTGTTCAGGGTGGTATGGCCGTAGACGTTGATGCCTGCCGCTGTGCCTGCCTTTAAAGCAAGCCCGCGCCCCGCCTCCGCCGGCTCCGCGCCGCTCTCGCCCGCCCCTGCTCGCCGCGGGACTGCCGCCCCCGCCCCCTCGCACCCTCTGCCCGGGCTTACCAGAGGCTTGCCACAAAACTACCCGACGCGCTTGCCATCCCAGCACAATCTGCACGACATCGGATTTACAAAATACTCCACGTTGACATTTTCTCCGTTATAGTGTCTCAAATTGCTTTCCCACACAGAAAAGCTCAAATGCCGGACTGTCCGCTGCAAAGCCGCACACCTGGCAACCCTGCCCCTGCCCCGCTCGCACCCGCCTCCTCCTCAGCCTTTCCCCCCAGAGCCCCACATGCTCCCGCCACCGCTACCCCCTCGCCACGCAGGCTCTCCTTCGCCTGCGCCCGCGCCACGGTCCCACGCCCCCAAGGCCGACCCCCAAGCCCGCGCCGCGCCCCCACGCCGCCCTGCCCCGCACGCTGCCGCTACGGCGCCTCGCCTGCACGCTCCCCGCCGGGGCGGCCCGCAGCCCACCCGCGCCCCGCTTTGCTGGCGGCTCCTGGCGCTCCCCGCGCGCTCGCGCCGCCCCGGGGACGCCCGCCCCTCCGCCTGCCTCGCGCCCGCCCCGGGGAGGGGGAGCGGGAGGGGAACGGGAGGCCGCCCGCGACGGGCCCCCTCGCCTCGCCCCGCCCCGCCCCGGCAGAGGCGGGCTGGGCCGCCCCCTCGAGCCCCGGGGCCACCCGCCGCCCGGCCTCCCCGGGCACGAGGGCCGCCTCAGGGCAGCAGCGGTCTCTCTGGCTCCAATTTTAGGGGGCCGGCTGCCAGAGGCCGGGGAGGCCTGCTGGCGAAGGGCTTCCCCGAAGCCGCTGCCCCCAAAGCCCCGCCCCCTTGCCCCCGGGGCGGCGAGCCTTCTGGCTTCCCCTCCCGGGCAGACCGGGGCAGCAGGCGGCCAGGCAGGCAGGCAGGCAGGCCTCGGGCCCGGGGCGCCCCTTCGGCCAGCCGGCCTGGCGCTCCTGCTGCCGCCTGTCGCCGCGGCAGGCGCCGGTCGGGGAAAAGGAGACGGGGCCGGGGGCGGGCCGCGGCCGGGGCCAGGCTGTCCGTTAGGCGCCGAAGGCTCGGCGCCAATGGCCTAGGAAGAACCGAGGGCCTGAGACAAATTCAGAGCTGACTCGAAAAGGAGCAAACTGCTCGGTCAGAGGTAAGAATTCGCTACGTGGCCGTAGAGTAGGCACAGGGGCACACCTCGAAGAGCAGTTCAATGCGAGGCCTCTTTAATCGTTAGTCCGCCGACAAGAGACGGGGCTGGAAGATGCCTTAGACACAGAGGCGCGCGCGCGCGCGCGCACTCCGGCACGCAGAGTGCCACGGGCGGCTGCGGTGGGGAACGGGGAGGGGGGCTGGAAGGCGAGAGGAAAAGGACTTTGGGGCACCCCGGCTGGCCCGGGCGGGGAGCCGATTGGCGGCGGCAAAAGCGCGGGCGCCCTGCGGGGGGAGGCCTGCCGCCCGAGGCGGCAAAAAGCCTACAGCACCCAGTATTCCCAGGAGGTCTCCCATCCAAGTACTAACCAGGCCGGACCCTGCTTAGCTTCCGAGATCAGACGAGATCGGGCGTGTTCAGGGTGGTATGGCCGTAGACGTTGATGCCTGCCGCTGTGCCTGCCTTTAAAGCAAGCCCGCGCCCCGCCTCCGCCGGCTCCGCGCCGCTCTCGCCCGCCCCTGCTCGCCGCGGGACTGCCGCCCCCGCCCCCTCGCACCCTCTGCCCGGGCTTACCAGAGGCTTGCCACAAAACTACCCGACGCGCTTGCCATCCCAGCACAATCTGCACGACATCGGATTTACAAAATACTCCACGTTGACATTTTCTCCGTTATAGTGTCTCAAATTGCTTTCCCACACAGAAAAGCTCAAATGCCGGACTGTCCGCTGCAAAGCCGCACACCTGGCAACCCTGCCCCTGCCCCGCTCGCACCCGCCTCCTCCTCAGCCTTTCCCCCCAGAGCCCCACATGCTCCCGCCACCGCTACCCCCTCGCCACGCAGGCTCTCCTTCGCCTGCGCCCGCGCCACGGTCCCACGCCCCCAAGGCCGACCCCCAAGCCCGCGCCGCGCCCCCACGCCGCCCTGCCCCGCACGCTGCCGCTACGGCGCCTCGCCTGCACGCACCCCGCCGGGGCGGCCCGCAGCCCACCCGCGCCCCGCTTTGCTGGCGGCTCCTGGCGCTCCCCGCGCGCTCGCGCCGCCCCGGGGACGCCCGCCCCTCCGCCTGCCTCGCGCCCGCCCCGGGGAGGGGGAGCGGGAGGGGAACGGGAGGCCGCCCGCGACGGGCTCCCTCGCCTCGCCCCGCCCCGCCCCGGCAGAGGCGGGCTGGGCCGCCCCCTCGAGCCCCGGGGCCACCCGCCGCCCGGCCTCCCCGGGCACGAGGGCCGCCTCAGGGCAGCAGCGGTCTCTCTGGCTCCAATTTTAGGGGGCCGGCTGCCAGAGGCCGGGGAGGCCTGCTGGCGAAGGGCTTCCCCGAAGCCGCTGCCCCCAAAGCCCCGCCCCCTTCCCCCCGGGGCGGCGAGCCTTCTGGCTTCCCCTCCCGGGCAGACCGGGGCAGCAGGCGGCCAGGCAGGCAGGCAGGCAGGCCTCGGGCCCGGGGCGCCCCTTCGGCCAGCCGGCCTGGCGCTCCTGCTGCCGCCCGTCGCCGCGGCAGGCGCCGGTCGGGGAAAAGGAGACGGGGCCGGGGGCGGGCCGCGGCCGGGGCCAGGCTGTCCGTTAGGCGCCGAAGGCTCGGCGCCAATGGCCTAGGAAGAACCGAGGGCCTGAGACAAATTCAGAGCTGACTCGAAAAGGAGCAAACTGCTCGGTCAGAGGTAAGAATTCGCTACGTGGCCGTAGAGTAGGCACAGGGGCACACCTCGAAGAGCAGTTCAATGCGAGGCCTCTTTAATCGTTAGTCCGCCGACAAGAGACGGGGCTGGAAGATGCCTTAGACACAGAGGCGCGCGCGCGCGCACTCCGGCACGCAGAGTGCCACGGGCGGCTGCGGTGGGGAACGGGGAGGGGGGCTGGAAGGCGAGAGGAAAAGGACTTTGGGGCACCCCGGCTGGCCCGGGCGGGGAGCCGATTGGCGGCGGCAAAAGCGCGGGCGCCCTGCGGGGGGAGGCCTGCCGCCCGAGGCGGCAAAAAGCCTACAGCACCCAGTATTCCCAGGAGGTCTCCCATCCAAGTACTAACCAGGCCCGACCCTGCTTAGCTTCCGAGATCAGACGAGATCGGGCGTGTTCAGGGTGGTATGGCCGTAGACGTTGACGCCTGCCGCTGTGCCTGCCTTTAAAGCAAGCCCGCGCCCCGCCTCCGCCGGCTCCGCGCCGCTCTCGCCCGCCCCTGCTCGCCGCGGGACTGCCGCCCCCGCCCCCTCGCACCCTCTGCCCGGGCTTACCAGAGGCTTGCCACAAAACTACCCGACGCGCTTGCCATCCCAGCACAATCTGCACGACATCGGATTTACAAAATACTCCACGTTGACATTTTCTCCGTTATAGTGTCTCAAATTGCTTTCCCACACAGAAAAGCTCAAATGCCGGACTGTCCGCTGCAAAGCCGCACACCTGGCAACCCTGCCCCTGCCCCGCTCGCACCCGCCTCCTCCTCAGCCTTTCCCCCCAGAGCCCCACATGCTCCCGCCACCGCTACCCCCTCGCCACGCAGGCTCTCCTTCGCCTGCGCCCGCGCCACGGTCCCACGCCCCCAAGGCCGACCCCCAAGCCCGCGCCGCGCCCCCACGCCGCCCTGCCCCGCACGCTGCCGCTACGGCGCCTCGCCTGCACGCACCCCGCCGGGGCGGCCCGCAGCCCACCCGCGCCCCGCTTTGCTGGCGGCTCCTGGCGCTCCCCGCGCGCTCGCGCCGCCCCGGGGACGCCCGCCCCTCCGCCTGCCTCGCGCCCGCCCCGGGGAGGGGGAGCGGGAGGGGAACGGGAGGCCGCCCGCGACGGGCCCCCTCGCCTCGCCCCGCCCCGCCCCGGCAGAGGCGGGCTGGGCCGCCCCCTCGAGCCCCGGGGCCACCCGCCGCCCGGCCTCCCCGGGCACGAGGGCCGCCTCAGGGCAGCAGCGGTCTCTCTGGCTCCAATTTTAGGGGGCCGGCTGCCAGAGGCCGGGGAGGCCTGCTGGCGAAGGGCTTCCCCGAAGCCGCTGCCCCCAAAGCCCCGCCCCCTTGCCCCCGGGGCGGCGAGCCTTCTGGCTTCCCCTCCCGGGCAGACCGGGGCAGCAGGCGGCCAGGCAGGCAGGCAGGCAGGCCTCGGGCCCGGGGCGCCCCTTCGGCCAGCCGGCCTGGCGCTCCTGCTGCCGCCCGTCGCCGCGGCAGGCGCCGGTCGGGGAAAAGGAGACGGGGCCGGGGGCGGGCCGCGGCCGGGGCCAGGCTGTCCGTTAGGCGCCGAAGGCTCGGCGCCAATGGCCTAGGAAGAACCGAGGGCCTGAGACAAATTCAGAGCTGACTCGAAAAGGAGCAAACTGCTCGGTCAGAGGTAAGAATTCGCTACGTGGCCGTAGAGTAGGCACAGGGGCACACCTCGAAGAGCAGTTCAATGCGAGGCCTCTTTAATCGTTAGTCCGCCGACAAGAGACGGGGCTGGAAGATGCCTTAGACACAGAGGCGCGCGCGCGCGCACTCCGGCACGCAGAGTGCCACGGGCGGCTGCGGTGGGGAACGGGGAGGGGGGCTGGAAGGCGAGAGGAAAAGGACTTTGGGGCACCCCGGCTGGCCCGGGCGGGGAGCCGATTGGCGGCGGCAAAAGCGCGGGCGCCCTGCGGGGGGAGGCCTGCCGCCCGAGGCGGCAAAAAGCCTACAGCACCCAGTATTCCCAGGAGGTCTCCCATCCAAGTACTAACCAGGCCGGACCCTGCTTAGCTTCCGAGATCAGACGAGATCGGGCGTGTTCAGGGTGGTATGGCCGTAGACGTTGATGCCTGCCGCTGTGCCTGCCTTTAAAGCAAGCCCGCGCCCCGCCTCCGCCGGCTCCGCGCCGCTCTCGCCCGCCCCTGCTCGCCGCGGGACTGACGCCCCCGCCCCCTCGCACCCTCTGCCCGGGCTTACCAGAGGCTTGCCACAAAACTACCCGACGCGCTTGCCATCCCAGCACAATCTGCACGACATCGGATTTACAAAATACTCCACGTTGACATTTTCTCCGTTATAGTGTCTCAAATTGCTTTCCCACACAGAAAAGCTCAAATGCCGGACTGTCCGCTGCAAAGCCGCACACCTGGCAACCCTGCCCCTGCCCCGCTCGCACCCGCCTCCTCCTCAGCCTTTCCCCCCAGAGCCCCACATGCTCCCGCCACCGCTACCCCCTCGCCACGCAGGCTCTCCTTCGCCTGCGCCCGCGCCACGGTCCCACGCCCCCAAGGCCGACCCCCAAGCCCGCGCCGCGCCCCCACGCCGCCCTGCCCCGCACGCTGCCGCTACGGCGCCTCGCCTGCACGCACCCCGCCGGGGCGGCCCGCAGCCCACCCGCGCCCCGCTTTGCTGGCGCTCCTGGCGCTCCCCGCGCGCTCGCGCCGCCCCGGGGACGCCCGCCCCTCCGCCTGCCTCGCGCCCGCCCCGGGGAGGGGGAGCGGGAGGGGAACGGGAGGCCGCCCGCGACGGGCCCCCTCGCCTCGCCCCGCCCCGGCAGAGGCGGGCTGGGCCGCCCCCTCGAGCCCCGGGGCCACCCGCCGCCCGGCCTCCCCGGGCACGAGGGCCGCCTCAGGGCAGCAGCGGTCTCTCTGGCTCCAATTTTAGGGGGCCGGCTGCCAGAGGCCGGGGAGGCCTGCTGGCGAAGGGCTTCCCCGAAGCCGCTGCCCCCAAAGCCCCGCCCCCTTCCCCCCGGGGCGGCGAGCCTTCTGGCTTCCCCTCCCGGGCAGACCGGGGCAGCAGGCGGCCAGGCAGGCAGGCAGGCAGGCCTCGGGCCCGGGGCGCCCCTTCGGCCAGCCGGCCTGGCGCTCCTGCTGCCGCCCGTCGCCGCGGCAGGCGCCGGTCGGGGAAAAGGAGACGGGGCCGGGGGCGGGCCGCGGCCGGGGCCAGGCTGTCCGTTAGGCGCCGAAGGCTCGGCGCCAATGGCCTAGGAAGAACCGAGGGCCTGAGACAAATTCAGAGCTGACTCGAAAAGGAGCAAACTGCTCGGTCAGAGGTAAGAATTCGCTACGTGGCCGTAGAGTAGGCACAGGGGCACACCTCGAAGAGCAGTTCAATGCGAGGCCTCTTTAATCGTTAGTCCGCCGACAAGAGACGGGGCTGGAAGATGCCTTAGACACAGAGGCGCGCGCGCGCGCACTCCGGCACGCAGAGTGCCACGGGCGGCTGCGGTGGGGAACGGGGAGGGGGGCTGGAAGGCGAGAGGAAAAGGACTTTGGGGCACCCCGGCTGGCCCGGGCGGGGAGCCGATTGGCGGCGGCAAAAGCGCGGGCGCCCTGCGGGGGGAGGCCTGCCGCCCGAGGCGGCAAAAAGCCTACAGCACCCAGTATTCCCAGGAGGTCTCCCATCCAAGTACTAACCAGGCCGGACCCTGCTTAGCTTCCGAGATCAGACGAGATCGGGCGTGTTCAGGGTGGTATGGCCGTAGACGTTGACGCCTGCCGCTGTGCCTGCCTTTAAAGCAAGCCCGCGCCCCGCCTCCGCCGGCTCCGCGCCGCTCTCGCCCGCCCCTGCTCGCCGCGGGACTGCCGCCCCCGCCCCCTCGCACCCTCTGCCCGGGCTTACCAGAGGCTTGCCACAAAACTACCCGACGCGCTTGCCATCCCAGCACAATCTGCACGACATCGGATTTACAAAATACTCCACGTTGACATTTTCTCCGTTATAGTGTCTCAAATTGCTTTCCCACACAGAAAAGCTCAAATGCCGGACTGTCCGCTGCAAAGCCGCACACCTGGCAACCCTGCCCCTGCCCCGCTCGCACCCGCCTCCTCCTCAGCCTTTCCCCCCAGAGCCCCACATGCTCCCGCCACCGCTACCCCCTCGCCACGCAGGCTCTCCTTCGCCTGCGCCCGCGCCACGGTCCCACGCCCCCAAGGCCGACCCCCAAGCCCGCGCCGCGCCCCCACGCCGCCCTGCCCCGCACGCTGCCGCTACGGCGCCTCGCCTGCACGCACCCCGCCGGGGCGGCCCGCAGCCCACCCGCGCCCCGCTTTGCTGGCGCTCCTGGCGCTCCCCGCGCGCTCGCGCCGCCCCGGGGACGCCCGCCCCTCCGCCTGCCTCGCGCCCGCCCCGGGGAGGGGGAGCGGGAGGGGAACGGGAGGCCGCCCGCGACGGGCCCCCTCGCCTCGCCCCGCCCCGGCAGAGGCGGGCTGGGCCGCCCCCTCGAGCCCCGGGGCCACCCGCCGCCCGGCCTCCCCGGGCACGAGGGCCGCCTCAGGGCAGCAGCGGTCTCTCTGGCTCCAATTTTAGGGGGCCGGCTGCCAGAGGCCGGGGAGGCCTGCTGGCGAAGGGCTTCCCCGAAGCCGCTGCCCCCAAAGCCCCGCCCCCTTCCCCCCGGGGCGGCGAGCCTTCTGGCTTCCCCTCCCGGGCAGACCGGGGCAGCAGGCGGCCAGGCAGGCAGGCAGGCAGGCCTCGGGCCCGGGGCGCCCCTTCGGCCAGCCGGCCTGGCGCTCCTGCTGCCGCCCGTCGCCGCGGCAGGCGCCGGTCGGGGAAAAGGAGACGGGGCCGGGGGCGGGCCGCGGCCGGGGCCAGGCTGTCCGTTAGGCGCCGAAGGCTCGGCGCCAATGGCCTAGGAAGAACCGAGGGCCTGAGACAAATTCAGAGCTGACTCGAAAAGGAGCAAACTGCTCGGTCAGAGGTAAGAATTCGCTACGTGGCCGTAGAGTAGGCACAGGGGCACACCTCGAAGAGCAGTTCAATGCGAGGCCTCTTTAATCGTTAGTCCGCCGACAAGAGACGGGGCTGGAAGATGCCTTAGACACAGAGGCGCGCGCGCGCGCACTCCGGCACGCAGAGTGCCACGGGCGGCTGCGGTGGGGAACGGGGAGGGGGGCTGGAAGGCGAGAGGAAAAGGACTTTGGGGCACCCCGGCTGGCCCGGGCGGGGAGCCGATTGGCGGCGGCAAAAGCGCGGGCGCCCTGCGGGGGGAGGCCTGCCGCCCGAGGCGGCAAAAAGCCTACAGCACCCAGTATTCCCAGGAGGTCTCCCATCCAAGTACTAACCAGGCCCGACCCTGCTTAGCTTCCGAGATCAGACGAGATCGGGCGTGTTCAGGGTGGTATGGCCGTAGACGTTGACGCCTGCCGCTGTGCCTGCCTTTAAAGCAAGCCCGCGCCCCGCCTCCGCCGGCTCCGCGCCGCTCTCGCCCGCCCCTGCTCGCCGCGGGACTCCCGCCCCCGCCCCCTCGCACCCTCTGCCCGGGCTTACCAGAGGCTTGCCACAAAACTACCCGACGCGCTTGCCATCCCAGCACAATCTGCACGACATCGGATTTACAAAATACTCCACGTTGACATTTTCTCCGTTATAGTGTCTCAAATTGCTTTCCCACACAGAAAAGCTCAAATGCCAGACTGTCCGCTGCAAAGCCGCACACCTGGCAACCCTGCCCCTGCCCCGCTCGCACCCGCCTCCTCCTCAGCCTTTCCCCCCAGAGCCCCACATGCTCCCGCCACCGCTACCCCCTCGCCACGCAGGCTCTCCTTCGCCTGCGCCCGCGCCACGGTCCCACGCCCCCAAGGCCGACCCCCAAGCCCGCGCCGCGCCCCCACGCCGCCCTGCCCCGCACGCTGCCGCTACGGCGCCTCGCCTGCACGCACCCCGCCGGGGCGGCCCGCAGCCCACCCGCGCCCCGCTTTGCTGGCGGCTCCTGGCGCTCCCCGCGCGCTCGCGCCGCCCCGGGGACGCCCGCCCCTCCGCCTGCCTCGCGCCCGCCCCGGGGAGGGGGAGCGGGAGGGGAACGGGAGGCCGCCCGCGACGGGCCCCCTCGCCTCGCCCCGCCCCGCCCCGGCAGAGGCGGGCTGGGCCGCCCCCTCGAGCCCCGGGGCCACCCGCCGCCCGGCCTCCCCGGGCACGAGGGCCGCCTCAGGGCAGCAGCGGTCTCTCTGGCTCCAATTTTAGGGGGCCGGCTGCCAGAGGCCGGGGAGGCCTGCTGGCGAAGGGCTTCCCCGAAGCCGCTGCCCCCAAAGCCCCGCCCCCTTCCCCCCGGGGCGGCGAGCCTTCTGGCTTCCCCTCCCGGGCAGACCGGGGCAGCAGGCGGCCAGGCAGGCAGGCAGGCAGGCCTCGGGCCCGGGGCGCCCCTTCGGCCAGCCGGCCTGGCGCTCCTGCTGCCGCCCGTCGCCGCGGCAGGCGCCGGTCGGGGAAAAGGAGACGGGGCCGGGGGCGGGCCGCGGCCGGGGCCAGGCTGTCCGTTAGGCGCCGAAGGCTCGGCGCCAATGGCCTAGGAAGAACCGAGGGCCTGAGACAAATTCAGAGCTGACTCGAAAAGGAGCAAACTGCTCGGTCAGAGGTAAGAATTCGCTACGTGGCCGTAGAGTAGGCACAGGGGCACACCTCGAAGAGCAGTTCAATGCGAGGCCTCTTTAATCGTTAGTCCGCCGACAAGAGACGGGGCTGGAAGATGCCTTAGACACAGAGGCGCGCGCGCGCGCACTCCGGCACGCAGAGTGCCACGGGCGGCTGCGGTGGGGAACGGGGAGGGGGGCTGGAAGGCGAGAGGAAAAGGACTTTGGGGCACCCCGGCTGGCCCGGGCGGGGAGCCGATTGGCGGCGGCAAAAGCGCGGGCGCCCTGCGGGGGGAGGCCTGCCGCCCGAGGCGGCAAAAAGCCTACAGCACCCAGTACTCCCAGGAGGTCTCCCATCCAAGTACTAACCAGGCCCGACCCTGCTTAGCTTCCGAGATCAGACGAGATCGGGCGTGTTCAGGGTGGTATGGCCGTAGACGTTGACGCCTGCCGCTGTGCCTGCCTTTAAAGCAAGCCCGCGCCCCGCCTCCGCCGGCTCCGCGCCGCTCTCGCCCGCCCCTGCTCGCCGCGGGACTCCCGCCCCCGCCCCCTCGCACCCTCTGCCCGGGCTTACCAGAGGCTTGCCACAAAACTACCCGACGCGCTTGCCATCCCAGCACAATCTGCACGACATCGGATTTACAAAATACTCCACGTTGACATTTTCTCCGTTATAGTGTCTCAAATTGCTTTCCCACACAGAAAAGCTCAAATGCCAGACTGTCCGCTGCAAAGCCGCACACCTGGCAACCCTGCCCCTGCCCCGCTCGCACCCGCCTCCTCCTCAGCCTTTCCCCCCAGAGCCCCACATGCTCCCGCCACCGCTACCCCCTCGCCACGCAGGCTCTCCTTCGCCTGCGCCCGCGCCACGGTCCCACGCCCCCAAGGCCGACCCCCAAGCCCGCGCCGCGCCCCCACGCCGCCCTGCCCCGCACGCTGCCGCTACGGCGCCTCGCCTGCACGCACCCCGCCGGGGCGGCCCGCAGCCCACCCGCGCCCCGCTTTGCTGGCGCTCCTGGCGCTCCCCACGCGCTCGCGCCGTCCCGGGGACGCCCGCCCCTCCGCCTGCCTCGCGCCCGCCCCGGGGAGGGGGAGCGGGAGGGGAACGGGAGGCCGCCCGCGACGGGCCCCCTCGCCTCGCCCCGCCCCGGCAGAGGCGGGCTGGGCCGCCCCCTCGAGCCCCGGGGCCACCCGCCGCCCGGCCTCCCCGGGCACGAGGGCCGCCTCAGGGCAGCAGCGGTCTCTCTGGCTCCAATTTTAGGGGGCCGGCTGCCAGAGGCCGGGGAGGCCTGCTGGCGAAGGGCTTCCCCGAAGCCGCTGCCCCCAAAGCCCCGCCCCCTTCCCCCCGGGGCGGCGAGCCTTCTGGCTTCCCCTCCCGGGCAGACCGGGGCAGCAGGCGGCCAGGCAGGCAGGCAGGCAGGCCTCGGGCCCGGGGCGCCCCTTCGGCCAGCCGGCCTGGCGCTCCTGCTGCCGCCCGTCGCCGCGGCAGGCGCCGGTCGGGGAAAAGGAGACGGGGCCGGGGGCGGGCCGCGGCCGGGGCCAGGCTGTCCGTTAGGCGCCGAAGGCTCGGCGCCAATGGCCTAGGAAGAACCGAGGGCCTGAGACAAATTCAGAGCTGACTCGAAAAGGAGCAAACTGCTCGGTCAGAGGTAAGAATTCGCTACGTGGCCGTAGAGTAGGCACAGGGGCACACCTCGAAGAGCAGTTCAATGCGAGGCCTCTTTAATCGTTAGTCCGCCGACAAGAGACGGGGCTGGAAGATGCCTTAGACACAGAGGCGCGCGCGCGCGCACTCCGGCACGCAGAGTGCCACGGGCGGCTGCGGTGGGGAACGGGGAGGGGGGCTGGAAGGCGAGAGGAAAAGGACTTTGGGGCACCCCGGCTGGCCCGGGCGGGGAGCCGATTGGCGGCGGCAAAAGCGCGGGCGCCCTGCGGGGGGAGGCCTGCCGCCCGAGGCGGCAAAAAGCCTACAGCACCCAGTATTCCCAGGAGGTCTCCCATCCAAGTACTAACCAGGCCCGACCCTGCTTAGCTTCCGAGATCAGACGAGATCGGGCGTGTTCAGGGTGGTATGGCCGTAGACGTTGACGCCTGCCGCTGTGCCTGCCTTTAAAGCAAGCCCGCGCCCCGCCTCCGCCGGCTCCGCGCCGCTCTCGCCCGCCCCTGCTCGCCGCGGGACTCCCGCCCCCGCCCCCTCGCACCCTCTGCCCGGGCTTACCAGAGGCTTGCCACAAAACTACCCGACGCGCTTGCCATCCCAGCACAATCTGCACGACATCGGATTTACAAAATACTCCACGTTGACATTTTCTCCGTTATAGTGTCTCAAATTGCTTTCCCACACAGAAAAGCTCAAATGCCGGACTGTCCGCTGCAAAGCCGCACACCTGGCAACCCTGCCCCTGCCCCGCTCGCACCCGCCTCCTCCTCAGCCTTTCCCCCCAGAGCCCCACATGCTCCCGCCACCGCTACCCCCTCGCCACGCAGGCTCTCCTTCGCCTGCGCCCGCGCCACGGTCCCACGCCCCCAAGGCCGACCCCCAAGCCCGCGCCGCGCCCCCACGCCGCCCTGCCCCGCACGCTGCCGCTACGGCGCCTCGCCTGCACGCACCCCGCCGGGGCGGCCCGCAGCCCACCCGCGCCCCGCTTTGCTGGCGGCTCCTGGCGCTCCCCGCGCGCTCGCGCCGCCCCGGGGACGCCCGCCCCTCCGCCTGCCTCGCGCCCGCCCCGGGGAGGGGGAGCGGGAGGGGAACGGGAGGCCGCCCGCGACGGGCCCCCTCGCCTCGCCCCGTCCCGGCAGAGGCGGGCTGGGCCGCCCCCTCGAGCCCCGGGGCCACCCGCCGCCCGGCCTCCCCGGGCACGAGGGCCGCCTCAGGGCAGCAGCGGTCTCTCTGGCTCCAATTTTAGGGGGCCGGCTGCCAGAGGCCGGGGAGGCCTGCTGGCGAAGGGCTTCCCCGAAGCCGCTGCCCCCAAAGCCCCGCCCCCTTCCCCCCGGGGCGGCGAGCCTTCTGGCTTCCCCTCCCGGGCAGACCGGGGCAGCAGGCGGCCAGGCAGGCAGGCAGGCAGGCCTCGGGCCCGGGGCGCCCCTTCGGCCAGCCGGCCTGGCGCTCCTGCTGCCGCCCGTCGCCGCGGCAGGCGCCGGTCGGGGAAAAGGAGACGGGGCCGGGGGCGGGCCGCGGCCGGGGCCAGGCTGTCCGTTAGGCGCGGAAGGCTCGGCGCCAATGGCCTAGGAAGAACCGAGGGCCTGAAACAAATTCAGAGCTGACTCGAAAAGGAGCAAACTGCTCGGTCAGAGGTAAGAATTCGCTACGTGGCCGTAGAGTAGGCACAGGGGCACACCTCGAAGAGCAGTTCAATGCGAGGCCTCTTTAATCGTTAGTCCGCCGACAAGAGACGGGGCTGGAAGACGCCTTAGACACAGAGGCGCGCGCGCGCGCGCACTCCGGCACGCAGAGTGCCACGGGGGGCTGCGGTGGGGAACGGGGAGGGGGGCTGGAAGGCGAGAGGGAAAGGACTTTGGGGCACCCCGGCTGGGCCGGGCGGGGAGCCGATTGGCGGCGGCAAAAGCGCGGGCGCCCTGCGGGGGGAGGCCTGCCGCCCGAGGCGGCAAAAAGCCTACAGCACCCAGTATTCCCAGGAGGTCTCCCATCCAAGTACTAACCAGGCCCGACCCTGCTTAGCTTCCGAGATCAGACGAGATCGGGCGTGTTCAGGGTGGTATGGCCGTAGACGTTGACGCCTGCCGCTGTGCCTGCCTTTAAAGCAAGCCCGCGCCCCGCCTCCGCCGGCTCCGCGCCGCTCTCGCCCGCCCCTGCTCGCCGCGGGACTCCCGCCCCCGCCCCCTCGCACCCTCTGCCCGGGCTTACCAGAGGCTTGCCACAAAACTACCCCACGCGCTTGCCATCCCAGCACAATCTGCACGACATCGGATTTACAAAATACTCCACGTTGACATTTTCTCCGTTATATTGTCTCAAATTGCTTTCCCACGCAGAAAAGCTCAAATGCCGGACTGTCCGCTGCAAAGCCGCACACCTGGCAACCCTGCCCCTGCCCCGCTCGCACCCGCCTCCTCCTCAGCCTTTCCCCCCAGAGCCCCACATGCTCCCGCCATCGCTACCCCCTCGCCACGCACGCTCTCCTTCGCCTGCGCCCGCGCCACGGTCCCACGCCCCCAAGGCCGACCCCCAAGCCCGCGCCGCGCCCCCACGCCGCCCTGCCCCGCACGCTGCCGCTACGGCGCCTCGCCTGCACGCACCCCGCCGGGGCGGCCCGCAGCCCACCCGCGCCCCGCTTTGCTGGCGGCTCCTGGCGCTCCCCGCGCGCTCGCGCCGCCCCGGGGACGCCCGCCCCTCCGCCTGCCTCGCGCCCGCCCCGGGGAGGGGGAACGGGAGGCCGCCCGCGACGGGCCCCCTCGCCTCGCCCCGCCCCGCCCCGGCAGAGGCGGGCTGGGCCGCCCCCTCGAGCCCCGGGGCCACCCGCCGCCCGGCCTCCCCGGGCACGAGGGCCGCCTCAGGGCAGCAGCGGTCTCTCTGGCTCCAATTTTAGGGGGCCGGCTGCCAGAGGCCGGGGAGGCCTGCTGGCGAAGGGCTTCCCCGAAGCCGCTACCCCCAAAGCCCCGCCCCCTTCCCCCCGGGGCGGCGAGCCTTCTGGCTTCCCCTCCCGGGCAGACCGGGGCAGCAGGCGGCCAGGCAGGCAGGCAGGCAGGCCTCGGGCCCGGGGCGCCCCTTCGGCCAGCCGGCCTGGCGCTCCTGCTGCCGCCCGTCGCCGCGGCAGGCGCCGGTCGGGGAAAAGGAGACGGGGCCGGGGGCGGGCCGCGGCCGGGGCCAGGCTGTCCGTTAGGCGCGGAAGGCTCGGCGCCAATGGCCTAGGAAGAACCGAGGGCCTGAAACAAATTCAGAGCTGACTCGAAAAGGAGCAAACTGCTCGGTCAGAGGTAAGAATTCGCTACGTGGCCGTAGAGTAGGCACAGGGGCACACCTCGAAGAGCAGTTCAATGCGAGGCCTCTTTAATCGTTAGTCCGCCGACAAGAGACGGGGCTGGAAGACGCCTTAGACACAGAGGCGCGCGCGCACTCCGGCACGCAGAGTGCCACGGGGGGCTGCGGTGGGGAACGGGGAGGGGGGCTGGAAGGCGAGAGGGAAAGGACTTTGGGGCACCCCGGCTGGGCCGGGCGGGGAGCCGATTGGCGGCGGCAAAAGCGCGGGCGCCCTGCGGGGGGAGGCCTGCCGCCCGAGGCGGCAAAAAGCCTACAGCACCCAGTATTCCCAGGAGGTCTCCCATCCAAGTACTAACCAGGCCCGACCCTGCTTAGCTTCCGAGATCAGACGAGATCGGGCGTGTTCAGGGTGGTATGGCCGTAGACGTTGACGCCTGCCGCTGTGCCTGCCTTTAAAGCAAGCCCGCGCCCCGCCTCCGCCGGCTCCGCGCCGCTCTCGCCCGCCCCTGCTCGCCGCGGGACTCCCGCCCCCGCCCCCTCGCACCCTCTGCCCGGGCTTACCAGAGGCTTGCCACAAAACTACCCCACGCGCTTGCCATCCCAGCACAATCTGCACGACATCGGATTTACAAAATACTCCACGTTGACATTTTCTCCGTTATATTGTCTCAAATTGCTTTCCCACGCAGAAAAGCTCAAATGCCGGACTGTCCGCTGCAAAGCCGCACACCTGGCAACCCTGCCCCTGCCCCGCTCGCACCCGCCTCCTCCTCAGCCTTTCCCCCCAGAGCCCCACATGCTCCCGCCATCGCTACCCCCTCGCCACGCACGCTCTCCTTCGCCTGCGCCCGCGCCACGGTCCCACGCCCCCAAGGCCGACCCCCAAGCCCGCGCCGCGCCCCCACGCCGCCCTGCCCCGCACGCTGCCGCTACGGCGCCTCGCCTGCACGCACCCCGCCGGGGCGGCCCGCAGCCCACCCGCGCCCCGCTTTGCTGGCGGCTCCTGGCGCTCCCCGCGCGCTCGCGCCGCCCCGGGGACGCCCGCCCCTCCGCCTGCCTCGCGCCCGCCCCGGGGAGGGGGAGCGGGAGGGGAACGGGAGGCCGCCCGCGACGGGCCCCCTCGCCTCGCCCCGTCCCGGCAGAGGCGGGCTGGGCCGCCCCCTCGAGCCCCGGGGCCACCCGCCGCCCGGCCTCCCCGGGCACGAGGGCCGCCTCAGGGCAGCAGCGGTCTCTCTGGCTCCAATTTTAGGGGGCCGGCTGCCAGAGGCCGGGGAGGCCTGCTGGCGAAGGGCTTCCCCGAAGCCGCTACCCCCAAAGCCCCGCCCCCTTCCCCCCGGGGCGGCGAGCCTTCTGGCTTCCCCTCCCGGGCAGACCGGGGCAGCAGGCGGCCAGGCAGGCAGGCAGGCAGGCCTCGGGCCCGGGGCGCCCCTTCGGCCAGCCGGCCTGGCGCTCCTGCTGCCGCCCGTCGCCGCGGCAGGCGCCGGTCGGGGAAAAGGAGACGGGGCCGGGGGCGGGCCGCGGCCGGGGCCAGGCTGTCCGTTAGGCGCGGAAGGCTCGGCGCCAATGGCCTAGGAAGAACCGAGGGCCTGAAACAAATTCAGAGCTGACTCGAAAAGGAGCAAACTGCTCGGTCAGAGGTAAGAATTCGCTACGTGGCCGTAGAGTAGGCACAGGGGCACACCTCGAAGAGCAGTTCAATGCGAGGCCTCTTTAATCGTTAGTCCGCCGACAAGAGACGGGGCTGGAAGACGCCTTAGACACAGAGGCGCGCGCGCACTCCGGCACGCAGAGTGCCACGGGGGGCTGCGGTGGGGAACGGGGAGGGGGGCTGGAAGGCGAGAGGGAAAGGACTTTGGGGCACCCCGGCTGGGCCGGGCGGGGAGCCGATTGGCGGCGGCAAAAGCGCGGGCGCCCTGCGGGGGGAGGCCTGCCGCCCGAGGCGGCAAAAAGCCTACAGCACCCAGTATTCCCAGGAGGTCTCCCATCCAAGTACTAACCAGGCCCGACCCTGCTTAGCTTCCGAGATCAGACGAGATCGGGCGTGTTCAGGGTGGTATGGCCGTAGACGTTGACGCCTGCCGCTGTGCCTGCCTTTAAAGCAAGCCCGCGCCCCGCCTCCGCCGGCTCCGCGCCGCTCTCGCCCGCCCCTGCTCGCCGCGGGACTCCCGCCCCCGCCCCCTCGCACCCTCTGCCCGGGCTTACCAGAGGCTTGCCACAAAACTACCCCACGCGCTTGCCATCCCAGCACAATCTGCACGACATCGGATTTACAAAATACTCCACGTTGACATTTTCTCCGTTATATTGTCTCAAATTGCTTTCCCACGCAGAAAAGCTCAAATGCCGGACTGTCCGCTGCAAAGCCGCACACCTGGCAACCCTGCCCCTGCCCCGCTCGCACCCGCCTCCTCCTCAGCCTTTCCCCCCAGAGCCCCACATGCTCCCGCCATCGCTACCCCCTCGCCACGCACGCTCTCCTTCGCCTGCGCCCACGCCACGGTCCCACGCCCCCAAGGCCGACCCCCAAGCCCGCGCCGCGCCCCCACGCCGCCCTGCCCCGCACGCTGCCGCTACGGCGCCTCGCCTGCACGCACCCCGCCGGGGCGGCCCGCAGCCCACCCGCGCCCCGCTTTGCTGGCGGCTCCTGGCGCTCCCCGCGCGCTCGCGCCGCCCCGGGGACGCCCGCCCCTCCGCCTGCCTCGCGCCCGCCCCGGGGAGGGGGAACGGGAGGCCGCCCGCGACGGGCCCCCTCGCCTCGCCCCGTCCCGGCAGAGGCGGGCTGGGCCGCCCCCTCGAGCCCCGGGGCCACCCGCCGCCCGGCCTCCCCGGGCACGAGGGCCGCCTCAGGGCAGCAGCGGTCTCTCTGGCTCCAATTTTAGGGGGCCGGCTGCCAGAGGCCGGGGAGGCCTGCTGGCGAAGGGCTTCCCCGAAGCCGCTACCCCCAAAGCCCCGCCCCCTTGCCCCCGGGGCGGCGAGCCTTCTGGCTTCCCCTCCCGGGCAGACCGGGGCAGCAGGCGGCCAGGCAGGCAGGCAGGCAGGCCTCGGGCCCGGGGCGCCCCTTCGGCCAGCCGGCCTGGCGCTCCTGCTGCCGCCCGTCGCCGCGGCAGGCGCCGGTCGGGGAAAAGGAGACGGGGCCGGGGGCGGGCCGCGGCCGGGGCCAGGCTGTCCGTTAGGCGCGGAAGGCTCGGCGCCAATGGCCTAGGAAGAACCGAGGGCCTGAAACAAATTCAGAGCTGACTCGAAAAGGAGCAAACTGCTCGGTCAGAGGTAAGAATTCGCTACGTGGCCGTAGAGTAGGCACAGGGGCACACCTCGAAGAGCAGTTCAATGCGAGGCCTCTTTAATCGTTAGTCCGCCGACAAGAGACGGGGCTGGAAGACGCCTTAGACACAGAGGCGCGCGCGCACTCCGGCACGCAGAGTGCCACGGGGGGCTGCGGTGGGGAACGGGGAGGGGGGCTGGAAGGCGAGAGGGAAAGGACTTTGGGGCACCCCGGCTGGGCCGGGCGGGGAGCCGATTGGCGGCGGCAAAAGCGCGGGCGCCCTGCGGGGGGAGGCCTGCCGCCCGAGGCGGCAAAAAGCCTACAGCACCCAGTATTCCCAGGAGGTCTCCCATCCAAGTACTAACCAGGCCCGACCCTGCTTAGCTTCCGAGATCAGACGAGATCGGGCGTGTTCAGGGTGGTATGGCCGTAGACGTTGACGCCTGCCGCTGTGCCTGCCTTTAAAGCAAGCCCGCGCCCCGCCTCCGCCGGCTCCGCGCCGCTCTCGCCCGCCCCTGCTCGCCGCGGGACTCCCGCCCCCGCCCCCTCGCACCCTCTGCCCGGGCTTACCAGAGGCTTGCCACAAAACTACCCCACGCGCTTGCCATCCCAGCACAATCTGCACGACATCGGATTTACAAAATACTCCACGTTGACATTTTCTCCGTTATATTGTCTCAAATTGCTTTCCCACGCAGAAAAGCTCAAATGCCGGACTGTCCGCTGCAAAGCCGCACACCTGGCAACCCTGCCCCTGCCCCGCTCGCACCCGCCTCCTCCTCAGCCTTTCCCCCCAGAGCCCCACATGCTCCCGCCATCGCTACCCCCTCGCCACGCACGCTCTCCTTCGCCTGCGCCCGCGCCACGGTCCCACGCCCCCAAGGCCGACCCCCAAGCCCGCGCCGCGCCCCCACGCCGCCCTGCCCCGCACGCTGCCGCTACGGCGCCTCGCCTGCACGCACCCCGCCGGGGCGGCCCGCAGCCCACCCGCGCCCCGCTTTGCTGGCGGCTCCTGGCGCTCCCCGCGCGCTCGCGCCGCCCCGGGGACGCCCGCCCCTCCGCCTGCCTCGCGCCCGCCCCGGGGAGGGGGAACGGGAGGCCGCCCGCGACGGGCCCCCTCGCCTCGCCCCGCCCCGCCCCGGCAGAGGCGGGCTGGGCCGCCCCCTCGAGCCCCGGGGCCACCCGCCGCCCGGCCTCCCCGGGCACGAGGGCCGCCTCAGGGCAGCAGCGGTCTCTCTGGCTCCAATTTTAGGGGGCCGGCTGCCAGAGGCCGGGGAGGCCTGCTGGCGAAGGGCTTCCCCGAAGCCGCTACCCCCAAAGCCCCGCCCCCTTCCCCCCGGGGCGGCGAGCCTTCTGGCTTCCCCTCCCGGGCAGACCGGGGCAGCAGGCGGCCAGGCAGGCAGGCAGGCAGGCCTCGGGCCCGGGGCGCCCCTTCGGCCAGCCGGCCTGGCGCTCCTGCTGCCGCCCGTCGCCGCGGCAGGCGCCGGTCGGGGAAAAGGAGACGGGGCCGGGGGCGGGCCGCGGCCGGGGCCAGGCTGTCCGTTAGGCGCGGAAGGCTCGGCGCCAATGGCCTAGGAAGAACCGAGGGCCTGAAACAAATTCAGAGCTGACTCGAAAAGGAGCAAACTGCTCGGTCAGAGGTAAGAATTCGCTACGTGGCCGTAGAGTAGGCACAGGGGCACACCTCGAAGAGCAGTTCAATGCGAGGCCTCTTTAATCGTTAGTCCGCCGACAAGAGACGGGGCTGGAAGACGCCTTAGACACAGAGGCGCGCGCGCACTCCGGCACGCAGAGTGCCACGGGGGGCTGCGGTGGGGAACGGGGAGGGGGGCTGGAAGGCGAGAGGGAAAGGACTTTGGGGCACCCCGGCTGGGCCGGGCGGGGAGCCGATTGGCGGCGGCAAAAGCGCGGGCGCCCTGCGGGGGGAGGCCTGCCGCCCGAGGCGGCAAAAAGCCTACAGCACCCAGTATTCCCAGGAGGTCTCCCATCCAAGTACTAACCAGGCCCGACCCTGCTTAGCTTCCGAGATCAGACGAGATCGGGCGTGTTCAGGGTGGTATGGCCGTAGACGTTGACGCCTGCCGCTGTGCCTGCCTTTAAAGCAAGCCCGCGCCCCGCCTCCGCCGGCTCCGCGCCGCTCTCGCCCGCCCCTGCTCGCCGCGGGACTCCCGCCCCCGCCCCCTCGCACCCTCTGCCCGGGCTTACCAGAGGCTTGCCACAAAACTACCCCACGCGCTTGCCATCCCAGCACAATCTGCACGACATCGGATTTACAAAATACTCCACGTTGACATTTTCTCCGTTATATTGTCTCAAATTGCTTTCCCACGCAGAAAAGCTCAAATGCCGGACTGTCCGCTGCAAAGCCGCACACCTGGCAACCCTGCCCCTGCCCCGCTCGCACCCGCCTCCTCCTCAGCCTTTCCCCCCAGAGCCCCACATGCTCCCGCCATCGCTACCCCCTCGCCACGCACGCTCTCCTTCGCCTGCGCCCGCGCCACGGTCCCACGCCCCCAAGGCCGACCCCCAAGCCCGCGCCGCGCCCCCACGCCGCCCTGCCCCGCACGCTGCCGCTACGGCGCCTCGCCTGCACGCACCCCGCCGGGGCGGCCCGCAGCCCACCCGCGCCCCGCTTTGCTGGCGGCTCCTGGCGCTCCCCGCGCGCTCGCGCCGCCCCGGGGACGCCCGCCCCTCCGCCTGCCTCGCGCCCGCCCCGGGGAGGGGGAACGGGAGGCCGCCCGCGACGGGCCCCCTCGCCTCGCCCCGCCCCGCCCCGGCAGAGGCGGGCTGGGCCGCCCCCTCGAGCCCCGGGGCCACCCGCCGCCCGGCCTCCCCGGGCACGAGGGCCGCCTCAGGGCAGCAGCGGTCTCTCTGGCTCCAATTTTAGGGGGCCGGCTGCCAGAGGCCGGGGAGGCCTGCTGGCGAAGGGCTTCCCCGAAGCCGCTACCCCCAAAGCCCCGCCCCCTTGCCCCCGGGGCGGCGAGCCTTCTGGCTTCCCCTCCCGGGCAGACCGGGGCAGCAGGCGGCCAGGCAGGCAGGCAGGCAGGCCTCGGGCCCGGGGCGCCCCTTCGGCCAGCCGGCCTGGCGCTCCTGCTGCCGCCCGTCGCCGCGGCAGGCGCCGGTCGGGGAAAAGGAGACGGGGCCGGGGGCGGGCCGCGGCCGGGGCCAGGCTGTCCGTTAGGCGCGGAAGGCTCGGCGCCAATGGCCTAGGAAGAACCGAGGGCCTGAAACAAATTCAGAGCTGACTCGAAAAGGAGCAAACTGCTCGGTCAGAGGTAAGAATTCGCTACGTGGCCGTAGAGTAGGCACAGGGGCACACCTCGAAGAGCAGTTCAATGCGAGGCCTCTTTAATCGTTAGTCCGCCGACAAGAGACGGGGCTGGAAGACGCCTTAGACACAGAGGCGCGCGCGCACTCCGGCACGCAGAGTGCCACGGGGGGCTGCGGTGGGGAACGGGGAGGGGGGCTGGAAGGCGAGAGGGAAAGGACTTTGGGGCACCCCGGCTGGGCCGGGCGGGGAGCCGATTGGCGGCGGCAAAAGCGCGGGCGCCCTGCGGGGGGAGGCCTGCCGCCCGAGGCGGCAAAAAGCCTACAGCACCCAGTATTCCCAGGAGGTCTCCCATCCAAGTACTAACCAGGCCCGACCCTGCTTAGCTTCCGAGATCAGACGAGATCGGGCGTGTTCAGGGTGGTATGGCCGTAGACGTTGACGCCTGCCGCTGTGCCTGCCTTTAAAGCAAGCCCGCGCCCCGCCTCCGCCGGCTCCGCGCCGCTCTCGCCCGCCCCTGCTCGCCGCGGGACTCCCGCCCCCGCCCCCTCGCACCCTCTGCCCGGGCTTACCAGAGGCTTGCCACAAAACTACCCCACGCGCTTGCCATCCCAGCACAATCTGCACGACATCGGATTTACAAAATACTCCACGTTGACATTTTCTCCGTTATATTGTCTCAAATTGCTTTCCCACGCAGAAAAGCTCAAATGCCGGACTGTCCGCTGCAAAGCCGCACACCTGGCAACCCTGCCCCTGCCCCGCTCGCACCCGCCTCCTCCTCAGCCTTTCCCCCCAGAGCCCCACATGCTCCCGCCATCGCTACCCCCTCGCCACGCACGCTCTCCTTCGCCTGCGCCCGCGCCACGGTCCCACGCCCCCAAGGCCGACCCCCAAGCCCGCGCCGCGCCCCCACGCCGCCCTGCCCCGCACGCTGCCGCTACGGCGCCTCGCCTGCACGCACCCCGCCGGGGCGGCCCGCAGCCCACCCGCGCCCCGCTTTGCTGGCGGCTCCTGGCGCTCCCCGCGCGCTCGCGCCGCCCCGGGGACGCCCGCCCCTCCGCCTGCCTCGCGCCCGCCCCGGGGAGGGGGAGCGGGAGGGGAACGGGAGGCCGCCCGCGACGGGCCCCCTCGCCTCGCCCCGCCCCGCCCCGGCAGAGGCGGGCTGGGCCGCCCCCTCGAGCCCCGGGGCCACCCGCCGCCCGGCCTCCCCGGGCACGAGGGCCGCCTCAGGGCAGCAGCGGTCTCTCTGGCTCCAATTTTAGGGGGCCGGCTGCCAGAGGCCGGGGAGGCCTGCTGGCGAAGGGCTTCCCCGAAGCCGCTACCCCCAAAGCCCCGCCCCCTTCCCCCCGGGGCGGCGAGCCTTCTGGCTTCCCCTCCCGGGCAGACCGGGGCAGCAGGCGGCCAGGCAGGCAGGCAGGCAGGCCTCGGGCCCGGGGCGCCCCTTCGGCCAGCCGGCCTGGCGCTCCTGCTGCCGCCCGTCGCCGCGGCAGGCGCCGGTCGGGGAAAAGGAGACGGGGCCGGGGGCGGGCCGCGGCCGGGGCCAGGCTGTCCGTTAGGCGCGGAAGGCTCGGCGCCAATGGCCTAGGAAGAACCGAGGGCCTGAAACAAATTCAGAGCTGACTCGAAAAGGAGCAAACTGCTCGGTCAGAGGTAAGAATTCGCTACGTGGCCGTAGAGTAGGCACAGGGGCACACCTCGAAGAGCAGTTCAATGCGAGGCCTCTTTAATCGTTAGTCCGCCGACAAGAGACGGGGCTGGAAGACGCCTTAGACACAGAGGCGCGCGCGCACTCCGGCACGCAGAGTGCCACGGGGGGCTGCGGTGGGGAACGGGGAGGGGGGCTGGAAGGCGAGAGGGAAAGGACTTTGGGGCACCCCGGCTGGGCCGGGCGGGGAGCCGATTGGCGGCGGCAAAAGCGCGGGCGCCCTGCGGGGGGAGGCCTGCCGCCCGAGGCGGCAAAAAGCCTACAGCACCCAGTATTCCCAGGAGGTCTCCCATCCAAGTACTAACCAGGCCCGACCCTGCTTAGCTTCCGAGATCAGACGAGATCGGGCGTGTTCAGGGTGGTATGGCCGTAGACGTTGACGCCTGCCGCTGTGCCTGCCTTTAAAGCAAGCCCGCGCCCCGCCTCCGCCGGCTCCGCGCCGCTCTCGCCCGCCCCTGCTCGCCGCGGGACTCCCGCCCCCGCCCCCTCGCACCCTCTGCCCGGGCTTACCAGAGGCTTGCCACAAAACTACCCCACGCGCTTGCCATCCCAGCACAATCTGCACGACATCGGATTTACAAAATACTCCACGTTGACATTTTCTCCGTTATATTGTCTCAAATTGCTTTCCCACGCAGAAAAGCTCAAATGCCGGACTGTCCGCTGCAAAGCCGCACACCTGGCAACCCTGCCCCTGCCCCGCTCGCACCCGCCTCCTCCTCAGCCTTTCCCCCCAGAGCCCCACATGCTCCCGCCATCGCTACCCCCTCGCCACGCACGCTCTCCTTCGCCTGCGCCCGCGCCACGGTCCCACGCCCCCAAGGCCGACCCCCAAGCCCGCGCCGCGCCCCCACGCCGCCCTGCCCCGCACGCTGCCGCTACGGCGCCTCGCCTGCACGCACCCCGCCGGGGCGGCCCGCAGCCCACCCGCGCCCCGCTTTGCTGGCGGCTCCTGGCGCTCCCCGCGCGCTCGCGCCGCCCCGGGGACGCCCGCCCCTCCGCCTGCCTCGCGCCCGCCCCGGGGAGGGGGAACGGGAGGCCGCCCGCGACGGGCCCCCTCGCCTCGCCCCGCCCCGCCCCGGCAGAGGCGGGCTGGGCCGCCCCCTCGAGCCCCGGGGCCACCCGCCGCCCGGCCTCCCCGGGCACGAGGGCCGCCTCAGGGCAGCAGCGGTCTCTCTGGCTCCAATTTTAGGGGGCCGGCTGCCAGAGGCCGGGGAGGCCTGCTGGCGAAGGGCTTCCCCGAAGCCGCTACCCCCAAAGCCCCGCCCCCTTCCCCCCGGGGCGGCGAGCCTTCTGGCTTCCCCTCCCGGGCAGACCGGGGCAGCAGGCGGCCAGGCAGGCAGGCAGGCAGGCCTCGGGCCCGGGGCGCCCCTTCGGCCAGCCGGCCTGGCGCTCCTGCTGCCGCCCGTCGCCGCGGCAGGCGCCGGTCGGGGAAAAGGAGACGGGGCCGGGGGCGGGCCGCGGCCGGGGCCAGGCTGTCCGTTAGGCGCGGAAGGCTCGGCGCCAATGGCCTAGGAAGAACCGAGGGCCTGAAACAAATTCAGAGCTGACTCGAAAAGGAGCAAACTGCTCGGTCAGAGGTAAGAATTCGCTACGTGGCCGTAGAGTAGGCACAGGGGCACACCTCGAAGAGCAGTTCAATGCGAGGCCTCTTTAATCGTTAGTCCGCCGACAAGAGACGGGGCTGGAAGACGCCTTAGACACAGAGGCGCGCGCGCACTCCGGCACGCAGAGTGCCACGGGGGGCTGCGGTGGGGAACGGGGAGGGGGGCTGGAAGGCGAGAGGGAAAGGACTTTGGGGCACCCCGGCTGGGCCGGGCGGGGAGCCGATTGGCGGCGGCAAAAGCGCGGGCGCCCTGCGGGGGGAGGCCTGCCGCCCGAGGCGGCAAAAAGCCTACAGCACCCAGTATTCCCAGGAGGTCTCCCATCCAAGTACTAACCAGGCCCGACCCTGCTTAGCTTCCGAGATCAGACGAGATCGGGCGTGTTCAGGGTGGTATGGCCGTAGACGTTGACGCCTGCCGCTGTGCCTGCCTTTAAAGCAAGCCCGCGCCCCGCCTCCGCCGGCTCCGCGCCGCTCTCGCCCGCCCCTGCTCGCCGCGGGACTCCCGCCCCCGCCCCCTCGCACCCTCTGCCCGGGCTTACCAGAGGCTTGCCACAAAACTACCCCACGCGCTTGCCATCCCAGCACAATCTGCACGACATCGGATTTACAAAATACTCCACGTTGACATTTTCTCCGTTATATTGTCTCAAATTGCTTTCCCACGCAGAAAAGCTCAAATGCCGGACTGTCCGCTGCAAAGCCGCACACCTGGCAACCCTGCCCCTGCCCCGCTCGCACCCGCCTCCTCCTCAGCCTTTCCCCCCAGAGCCCCACATGCTCCCGCCATCGCTACCCCCTCGCCACGCACGCTCTCCTTCGCCTGCGCCCGCGCCACGGTCCCACGCCCCCAAGGCCGACCCCCAAGCCCGCGCCGCGCCCCCACGCCGCCCTGCCCCGCACGCTGCCGCTACGGCGCCTCGCCTGCACGCACCCCGCCGGGGCGGCCCGCAGCCCACCCGCGCCCCGCTTTGCTGGCGGCTCCTGGCGCTCCCCGCGCGCTCGCGCCGCCCCGGGGACGCCCGCCCCTCCGCCTGCCTCGCGCCCGCCCCGGGGAGGGGGAACGGGAGGCCGCCCGCGACGGGCCCCCTCGCCTCGCCCCGCCCCGCCCCGGCAGAGGCGGGCTGGGCCGCCCCCTCGAGCCCCGGGGCCACCCGCCGCCCGGCCTCCCCGGGCACGAGGGCCGCCTCAGGGCAGCAGCGGTCTCTCTGGCTCCAATTTTAGGGGGCCGGCTGCCAGAGGCCGGGGAGGCCTGCTGGCGAAGGGCTTCCCCGAAGCCGCTACCCCCAAAGCCCCGCCCCCTTCCCCCCGGGGCGGCGAGCCTTCTGGCTTCCCCTCCCGGGCAGACCGGGGCAGCAGGCGGCCAGGCAGGCAGGCAGGCAGGCCTCGGGCCCGGGGCGCCCCTTCGGCCAGCCGGCCTGGCGCTCCTGCTGCCGCCCGTCGCCGCGGCAGGCGCCGGTCGGGGAAAAGGAGACGGGGCCGGGGGCGGGCCGCGGCCGGGGCCAGGCTGTCCGTTAGGCGCGGAAGGCTCGGCGCCAATGGCCTAGGAAGAACCGAGGGCCTGAAACAAATTCAGAGCTGACTCGAAAAGGAGCAAACTGCTCGGTCAGAGGTAAGAATTCGCTACGTGGCCGTAGAGTAGGCACAGGGGCACACCTCGAAGAGCAGTTCAATGCGAGGCCTCTTTAATCGTTAGTCCGCCGACAAGAGACGGGGCTGGAAGACGCCTTAGACACAGAGGCGCGCGCGCACTCCGGCACGCAGAGTGCCACGGGGGGCTGCGGTGGGGAACGGGGAGGGGGGCTGGAAGGCGAGAGGGAAAGGACTTTGGGGCACCCCGGCTGGGCCGGGCGGGGAGCCGATTGGCGGCGGCAAAAGCGCGGGCGCCCTGCGGGGGGAGGCCTGCCGCCCGAGGCGGCAAAAAGCCTACAGCACCCAGTATTCCCAGGAGGTCTCCCATCCAAGTACTAACCAGGCCCGACCCTGCTTAGCTTCCGAGATCAGACGAGATCGGGCGTGTTCAGGGTGGTATGGCCGTAGACGTTGACGCCTGCCGCTGTGCCTGCCTTTAAAGCAAGCCCGCGCCCCGCCTCCGCCGGCTCCGCGCCGCTCTCGCCCGCCCCTGCTCGCCGCGGGACTCCCGCCCCCGCCCCCTCGCACCCTCTGCCCGGGCTTACCAGAGGCTTGCCACAAAACTACCCCACGCGCTTGCCATCCCAGCACAATCTGCACGACATCGGATTTACAAAATACTCCACGTTGACATTTTCTCCGTTATATTGTCTCAAATTGCTTTCCCACGCAGAAAAGCTCAAATGCCGGACTGTCCGCTGCAAAGCCGCACACCTGGCAACCCTGCCCCTGCCCCGCTCGCACCCGCCTCCTCCTCAGCCTTTCCCCCCAGAGCCCCACATGCTCCCGCCATCGCTACCCCCTCGCCACGCACGCTCTCCTTCGCCTGCGCCCGCGCCACGGTCCCACGCCCCCAAGGCCGACCCCCAAGCCCGCGCCGCGCCCCCACGCCGCCCTGCCCCGCACGCTGCCGCTACGGCGCCTCGCCTGCACGCACCCCGCCGGGGCGGCCCGCAGCCCACCCGCGCCCCGCTTTGCTGGCGGCTCCTGGCGCTCCCCGCGCGCTCGCGCCGCCCCGGGGACGCCCGCCCCTCCGCCTGCCTCGCGCCCGCCCCGGGGAGGGGGAGCGGGAGGGGAACGGGAGGCCGCCCGCGACGGGCCCCCTCGCCTCGCCCCGCCCCGCCCCGGCAGAGGCGGGCTGGGCCGCCCCCTCGAGCCCCGGGGCCACCCGCCGCCCGGCCTCCCCGGGCACGAGGGCCGCCTCAGGGCAGCAGCGGTCTCTCTGGCTCCAATTTTAGGGGGCCGGCTGCCAGAGGCCGGGGAGGCCTGCTGGCGAAGGGCTTCCCCGAAGCCGCTACCCCCAAAGCCCCGCCCCCTTCCCCCCGGGGCGGCGAGCCTTCTGGCTTCCCCTCCCGGGCAGACCGGGGCAGCAGGCGGCCAGGCAGGCAGGCAGGCAGGCCTCGGGCCCGGGGCGCCCCTTCGGCCAGCCGGCCTGGCGCTCCTGCTGCCGCCCGTCGCCGCGGCAGGCGCCGGTCGGGGAAAAGGAGACGGGGCCGGGGGCGGGCCGCGGCCGGGGCCAGGCTGTCCGTTAGGCGCGGAAGGCTCGGCGCCAATGGCCTAGGAAGAACCGAGGGCCTGAAACAAATTCAGAGCTGACTCGAAAAGGAGCAAACTGCTCGGTCAGAGGTAAGAATTCGCTACGTGGCCGTAGAGTAGGCACAGGGGCACACCTCGAAGAGCAGTTCAATGCGAGGCCTCTTTAATCGTTAGTCCGCCGACAAGAGACGGGGCTGGAAGACGCCTTAGACACAGAGGCGCGCGCGCACTCCGGCACGCAGAGTGCCACGGGGGGCTGCGGTGGGGAACGGGGAGGGGGGCTGGAAGGCGAGAGGGAAAGGACTTTGGGGCACCCCGGCTGGGCCGGGCGGGGAGCCGATTGGCGGCGGCAAAAGCGCGGGCGCCCTGCGGGGGGAGGCCTGCCGCCCGAGGCGGCAAAAAGCCTACAGCACCCAGTATTCCCAGGAGGTCTCCCATCCAAGTACTAACCAGGCCCGACCCTGCTTAGCTTCCGAGATCAGACGAGATCGGGCGTGTTCAGGGTGGTATGGCCGTAGACGTTGACGCCTGCCGCTGTGCCTGCCTTTAAAGCAAGCCCGCGCCCCGCCTCCGCCGGCTCCGCGCCGCTCTCGCCCGCCCCTGCTCGCCGCGGGACTCCCGCCCCCGCCCCCTCGCACCCTCTGCCCGGGCTTACCAGAGGCTTGCCACAAAACTACCCCACGCGCTTGCCATCCCAGCACAATCTGCACGACATCGGATTTACAAAATACTCCACGTTGACATTTTCTCCGTTATATTGTCTCAAATTGCTTTCCCACGCAGAAAAGCTCAAATGCCGGACTGTCCGCTGCAAAGCCGCACACCTGGCAACCCTGCCCCTGCCCCGCTCGCACCCGCCTCCTCCTCAGCCTTTCCCCCCAGAGCCCCACATGCTCCCGCCATCGCTACCCCCTCGCCACGCACGCTCTCCTTCGCCTGCGCCCGCGCCACGGTCCCACGCCCCCAAGGCCGACCCCCAAGCCCGCGCCGCGCCCCCACGCCGCCCTGCCCCGCACGCTGCCGCTACGGCGCCTCGCCTGCACGCACCCCGCCGGGGCGGCCCGCAGCCCACCCGCGCCCCGCTTTGCTGGCGGCTCCTGGCGCTCCCCGCGCGCTCGCGCCGCCCCGGGGACGCCCGCCCCTCCGCCTGCCTCGCGCCCGCCCCGGGGAGGGGGAACGGGAGGCCGCCCGCGACGGGCCCCCTCGCCTCGCCCCGCCCCGCCCCGGCAGAGGCGGGCTGGGCCGCCCCCTCGAGCCCCGGGGCCACCCGCCGCCCGGCCTCCCCGGGCACGAGGGCCGCCTCAGGGCAGCAGCGGTCTCTCTGGCTCCAATTTTAGGGGGCCGGCTGCCAGAGGCCGGGGAGGCCTGCTGGCGAAGGGCTTCCCCGAAGCCGCTACCCCCAAAGCCCCGCCCCCTTCCCCCCGGGGCGGCGAGCCTTCTGGCTTCCCCTCCCGGGCAGACCGGGGCAGCAGGCGGCCAGGCAGGCAGGCAGGCAGGCCTCGGGCCCGGGGCGCCCCTTCGGCCAGCCGGCCTGGCGCTCCTGCTGCCGCCCGTCGCCGCGGCAGGCGCCGGTCGGGGAAAAGGAGACGGGGCCGGGGGCGGGCCGCGGCCGGGGCCAGGCTGTCCGTTAGGCGCGGAAGGCTCGGCGCCAATGGCCTAGGAAGAACCGAGGGCCTGAAACAAATTCAGAGCTGACTCGAAAAGGAGCAAACTGCTCGGTCAGAGGTAAGAATTCGCTACGTGGCCGTAGAGTAGGCACAGGGGCACACCTCGAAGAGCAGTTCAATGCGAGGCCTCTTTAATCGTTAGTCCGCCGACAAGAGACGGGGCTGGAAGACGCCTTAGACACAGAGGCGCGCGCGCACTCCGGCACGCAGAGTGCCACGGGGGGCTGCGGTGGGGAACGGGGAGGGGGGCTGGAAGGCGAGAGGGAAAGGACTTTGGGGCACCCCGGCTGGGCCGGGCGGGGAGCCGATTGGCGGCGGCAAAAGCGCGGGCGCCCTGCGGGGGGAGGCCTGCCGCCCGAGGCGGCAAAAAGCCTACAGCACCCAGTATTCCCAGGAGGTCTCCCATCCAAGTACTAACCAGGCCCGACCCTGCTTAGCTTCCGAGATCAGACGAGATCGGGCGTGTTCAGGGTGGTATGGCCGTAGACGTTGACGCCTGCCGCTGTGCCTGCCTTTAAAGCAAGCCCGCGCCCCGCCTCCGCCGGCTCCGCGCCGCTCTCGCCCGCCCCTGCTCGCCGCGGGACTCCCGCCCCCGCCCCCTCGCACCCTCTGCCCGGGCTTACCAGAGGCTTGCCACAAAACTACCCCACGCGCTTGCCATCCCAGCACAATCTGCACGACATCGGATTTACAAAATACTCCACGTTGACATTTTCTCCGTTATATTGTCTCAAATTGCTTTCCCACGCAGAAAAGCTCAAATGCCGGACTGTCCGCTGCAAAGCCGCACACCTGGCAACCCTGCCCCTGCCCCGCTCGCACCCGCCTCCTCCTCAGCCTTTCCCCCCAGAGCCCCACATGCTCCCGCCATCGCTACCCCCTCGCCACGCACGCTCTCCTTCGCCTGCGCCCGCGCCACGGTCCCACGCCCCCAAGGCCGACCCCCAAGCCCGCGCCGCGCCCCCACGCCGCCCTGCCCCGCACGCTGCCGCTACGGCGCCTCGCCTGCACGCACCCCGCCGGGGCGGCCCGCAGCCCACCCGCGCCCCGCTTTGCTGGCGGCTCCTGGCGCTCCCCGCGCGCTCGCGCCGCCCCGGGGACGCCCGCCCCTCCGCCTGCCTCGCGCCCGCCCCGGGGAGGGGGAACGGGAGGCCGCCCGCGACGGGCCCCCTCGCCTCGCCCCGCCCCGCCCCGGCAGAGGCGGGCTGGGCCGCCCCCTCGAGCCCCGGGGCCACCCGCCGCCCGGCCTCCCCGGGCACGAGGGCCGCCTCAGGGCAGCAGCGGTCTCTCTGGCTCCAATTTTAGGGGGCCGGCTGCCAGAGGCCGGGGAGGCCTGCTGGCGAAGGGCTTCCCCGAAGCCGCTACCCCCAAAGCCCCGCCCCCTTCCCCCCGGGGCGGCGAGCCTTCTGGCTTCCCCTCCCGGGCAGACCGGGGCAGCAGGCGGCCAGGCAGGCAGGCAGGCAGGCCTCGGGCCCGGGGCGCCCCTTCGGCCAGCCGGCCTGGCGCTCCTGCTGCCGCCCGTCGCCGCGGCAGGCGCCGGTCGGGGAAAAGGAGACGGGGCCGGGGGCGGGCCGCGGCCGGGGCCAGGCTGTCCGTTAGGCGCGGAAGGCTCGGCGCCAATGGCCTAGGAAGAACCGAGGGCCTGAAACAAATTCAGAGCTGACTCGAAAAGGAGCAAACTGCTCGGTCAGAGGTAAGAATTCGCTACGTGGCCGTAGAGTAGGCACAGGGGCACACCTCGAAGAGCAGTTCAATGCGAGGCCTCTTTAATCGTTAGTCCGCCGACAAGAGACGGGGCTGGAAGACGCCTTAGACACAGAGGCGCGCGCGCACTCCGGCACGCAGAGTGCCACGGGGGGCTGCGGTGGGGAACGGGGAGGGGGGCTGGAAGGCGAGAGGGAAAGGACTTTGGGGCACCCCGGCTGGGCCGGGCGGGGAGCCGATTGGCGGCGGCAAAAGCGCGGGCGCCCTGCGGGGGGAGGCCTGCCGCCCGAGGCGGCAAAAAGCCTACAGCACCCAGTATTCCCAGGAGGTCTCCCATCCAAGTACTAACCAGGCCCGACCCTGCTTAGCTTCCGAGATCAGACGAGATCGGGCGTGTTCAGGGTGGTATGGCCGTAGACGTTGACGCCTGCCGCTGTGCCTGCCTTTAAAGCAAGCCCGCGCCCCGCCTCCGCCGGCTCCGCGCCGCTCTCGCCCGCCCCTGCTCGCCGCGGGACTCCCGCCCCCGCCCCCTCGCACCCTCTGCCGGGCTTACCAGAGGCTTGCCACAAAACTACCCCACGCGCTTGCCATCCCAGCACAATCTGCACGACATCGGATTTACAAAATACTCCACGTTGACATTTTCTCCGTTATATTGTCTCAAATTGCTTTCCCACGCAGAAAAGCTCAAATGCCGGACTGTCCGCTGCAAAGCCGCACACCTGGCAACCCTGCCCCTGCCCCGCTCGCACCCGCCTCCTCCTCAGCCTTTCCCCCCAGAGCCCCACATGCTCCCGCCATCGCTACCCCCTCGCCACGCACGCTCTCCTTCGCCTGCGCCCGCGCCACGGTCCCACGCCCCCAAGGCCGACCCCCAAGCCCGCGCCGCGCCCCCACGCCGCCCTGCCCCGCACGCTGCCGCTACGGCGCCTCGCCTGCACGCACCCCGCCGGGGCGGCCCGCAGCCCACCCGCGCCCCGCTTTGCTGGCGGCTCCTGGCGCTCCCCGCGCGCTCGCGCCGCCCCGGGGACGCCCGCCCCTCCGCCTGCCTCGCGCCCGCCCCGGGGAGGGGGAGCGGGAGGGGAACGGGAGGCCGCCCGCGACGGGCCCCCTCGCCTCGCCCCGCCCCGCCCCGGCAGAGGCGGGCTGGGCCGCCCCCTCGAGCCCCGGGGCCACCCGCCGCCCGGCCTCCCCGGGCACGAGGGCCGCCTCAGGGCAGCAGCGGTCTCTCTGGCTCCAATTTTAGGGGGCCGGCTGCCAGAGGCCGGGGAGGCCTGCTGGCGAAGGGCTTCCCCGAAGCCGCTACCCCCAAAGCCCCGCCCCCTTCCCCCCGGGGCGGCGAGCCTTCTGGCTTCCCCTCCCGGGCAGACCGGGGCAGCAGGCGGCCAGGCAGGCAGGCAGGCAGGCCTCGGGCCCGGGGCGCCCCTTCGGCCAGCCGGCCTGGCGCTCCTGCTGCCGCCCGTCGCCGCGGCAGGCGCCGGTCGGGGAAAAGGAGACGGGGCCGGGGGCGGGCCGCGGCCGGGGCCAGGCTGTCCGTTAGGCGCGGAAGGCTCGGCGCCAATGGCCTAGGAAGAACCGAGGGCCTGAGACAAATTCAGAGCTGACTCGAAAAGGAGCAAACTGCTCGGTCAGAGGTAAGAATTCGCTACGTGGCCGTAGAGTAGGCACAGGGGCACACCTCGAAGAGCAGTTCAATGCGAGGCCTCTTTAATCGTTAGTCCGCCGACAAGAGACGGGGCTGGAAGATGCCTTAGACACAGAGGCGCGCGCGCGCGCGCGCACTCCGGCACGCAGAGTGCCACGGGCGGCTGCGGTGGGGAACGGGGAGGGGGGCTGGAAGGCGAGAGGAAAAGGACTTTGGGGCACCCCGGCTGGCCCGGGCGGGGAGCCGATTGGCGGCGGCAAAAGCGCGGGCGCCCTGCGGGGGGAGGCCTGCCGCCCGAGGCGGCAAAAAGCCTACAGCACCCAGTATTCCCAGGAGGTCTCCCATCCAAGTACTAACCAGGCCCGACCCTGCTTAGCTTCCGAGATCAGACGAGATCGGGCGCGTTCAGGGTGGTATGGCCGTAGACGTTGACGCCTGCCGCTGTGCCTGCCTTTAAAGCAAGCCCGCGCCCCGCCTCCGCCGGCTCCGCGCCGCTCTCGCCCGCCCCTGCTCGCCGCGGGACTCCCGCCCCCGCCCCCTCGCACCCTCTGCCCGGGCTTACCAGAGGCTTGCCACAAAACTACCCGACGCGCTTGCCATCCCAGCACAATCTGCACGACATCGGATTTACAAAATACTCCACGTTGACATTTTCTCCGTTATAGTGTCTCAAATTGCTTTCCCACACAGAAAAGCTCAAATGCCAGACTGTCCGCTGCAAAGCCGCACACCTGGCAACCCTGCCCCTGCCCCGCTCGCACCCGCCTCCTCCTCAGCCTTTCCCCCCAGAGCCCCACATGCTCCCGCCACCGCTACCCCCTCGCCACGCAGGCTCTCCTTCGCCTGCGCCCGCGCCACGGTCCCACGCCCCCAAGGCCGACCCCCAAGCCCGCGCCGCGCCCCCACGCCGCCCTGCCCCGCACGCTGCCGCTACGGCGCCTCGCCTGCACGCACCCCGCCGGGGCGGCCCGCAGCCCACCCGCGCCCCGCTTTGCTGGCGCTCCTGGCGCTCCCCACGCGCTCGCGCCGTCCCGGGGACGCCCGCCCCTCCGCCTGCCTCGCGCCCGCCCCGGGGAGGGGGAGCGGGAGGGGAACGGGAGGCCGCCCGCGACGGGCCCCCTCGCCTCGCCCCGCCCCGGCAGAGGCGGGCTGGGCCGCCCCCTCGAGCCCCGGGGCCACCCGCCGCCCGGCCTCCCCGGGCACGAGGGCCGCCTCAGGGCAGCAGCGGTCTCTCTGGCTCCAATTTTAGGGGGCCGGCTGCCAGAGGCCGGGGAGGCCTGCTGGCGAAGGGCTTCCCCGAAGCCGCTGCCCCCAAAGCCCCGCCCCCTTCCCCCCGGGGCGGCGAGCCTTCTGGCTTCCCCTCCCGGGCAGACCGGGGCAGCAGGCGGCCAGGCAGGCAGGCAGGCAGGCCTCGGGCCCGGGGCGCCCCTTCGGCCAGCCGGCCTGGCGCTCCTGCTGCCGCCCGTCGCCGCGGCAGGCGCCGGTCGGGGAAAAGGAGACGGGGCCGGGGGCGGGCCGCGGCCGGGGCCAGGCTGTCCGTTAGGCGCCGAAGGCTCGGCGCCAATGGCCTAGGAAGAACCGAGGGCCTGAGACAAATTCAGAGCTGACTCGAAAAGGAGCAAACTGCTCGGTCAGAGGTAAGAATTCGCTACGTGGCCGTAGAGTAGGCACAGGGGCACACCTCGAAGAGCAGTTCAATGCGAGGCCTCTTTAATCGTTAGTCCGCCGACAAGAGACGGGGCTGGAAGATGCCTTAGACACAGAGGCGCGCGCGCGCGCGCGCGCACTCCGGCACGCAGAGTGCCACGGGCGGCTGCGGTGGGGAACGGGGAGGGGGGCTGGAAGGCGAGAGGAAAAGGACTTTGGGGCACCCCGGCTGGCCCGGGCGGGGAGCCGATTGGCGGCGGCAAAAGCGCGGGCGCCCTGCGGGGGGAGGCCTGCCGCCCGAGGCGGCAAAAAGCCTACAGCACCCAGTATTCCCAGGAGGTCTCCCATCCAAGTACTAACCAGGCCCGACCCTGCTTAGCTTCCGAGATCAGACGAGATCGGGGGTGTTCAGGGTGGTATGGCCGTAGACGTTGACGCCTGCCGCTGTGCCTGCCTTTAAAGCAAGCCCGCGCCCCGCCTCCGCCGGCTCCGCGCCGCTCTCGCCCGCCCCTGCTCGCCGCGGGACTGCCGCCCCCGCCCCCTCGCACCCTCTGCCCGGGCTTACCAGAGGCTTGCCACAAAACTACCCGACGCGCTTGCCATCCCAGCACAATCTGCACGACATCGGATTTACAAAATACTCCACGTTGACATTTTCTCCGTTATAGTGTCTCAAATTGCTTTCCCACACAGAAAAGCTCAAATGCCGGACTGTCCGCTGCAAAGCCGCACACCTGGCAACCCTGCCCCTGCCCCGCTCGCACCCGCCTCCTCCTCAGCCTTTCCCCCCAGAGCCCCACATGCTCCCGCCACCGCTACCCCCTCGCCACGCAGGCTCTCCTTCGCCTGCGCCCGCGCCACGGTCCCACGCCCCCAAGGCCGACCCCCAAGCCCGCGCCGCGCCCCCACGCCGCCCTGCCCCGCACGCTGCCGCTACGGCGCCTCGCCTGCACGCACCCCGCCGGGGCGGCCCGCAGCCCACCCGCGCCCCGCTTTGCTGGCGGCTCCTGGCGCTCCCCACGCGCTCGCGCCGCCCCGGGGACGCCCGCCCCTCCGCCTGCCTCGCGCCCGCCCCGGGGAGGGGGAGCGGGAGGGGAACGGGAGGCCGCCCGCGACGGGCCCCCTCGCCTCGCCCCGCCCCGCCCCGGCAGAGGCGGGCTGGGCCGCCCCCTCGAGCCCCGGGGCCACCCGCCGCCCGGCCTCCCCGGGCACGAGGGCCGCCTCAGGGCAGCAGCGGTCTCTCTGGCTCCAATTTTAGGGGGCCGGCTGCCAGAGGCCGGGGAGGCCTGCTGGCGAAGGGCTTCCCCGAAGCCGCTGCCCCCAAAGCCCCGCCCCCTTGCCCCCGGGGCGGCGAGCCTTCTGGCTTCCCCTCCCGGGCAGACCGGGGCAGCAGGCGGCCAGGCAGGCAGGCAGGCAGGCCTCGGGCCCGGGGCGCCCCTTCGGCCAGCCGGCCTGGCGCTCCTGCTGCCGCCCGTCGCCGCGGCAGGCGCCGGTCGGGGAAAAGGAGACGGGGCCGGGGGCGGGCCGCGGCCGGGGCCAGGCTGTCCGTTAGGCGCCGAAGGCTCGGCGCCAATGGCCTAGGAAGAACCGAGGGCCTGAGACAAATTCAGAGCTGACTCGAAAAGGAGCAAACTGCTCGGTCAGAGGTAAGAATTCGCTACGTGGCCGTAGAGTAGGCACAGGGGCACACCTCGAAGAGCAGTTCAATGCGAGGCCTCTTTAATCGTTAGTCCGCCGACAAGAGACGGGGCTGGAAGATGCCTTAGACACAGAGGCGCGCGCGCGCGCACTCCGGCACGCAGAGTGCCACGGGCGGCTGCGGTGGGGAAGGGGGAGGGGGGCTGGAAGGCGAGAGGAAAAGGACTTTGGGGCACCCCGGCTGGCCCGGGCGGGGAGCCGATTGGCGGCGGCAAAAGCGCGGGCGCCCTGCGGGGGGAGGCCTGCCGCCCGAGGCGGCAAAAAGCCTACAGCACCCAGTATTCCCAGGAGGTCTCCCATCCAAGTACTAACCAGGCCCGACCCTGCTTAGCTTCCGAGATCAGGCGTGTTCAGGGTGGTATGGCCGTAGACGTTGATGCCTGCCGCTGTGCCTGCCTTTAAAGCAAGCCCGCGCCCCGCCTCCGCCGGCTCCGCGCCGCTCTCGCCCGCCCCTGCTCGCCGCGGGACTGCCGCCCCCGCCCCCTCGCACCCTCTGCCCGGGCTTACCAGAGGCTTGCCACAAAACTACCCGACGCGCTTGCCATCCCAGCACAATCTGCACGACATCGGATTTACAAAATACTCCACGTTGACATTTTCTCCGTTATAGTGTCTCAAATTGCTTTCCCACACAGAAAAGCTCAAATGCCGGACTGTCCGCTGCAAAGCCGCACACCTGGCAACCCTGCCCCTGCCCCGCTCGCACCCGCCTCCTCCTCAGCCTTTCCCCCCAGAGCCCCACATGCTCCCGCCACCGCTACCCCCTCGCCACGCAGGCTCTCCTTCGCCTGCGCCCCCGCCACGGTCCCACGCCCCCAAGGCCGACCCCCAAGCCCGCGCCGCGCCCCCACGCCGCCCTGCCCCGCACGCTGCCGCTACGGCGCCTCGCCTGCACGCACCCCGCCGGGGCGGCCCGCAGCCCACCCGCGCCCCGCTTTGCTGGCGGCTCCTGGCGCTCCCCACGCGCTCGCGCCGCCCCGGGGACGCCCGCCCCTCCGCCTGCCTCGCGCCCGCCCCGGGGAGGGGGAGCGGGAGGGGAACGGGAGGCCGCCCGCGACGGGCCCCCTCGCCTCGCCCCGCCCCGCCCCGGCAGAGGCGGGCTGGGCCGCCCCCTCGAGCCCCGGGGCCACCCGCCGCCCGGCCTCCCCGGGCACGAGGGCCGCCTCAGGGCAGCAGCGGTCTCTCTGGCTCCAATTTTAGGGGGCCGGCTGCCAGAGGCCGGGGAGGCCTGCTGGCGAAGGGCTTCCCCGAAGCCGCTGCCCCCAAAGCCCCGCCCCCTTGCCCCCGGGGCGGCGAGCCTTCTGGCTTCCCCTCCCGGGCAGACCGGGGCAGCAGGCGGCCAGGCAGGCAGGCAGGCAGGCCTCGGGCCCGGGGCGCCCCTTCGGCCAGCCGGCCTGGCGCTCCTGCTGCCGCCCGTCGCCGCGGCAGGCGCCGGTCGGGGAAAAGGAGACGGGGCCGGGGGCGGGCCGCGGCCGGGGCCAGGCTGTCCGTTAGGCGCCGAAGGCTCGGCGCCAATGGCCTAGGAAGAACCGAGGGCCTGAGACAAATTCAGAGCTGACTCGAAAAGGAGCAAACTGCTCGGTCAGAGGTAAGAATTCGCTACGTGGCCGTAGAGTAGGCACAGGGGCACACCTCGAAGAGCAGTTCAATGCGAGGCCTCTTTAATCGTTAGTCCGCCGACAAGAGACGGGGCTGGAAGATGCCTTAGACACAGAGGCGCGCGCGCGCGCACTCCGGCACGCAGAGTGCCACGGGCGGCTGCGGTGGGGAAGGGGGAGGGGGGCTGGAAGGCGAGAGGAAAAGGACTTTGGGGCACCCCGGCTGGCCCGGGCGGGGAGCCGATTGGCGGCGGCAAAAGCGCGGGAGCCCTGCGGGGGGAGGCCTGCCGCCCGAGGCGGCAAAAAGCCTACAGCACCCAGTATTCCCAGGAGGTCTCCCATCCAAGTACTAACCAGGCCCGACCCTGCTTAGCTTCCGAGATCAGACGAGATCGGGCGTGTTCAGGGTGGTATGGCCGTAGACGTTGACGCCTGCCGCTGTGCCTGCCTTTAAAGCAAGCCCGCGCCCCGCCTCCGCCGGCTCCGCACCGCTCTCGCCCGCCCCTGCTCGCCGCGGGACTGCCGCCCCCGCCCCCTCGCACCCTCTGCCCGGGCTTACCAGAGGCTTGCCACAAAACTACCCGACGCGCTTGCCATCCCAGCACAATCTGCACGACATCGGATTTACAAAATACTCCACGTTGACATTTTCTCCGTTATAGTGTCTCAAATTGCTTTCCCACACAGAAAAGCTCAAATGCCGGACTGTCCGCTGCAAAGCCGCACACCTGGCAACCCTGCCCCTGCCCCGCTCGCACCCGCCTCCTCCTCAGCCTTTCCCCCCAGAGCCCCACATGCTCCCGCCACCGCTACCCCCTCGCCACGCAGGCTCTCCTTCGCCTGCGCCCGCGCCACGGTCCCACGCCCCCAAGGCCGACCCCCAAGCCCGCGCCGCGCCCCCACGCCGCCCTGCCCCGCACGCTGCCGCTACGGCGCCTCGCCTGCACGCACCCCGCCGGGGCGGCCCGCAGCCCACCCGCGCCCCGCTTTGCTGGCGGCTCCTGGCGCTCCCCGCGCGCTCGCGCCGCCCCGGGGACGCCCGCCCCTCCGCCTGCCTCGCGCCCGCCCCGGGGAGGGGGAGCGGGAGGGGAACGGGAGGCCGCCCGCGACGGGCCCCCTCGCCTCGCCCCGCCCCGCCCCGGCAGAGGCGGGCTGGGCCGCCCCCTCGAGCCCCGGGGCCACCCGCCGCCCGGCCTCCCCGGGCACGAGGGCCGCCTCAGGGCAGCAGCGGTCTCTCTGGCTCCAATTTTAGGGGGCCGGCTGCCAGAGGCCGGGGAGGCCTGCTGGCGAAGGGCTTCCCCGAAGCCGCTGCCCCCAAAGCCCCGCCCCCTTGCCCCCGGGGCGGCGAGCCTTCTGGCTTCCCCTCCCGGGCAGACCGGGGCAGCAGGCGGCCAGGCAGGCAGGCAGGCAGGCCTCGGGCCCGGGGCGCCCCTTCGGCCAGCCGGCCTGGCGCTCCTGCTGCCGCCCGTCGCCGCGGCAGGCGCCGGTCGGGGAAAAGGAGACGGGGCCGGGGGCGGGCCGCGGCCGGGGCCAGGCTGTCCGTTAGGCGCCGAAGGCTCGGCGCCAATGGCCTAGGAAGAACCGAGGGCCTGAGACAAATTCAGAGCTGACTCGAAAAGGAGCAAACTGCTCGGTCAGAGGTAAGAATTCGCTACGTGGCCGTAGAGTAGGCACAGGGGCACACCTCGAAGAGCAGTTCAATGCGAGGCCTCTTTAATCGTTAGTCCGCCGACAAGAGACGGGGCTGGAAGATGCCTTAGACACAGAGGCGCGCGCGCGCGCACTCCGGCACGCAGAGTGCCACGGGCGGCTGCGGTGGGGAAGGGGGAGGGGGGCTGGAAGGCGAGAGGAAAAGGACTTTGGGGCACCCCGGCTGGCCCGGGCGGGGAGCCGATTGGCGGCGGCAAAAGCGCGGGAGCCCTGCGGGGGGAGGCCTGCCGCCCGAGGCGGCAAAAAGCCTACAGCACCCAGTATTCCCAGGAGGTCTCCCATCCAAGTACTAACCAGGCCCGACCCTGCTTAGCTTCCGAGATCAGACGAGATCGGGCGTGTTCAGGGTGGTATGGCCGTAGACGTTGACGCCTGCCGCTGTGCCTGCCTTTAAAGCAAGCCCGCGCCCCGCCTCCGCCGGCTCCGCACCGCTCTCGCCCGCCCCTGCTCGCCGCGGGACTGCCGCCCCCGCCCCCTCGCACCCTCTGCCCGGGCTTACCAGAGGCTTGCCACAAAACTACCCGACGCGCTTGCCATCCCAGCACAATCTGCACGACATCGGATTTACAAAATACTCCACGTTGACATTTTCTCCGTTATAGTGTCTCAAATTGCTTTCCCACACAGAAAAGCTCAAATGCCGGACTGTCCGCTGCAAAGCCGCACACCTGGCAACCCTGCCCCTGCCCCGCTCGCACCCGCCTCCTCCTCAGCCTTTCCCCCCAGAGCCCCACATGCTCCCGCCACCGCTACCCCCTCGCCACGCAGGCTCTCCTTCGCCTGCGCCCGCGCCACGGTCCCACGCCCCCAAGGCCGACCCCCAAGCCCGCGCCGCGCCCCCACGCCGCCCTGCCCCGCACGCTGCCGCTACGGCGCCTCGCCTGCACGCACCCCGCCGGGGCGGCCCGCAGCCCACCCGCGCCCCGCTTTGCTGGCGGCTCCTGGCGCTCCCCGCGCGCTCGCGCCGCCCCGGGGACGCCCGCCCCTCCGCCTGCCTCGCGCCCGCCCCGGGGAGGGGGAGCGGGAGGGGAACGGGAGGCCGCCCGCGACGGGCCCCCTCGCCTCGCCCCGCCCCGCCCCGGCAGAGGCGGGCTGGGCCGCCCCCTCGAGCCCCGGGGCCACCCGCCGCCCGGCCTCCCCGGGCACGAGGGCCGCCTCAGGGCAGCAGCGGTCTCTCTGGCTCCAATTTTAGGGGGCCGGCTGCCAGAGGCCGGGGAGGCCTGCTGGCGAAGGGCTTCCCCGAAGCCGCTGCCCCCAAAGCCCCGCCCCCTTGCCCCCGGGGCGGCGAGCCTTCTGGCTTCCCCTCCCGGGCAGACCGGGGCAGCAGGCGGCCAGGCAGGCAGGCAGGCAGGCCTCGGGCCCGGGGCGCCCCTTCGGCCAGCCGGCCTGGCGCTCCTGCTGCCGCCCGTCGCCGCGGCAGGCGCCGGTCGGGGAAAAGGAGACGGGGCCGGGGGCGGGCCGCGGCCGGGGCCAGGCTGTCCGTTAGGCGCCGAAGGCTCGGCGCCAATGGCCTAGGAAGAACCGAGGGCCTGAGACAAATTCAGAGCTGACTCGAAAAGGAGCAAACTGCTCGGTCAGAGGTAAGAATTCGCTACGTGGCCGTAGAGTAGGCACAGGGGCACACCTCGAAGAGCAGTTCAATGCGAGGCCTCTTTAATCGTTAGTCCGCCGACAAGAGACGGGGCTGGAAGATGCCTTAGACACAGAGGCGCGCGCGCGCGCACTCCGGCACGCAGAGTGCCACGGGCGGCTGCGGTGGGGAAGGGGGAGGGGGGCTGGAAGGCGAGAGGAAAAGGACTTTGGGGCACCCCGGCTGGCCCGGGCGGGGAGCCGATTGGCGGCGGCAAAAGCGCGGGAGCCCTGCGGGGGGAGGCCTGCCGCCCGAGGCGGCAAAAAGCCTACAGCACCCAGTATTCCCAGGAGGTCTCCCATCCAAGTACTAACCAGGCCCGACCCTGCTTAGCTTCCGAGATCAGACGAGATCGGGCGTGTTCAGGGTGGTATGGCCGTAGACGTTGACGCCTGCCGCTGTGCCTGCCTTTAAAGCAAGCCCGCGCCCCGCCTCCGCCGGCTCCGCGCCGCTCTCGCCCGCCCCTGCTCGCCGCGGGACTGCCGCCCCCGCCCCCTCGCACCCTCTGCCCGGGCTTACCAGAGGCTTGCCACAAAACTACCCGACGCGCTTGCCATCCCAGCACAATCTGCACGACATCGGATTTACAAAATACTCCACGTTGACATTTTCTCCGTTATAGTGTCTCAAATTGCTTTCCCACACAGAAAAGCTCAAATGCCGGACTGTCCGCTGCAAAGCCGCACACCTGGCAACCCTGCCCCTGCCCCGCTCGCACCCGCCTCCTCCTCAGCCTTTCCCCCCAGAGCCCCACATGCTCCCGCCACCGCTACCCCCTCGCCACGCAGGCTCTCCTTCGCCTGCGCCCGCGCCACGGTCCCACGCCCCCAAGGCCGACCCCCAAGCCCGCGCCGCGCCCCCACGCCGCCCTGCCCCGCACGCTGCCGCTACGGCGCCTCGCCTGCACGCACCCCGCCGGGGCGGCCCGCAGCCCACCCGCGCCCCGCTTTGCTGGCGGCTCCTGGCGCTCCCCACGCGCTCGCGCCGCCCCGGGGACGCCCGCCCCTCCGCCTGCCTCGCGCCCGCCCCGGGGAGGGGGAGCGGGAGGGGAACGGGAGGCCGCCCGCGACGGGCCCCCTCGCCTCGCCCCGCCCCGCCCCGGCAGAGGCGGGCTGGGCCGCCCCCTCGAGCCCCGGGGCCACCCGCCGCCCGGCCTCCCCGGGCACGAGGGCCGCCTCAGGGCAGCAGCGGTCTCTCTGGCTCCAATTTTAGGGGGCCGGCTGCCAGAGGCCGGGGAGGCCTGCTGGCGAAGGGCTTCCCCGAAGCCGCTGCCCCCAAAGCCCCGCCCCCTTGCCCCCGGGGCGGCGAGCCTTCTGGCTTCCCCTCCCGGGCAGACCGGGGCAGCAGGCGGCCAGGCAGGCAGGCAGGCAGGCCTCGGGCCCGGGGCGCCCCTTCGGCCAGCCGGCCTGGCGCTCCTGCTGCCGCCCGTCGCCGCGGCAGGCGCCGGTCGGGGAAAAGGAGACGGGGCCGGGGGCGGGCCGCGGCCGGGGCCAGGCTGTCCGTTAGGCGCCGAAGGCTCGGCGCCAATGGCCTAGGAAGAACCGAGGGCCTGAGACAAATTCAGAGCTGACTCGAAAAGGAGCAAACTGCTCGGTCAGAGGTAAGAATTCGCTACATAGCCGTAGAGTAGGCACAGGGGCACACCTCGAAGAGCAGTTCAATGCGAGGCCTCTTTAATCGTTAGTCCGCCGACAAGAGACGGGGCTGGAAGATGCCTTAGACACAGAGGCGCGCGCGCGCGCACTCCGGCACGCAGAGTGCCACGGGCGGCTGCGGTGGGGAAGGGGGAGGGGGGCTGGAAGGCGAGAGGAAAAGGACTTTGGGGCACCCCGGCTGGCCCGGGCGGGGAGCCGATTGGCGGCGGCAAAAGCGCGGGCGCCCTGCGGGGGGAGGCCTGCCGCCCGAGGCGGCAAAAAGCCTACAGCACCCAGTATTCCCAGGAGGTCTCCCATCCAAGTACTAACCAGGCCCGACCCTGCTTAGCTTCCGAGATCAGACGAGATCGGGCGTGTTCAGGGTGGTATGGCCGTACACGTTGATGCCTGCCGCTGTGCCTGCCTTTAAAGCAAGCCCGCGCCCCGCCTCCGCCGGCTCCGCGCCGCTCTCGCCCGCCCCTGCTCGCCGCGGGACTGCCGCCCCCGCCCCCTCGCACCCTCTGCCCGGGCTTACCAGAGGCTTGCCACAAAACTACCCGACGCGCTTGCCATCCCAGCACAATCTGCACGACATCGGATTTACAAAATACTCCACGTTGACATTTTCTCCGTTATAGTGTCTCAAATTGCTTTCCCACACAGAAAAGCTCAAATGCCGGACTGTCCGCTGCAAAGCCGCACACCTGGCAACCCTGCCCCTGCCCCGCTCGCACCCGCCTCCTCCTCAGCCTTTCCCCCCAGAGCCCCACATGCTCCCGCCACCGCTACCCCCTCGCCACGCAGGCTCTCCTTCGCCTGCGCCCGCGCCACGGTCCCACGCCCCCAAGGCCGACCCCCAAGCCCGCGCCGCGCCCCCACGCCGCCCTGCCCCGCACGCTGCCGCTACGGCGCCTCGCCTGCACGCACCCCGCCGGGGCGGCCCGCAGCCCACCCGCGCCCCGCTTTGCTGGCGGCTCCTGGCGCTCCCCACGCGCTCGCGCCGCCCCGGGGACGCCCGCCCCTCCGCCTGCCTCGCGCCCGCCCCGGGGAGGGGGAGCGGGAGGGGAACGGGAGGCCGCCCGCGACGGGCCCCCTCGCCTCGCCCCGCCCCGCCCCGGCAGAGGCGGGCTGGGCCGCCCCCTCGAGCCCCGGGGCCACCCGCCGCCCGGCCTCCCCGGGCACGAGGGCCGCCTCAGGGCAGCAGCGGTCTCTCTGGCTCCAATTTTAGGGGGCCGGCTGCCAGAGGCCGGGGAGGCCTGCTGGCGAAGGGCTTCCCCGAAGCCGCTGCCCCCAAAGCCCCGCCCCCTTGCCCCCGGGGCGGCGAGCCTTCTGGCTTCCCCTCCCGGGCAGACCGGGGCAGCAGGCGGCCAGGCAGGCAGGCAGGCAGGCCTCGGGCCCGGGGCGCCCCTTCGGCCAGCCGGCCTGGCGCTCCTGCTGCCGCCCGTCGCCGCGGCAGGCGCCGGTCGGGGAAAAGGAGACGGGGCCGGGGGCGGGCCGCGGCCGGGGCCAGGCTGTCCGTTAGGCGCCGAAGGCTCGGCGCCAATGGCCTAGGAAGAACCGAGGGCCTGAGACAAATTCAGAGCTGACTCGAAAAGGAGCAAACTGCTCGGTCAGAGGTAAGAATTCGCTACGTGGCCGTAGAGTAGGCACAGGGGCACACCTCGAAGAGCAGTTCAATGCGAGGCCTCTTTAATCGTTAGTCCGCCGACAAGAGACGGGGCTGGAAGATGCCTTAGACACAGAGGCGCGCGCGCGCGCACTCCGGCACGCAGAGTGCCACGGGCGGCTGCGGTGGGGAAGGGGGAGGGGGGCTGGAAGGCGAGAGGAAAAGGACTTTGGGGCACCCCGGCTGGCCCGGGCGGGGAGCCGATTGGCGGCGGCAAAAGCGCGGGCGCCCTGCGGGGGGAGGCCTGCCGCCCGAGGCGGCAAAAAGCCTACAGCACCCAGTATTCCCAGGAGGTCTCCCATCCAAGTACTAACCAGGCCCGACCCTGCTTAGCTTCCGAGATCAGACGAGATCGGGCGTGTTCAGGGTGGTATGGCCGTACACGTTGATGCCTGCCGCTGTGCCTGCCTTTAAAGCAAGCCCGCGCCCCGCCTCCGCCGGCTCCGCACCGCTCTCGCCCGCCCCTGCTCGCCGCGGGACTGCCGCCCCCGCCCCCTCGCACCCTCTGCCCGGGCTTACCAGAGGCTTGCCACAAAACTACCCGACGCGCTTGCCATCCCAGCACAATCTGCACGACATCGGATTTACAAAATACTCCACGTTGACATTTTCTCCGTTATAGTGTCTCAAATTGCTTTCCCACACAGAAAAGCTCAAATGCCGGACTGTCCGCTGCAAAGCCGCACACCTGGCAACCCTGCCCCTGCCCCGCTCGCACCCGCCTCCTCCTCAGCCTTTCCCCCCAGAGCCCCACATGCTCCCGCCACCGCTACCCCCTCGCCACGCAGGCTCTCCTTCGCCTGCGCCCGCGCCACGGTCCCACGCCCCCAAGGCCGACCCCCAAGCCCGCGCCGCGCCCCCACGCCGCCCTGCCCCGCACGCTGCCGCTACGGCGCCTCGCCTGCACGCACCCCGCCGGGGCGGCCCGCAGCCCACCCGCGCCCCGCTTTGCTGGCGGCTCCTGGCGCTCCCCGCGCGCTCGCGCCGCCCCGGGGACGCCCGCCCCTCCGCCTGCCTCGCGCCCGCCCCGGGGAGGGGGAGCGGGAGGGGAACGGGAGGCCGCCCGCGACGGGCCCCCTCGCCTCGCCCCGCCCCGCCCCGGCAGAGGCGGGCTGGGCCGCCCCCTCGAGCCCCGGGGCCACCCGCCGCCCGGCCTCCCCGGGCACGAGGGCCGCCTCAGGGCAGCAGCGGTCTCTCTGGCTCCAATTTTAGGGGGCCGGCTGCCAGAGGCCGGGGAGGCCTGCTGGCGAAGGGCTTCCCCGAAGCCGCTGCCCCCAAAGCCCCGCCCCCTTGCCCCCGGGGCGGCGAGCCTTCTGGCTTCCCCTCCCGGGCAGACCGGGGCAGCAGGCGGCCAGGCAGGCAGGCAGGCAGGCCTCGGGCCCGGGGCGCCCCTTCGGCCAGCCGGCCTGGCGCTCCTGCTGCCGCCCGTCGCCGCGGCAGGCGCCGGTCGGGGAAAAGGAGACGGGGCCGGGGGCGGGCCGCGGCCGGGGCCAGGCTGTCCGTTAGGCGCCGAAGGCTCGGCGCCAATGGCCTAGGAAGAACCGAGGGCCTGAGACAAATTCAGAGCTGACTCGAAAAGGAGCAAACTGCTCGGTCAGAGGTAAGAATTCGCTACGTGGCCGTAGAGTAGGCACAGGGGCACACCTCGAAGAGCAGTTCAATGCGAGGCCTCTTTAATCGTTAGTCCGCCGACAAGAGACGGGGCTGGAAGATGCCTTAGACACAGAGGCGCGCGCGCGCGCACTCCGGCACGCAGAGTGCCACGGGCGGCTGCGGTGGGGAAGGGGGAGGGGGGCTGGAAGGCGAGAGGAAAAGGACTTTGGGGCACCCCGGCTGGCCCGGGCGGGGAGCCGATTGGCGGCGGCAAAAGCGCGGGAGCCCTGCGGGGGGAGGCCTGCCGCCCGAGGCGGCAAAAAGCCTACAGCACCCAGTATTCCCAGGAGGTCTCCCATCCAAGTACTAACCAGGCCCGACCCTGCTTAGCTTCCGAGATCAGACGAGATCGGGCGTGTTCAGGGTGGTATGGCCGTAGACGTTGACGCCTGCCGCTGTGCCTGCCTTTAAAGCAAGCCCGCGCCCCGCCTCCGCCGGCTCCGCACCGCTCTCGCCCGCCCCTGCTCGCCGCGGGACTGCCGCCCCCGCCCCCTCGCACCCTCTGCCCGGGCTTACCAGAGGCTTGCCACAAAACTACCCGACGCGCTTGCCATCCCAGCACAATCTGCACGACATCGGATTTACAAAATACTCCACGTTGACATTTTCTCCGTTATAGTGTCTCAAATTGCTTTCCCACACAGAAAAGCTCAAATGCCGGACTGTCCGCTGCAAAGCCGCACACCTGGCAACCCTGCCCCTGCCCCGCTCGCACCCGCCTCCTCCTCAGCCTTTCCCCCCAGAGCCCCACATGCTCCCGCCACCGCTACCCCCTCGCCACGCAGGCTCTCCTTCGCCTGCGCCCGCGCCACGGTCCCACGCCCCCAAGGCCGACCCCCAAGCCCGCGCCGCGCCCCCACGCCGCCCTGCCCCGCACGCTGCCGCTACGGCGCCTCGCCTGCACGCACCCCGCCGGGGCGGCCCGCAGCCCACCCGCGCCCCGCTTTGCTGGCGGCTCCTGGCGCTCCCCGCGCGCTCGCGCCGCCCCGGGGACGCCCGCCCCTCCGCCTGCCTCGCGCCCGCCCCGGGGAGGGGGAGCGGGAGGGGAACGGGAGGCCGCCCGCGACGGGCCCCCTCGCCTCGCCCCGCCCCGCCCCGGCAGAGGCGGGCTGGGCCGCCCCCTCGAGCCCCGGGGCCACCCGCCGCCCGGCCTCCCCGGGCACGAGGGCCGCCTCAGGGCAGCAGCGGTCTCTCTGGCTCCAATTTTAGGGGGCCGGCTGCCAGAGGCCGGGGAGGCCTGCTGGCGAAGGGCTTCCCCGAAGCCGCTGCCCCCAAAGCCCCGCCCCCTTGCCCCCGGGGCGGCGAGCCTTCTGGCTTCCCCTCCCGGGCAGACCGGGGCAGCAGGCGGCCAGGCAGGCAGGCAGGCAGGCCTCGGGCCCGGGGCGCCCCTTCGGCCAGCCGGCCTGGCGCTCCTGCTGCCGCCCGTCGCCGCGGCAGGCGCCGGTCGGGGAAAAGGAGACGGGGCCGGGGGCGGGCCGCGGCCGGGGCCAGGCTGTCCGTTAGGCGCCGAAGGCTCGGCGCCAATGGCCTAGGAAGAACCGAGGGCCTGAGACAAATTCAGAGCTGACTCGAAAAGGAGCAAACTGCTCGGTCAGAGGTAAGAATTCGCTACGTGGCCGTAGAGTAGGCACAGGGGCACACCTCGAAGAGCAGTTCAATGCGAGGCCTCTTTAATCGTTAGTCCGCCGACAAGAGACGGGGCTGGAAGATGCCTTAGACACAGAGGCGCGCGCGCGCGCACTCCGGCACGCAGAGTGCCACGGGCGGCTGCGGTGGGGAAGGGGGAGGGGGGCTGGAAGGCGAGAGGAAAAGGACTTTGGGGCACCCCGGCTGGCCCGGGCGGGGAGCCGATTGGCGGCGGCAAAAGCGCGGGAGCCCTGCGGGGGGAGGCCTGCCGCCCGAGGCGGCAAAAAGCCTACAGCACCCAGTATTCCCAGGAGGTCTCCCATCCAAGTACTAACCAGGCCCGACCCTGCTTAGCTTCCGAGATCAGACGAGATCGGGCGTGTTCAGGGTGGTATGGCCGTAGACGTTGACACCTGCCGCTGTGCCTGCCTTTAAAGCAAGCCCGCGCCCCGCCTCCGCCGGCTCCGCACCGCTCTCGCCCGCCCCTGCTCGCCGCGGGACTGCCGCCCCCGCCCCCTCGCACCCTCTGCCCGGGCTTACCAGAGGCTTGCCACAAAACTACCCGACGCGCTTGCCATCCCAGCACAATCTGCACGACATCGGATTTACAAAATACTCCACGTTGACATTTTCTCCGTTATAGTGTCTCAAATTGCTTTCCCACACAGAAAAGCTCAAATGCCGGACTGTCCGCTGCAAAGCCGCACACCTGGCAACCCTGCCCCTGCCCCGCTCGCACCCGCCTCCTCCTCAGCCTTTCCCCCCAGAGCCCCACATGCTCCCGCCACCGCTACCCCCTCGCCACGCAGGCTCTCCTTCGCCTGCGCCCGCGCCACGGTCCCACGCCCCCAAGGCCGACCCCCAAGCCCGCGCCGCGCCCCCACGCCGCCCTGCCCCGCACGCTGCCGCTACGGCGCCTCGCCTGCACGCACCCCGCCGGGGCGGCCCGCAGCCCACCCGCGCCCCGCTTTGCTGGCGGCTCCTGGCGCTCCCCGCGCGCTCGCGCCGCCCCGGGGACGCCCGCCCCTCCGCCTGCCTCGCGCCCGCCCCGGGGAGGGGGAGCGGGAGGGGAACGGGAGGCCGCCCGCGACGGGCCCCCTCGCCTCGCCCCGCCCCGCCCCGGCAGAGGCGGGCTGGGCCGCCCCCTCGAGCCCCGGGGCCACCCGCCGCCCGGCCTCCCCGGGCACGAGGGCCGCCTCAGGGCAGCAGCGGTCTCTCTGGCTCCAATTTTAGGGGGCCGGCTGCCAGAGGCCGGGGAGGCCTGCTGGCGAAGGGCTTCCCCGAAGCCGCTGCCCCCAAAGCCCCGCCCCCTTGCCCCCGGGGCGGCGAGCCTTCTGGCTTCCCCTCCCGGGCAGACCGGGGCAGCAGGCGGCCAGGCAGGCAGGCAGGCAGGCCTCGGGCCCGGGGCGCCCCTTCGGCCAGCCGGCCTGGCGCTCCTGCTGCCGCCCGTCGCCGCGGCAGGCGCCGGTCGGGGAAAAGGAGACGGGGCCGGGGGCGGGCCGCGGCCGGGGCCAGGCTGTCCGTTAGGCGCCGAAGGCTCGGCGCCAATGGCCTAGGAAGAACCGAGGGCCTGAGACAAATTCAGAGCTGACTCGAAAAGGAGCAAACTGCTCGGTCAGAGGTAAGAATTCGCTACATAGCCGTAGAGTAGGCACAGGGGCACACCTCGAAGAGCAGTTCAATGCGAGGCCTCTTTAATCGTTAGTCCGCCGACAAGAGACGGGGCTGGAAGATGCCTTAGACACAGAGGCGCGCGCGCGCGCACTCCGGCACGCAGAGTGCCACGGGCGGCTGCGGTGGGGAAGGGGGAGGGGGGCTGGAAGGCGAGAGGAAAAGGACTTTGGGGCACCCCGGCTGGCCCGGGCGGGGAGCCGATTGGCGGCGGCAAAAGCGCGGGCGCCCTGCGGGGGGAGGCCTGCCGCCCGAGGCGGCAAAAAGCCTACAGCACCCAGTATTCCCAGGAGGTCTCCCATCCAAGTACTAACCAGGCCCGACCCTGCTTAGCTTCCGAGATCAGACGAGATCGGGCGTGTTCAGGGTGGTATGGCCGTACACGTTGATGCCTGCCGCTGTGCCTGCCTTTAAAGCAAGCCCGCGCCCCGCCTCCGCCGGCTCCGCGCCGCTCTCGCCCGCCCCTGCTCGCCGCGGGACTGCCGCCCCCGCCCCCTCGCACCCTCTGCCCGGGCTTACCAGAGGCTTGCCACAAAACTACCCGACGCGCTTGCCATCCCAGCACAATCTGCACGACATCGGATTTACAAAATACTCCACGTTGACATTTTCTCCGTTATAGTGTCTCAAATTGCTTTCCCACACAGAAAAGCTCAAATGCCGGACTGTCCGCTGCAAAGCCGCACACCTGGCAACCCTGCCCCTGCCCCGCTCGCACCCGCCTCCTCCTCAGCCTTTCCCCCCAGAGCCCCACATGCTCCCGCCACCGCTACCCCCTCGCCACGCAGGCTCTCCTTCGCCTGCGCCCGCGCCACGGTCCCACGCCCCCAAGGCCGACCCCCAAGCCCGCGCCGCGCCCCCACGCCGCCCTGCCCCGCACGCTGCCGCTACGGCGCCTCGCCTGCACGCACCCCGCCGGGGCGGCCCGCAGCCCACCCGCGCCCCGCTTTGCTGGCGGCTCCTGGCGCTCCCCACGCGCTCGCGCCGCCCCGGGGACGCCCGCCCCTCCGCCTGCCTCGCGCCCGCCCCGGGGAGGGGGAGCGGGAGGGGAACGGGAGGCCGCCCGCGACGGGCCCCCTCGCCTCGCCCCGCCCCGCCCCGGCAGAGGCGGGCTGGGCCGCCCCCTCGAGCCCCGGGGCCACCCGCCGCCCGGCCTCCCCGGGCACGAGGGCCGCCTCAGGGCAGCAGCGGTCTCTCTGGCTCCAATTTTAGGGGGCCGGCTGCCAGAGGCCGGGGAGGCCTGCTGGCGAAGGGCTTCCCCGAAGCCGCTGCCCCCAAAGCCCCGCCCCCTTCCCCCCGGGGCGGCGAGCCTTCTGGCTTCCCCTCCCGGGCAGACCGGGGCAGCAGGCGGCCAGGCAGGCAGGCAGGCAGGCCTCGGGCCCGGGGCGCCCCTTCGGCCAGCCGGCCTGGCGCTCCTGCTGCCGCCCGTCGCCGCGGCAGGCGCCGGTCGGGGAAAAGGAGACGGGGCCGGGGGCGGGCCGCGGCCGGGGCCAGGCTGTCCGTTAGGCGCCGAAGGCTCGGCGCCAATGGCCTAGGAAGAACCGAGGGCCTGAGACAAATTCAGAGCTGACTCGAAAAGGAGCAAACTGCTCGGTCAGAGGTAAGAATTCGCTACGTGGCCGTAGAGTAGGCACAGGGGCACACCTCGAAGAGCAGTTCAATGCGAGGCCTCTTTAATCGTTAGTCCGCCGACAAGAGACGGGGCTGGAAGATGCCTTAGACACAGAGGCGCGCGCGCGCGCACTCCGGCACGCAGAGTGCCACGGGCGGCTGCGGTGGGGAACGGGGAGGGGGGCTGGAAGGCGAGAGGAAAAGGACTTTGGGGCACCCCGGCTGGCCCGGGCGGGGAGCCGATTGGCGGCGGCAAAAGCGCGGGCGCCCTGCGGGGGGAGGCCTGCCGCCCGAGGCGGCAAAAAGCCTACAGCACCCAGTATTCCCAGGAGGTCTCCCATCCAAGTACTAACCAGGCCCGACCCTGCTTAGCTTCCGAGATCAGACGAGATCGGGCGTGTTCAGGGTGGTATGGCCGTAGACGTTGACGCCTGCCGCTGTGCCTGCCTTTAAAGCAAGCCCGCGCCCCGCCTCCGCCGGCTCCGCGCCGCTCTCGCCCGCCCCTGCTCGCCGCGGGACTGCCGCCCCCGCCCCCTCGCACCCTCTGCCCGGGCTTACCAGAGGCTTGCCACAAAACTACCCGACGCGCTTGCCATCCCAGCACAATCTGCACGACATCGGATTTACAAAATACTCCACGTTGACATTTTCTCCGTTATAGTGTCTCAAATTGCTTTCCCACACAGAAAAGCTCAAATGCCGGACTGTCCGCTGCAAAGCCGCACACCTGGCAACCCTGCCCCTGCCCCGCTCGCACCCGCCTCCTCCTCAGCCTTTCCCCCCAGAGCCCCACATGCTCCCGCCACCGCTACCCCCTCGCCACGCAGGCTCTCCTTCGCCTGCGCCCGCGCCACGGTCCCACGCCCCCAAGGCCGACCCCCAAGCCCGCGCCGCGCCCCCACGCCGCCCTGCCCCGCACGCTGCCGCTACGGCGCCTCGCCTGCACGCACCCCGCCGGGGCGGCCCGCAGCCCACCCGCGCCCCGCTTTGCTGGCGGCTCCTGGCGCTCCCCACGCGCTCGCGCCGCCCCGGGGACGCCCGCCCCTCCGCCTGCCTCGCGCCCGCCCCGGGGAGGGGGAGCGGGAGGGGAACGGGAGGCCGCCCGCGACGGGCCCCCTCGCCTCGCCCCGCCCCGCCCCGGCAGAGGCGGGCTGGGCCGCCCCCTCGAGCCCCGGGGCCACCCGCCGCCCGGCCTCCCCGGGCACGAGGGCCGCCTCAGGGCAGCAGCGGTCTCTCTGGCTCCAATTTTAGGGGGCCGGCTGCCAGAGGCCGGGGAGGCCTGCTGGCGAAGGGCTTCCCCGAAGCCGCTGCCCCCAAAGCCCCGCCCCCTTCCCCCCGGGGCGGCGAGCCTTCTGGCTTCCCCTCCCGGGCAGACCGGGGCAGCAGGCGGCCAGGCAGGCAGGCAGGCAGGCCTCGGGCCCGGGGCGCCCCTTCGGCCAGCCGGCCTGGCGCTCCTGCTGCCGCCCGTCGCCGCGGCAGGCGCCGGTCGGGGAAAAGGAGACGGGGCCGGGGGCGGGCCGCGGCCGGGGCCAGGCTGTCCGTTAGGCGCCGAAGGCTCGGCGCCAATGGCCTAGGAAGAACCGAGGGCCTGAGACAAATTCAGAGCTGACTCGAAAAGGAGCAAACTGCTCGGTCAGAGGTAAGAATTCGCTACGTGGCCGTAGAGTAGGCACAGGGGCACACCTCGAAGAGCAGTTCAATGCGAGGCCTCTTTAATCGTTAGTCCGCCGACAAGAGACGGGGCTGGAAGATGCCTTAGACACAGAGGCGCGCGCGCGCGCACTCCGGCACGCAGAGTGCCACGGGCGGCTGCGGTGGGGAACGGGGAGGGGGGCTGGAAGGCGAGAGGAAAAGGACTTTGGGGCACCCCGGCTGGCCCGGGCGGGGAGCCGATTGGCGGCGGCAAAAGCGCGGGCGCCCTGCGGGGGGAGGCCTGCCGCCCGAGGCGGCAAAAAGCCTACAGCACCCAGTATTCCCAGGAGGTCTCCCATCCAAGTACTAACCAGGCCCGACCCTGCTTAGCTTCCGAGATCAGACGAGATCGGGCGTGTTCAGGGTGGTATGGCCGTAGACGTTGACGCCTGCCGCTGTGCCTGCCTTTAAAGCAAGCCCGCGCCCCGCCTCCGCCGGCTCCGCGCCGCTCTCGCCCGCCCCTGCTCGCCGCGGGACTCCCGCCCCCGCCCCCTCGCACCCTCTGCCCGGGCTTACCAGAGGCTTGCCACAAAACTACCCCACGCGCTTGCCATCCCAGCACAATCTGCACGACATCGGATTTACAAAATACTCCACGTTGACATTTTCTCCGTTATAGTGTCTCAAATTGCTTTCCCACACAGAAAAGCTCAAATGCCGGACTGTCCGCTGCAAAGCCGCACACCTGGCAACCCTGCCCCTGCCCCGCTCGCACCCGCCTCCTCCTCAGCCTTTCCCCCCAGAGCCCCACATGCTCCCGCCACCGCTACCCCCTCGCCACGCAGGCTCTCCTTCGCCTGCGCCCGCGCCACGGTCCCACGCCCCCAAGGCCGACCCCCAAGCCCGCGCCGCGCCCCCACGCCGCCCTGCCCCGCACGCTGCCGCTACGGCGCCTCGCCTGCACGCACCCCGCCGGGGCGGCCCGCAGCCCACCCGCGCCCCGCTTTGCTGGCGGCTCCTGGCGCTCCCCACGCGCTCGCGCCGCCCCGGGGACGCCCGCCCCTCCGCCTGCCTCGCGCCCGCCCCGGGGAGGGGGAGCGGGAGGGGAACGGGAGGCCGCCCGCGACGGGCCCCCTCGCCTCGCCCCGCCCCGCCCCGGCAGAGGCGGGCTGGGCCGCCCCCTCGAGCCCCGGGGCCACCCGCCGCCCGGCCTCCCCGGGCACGAGGGCCGCCTCAGGGCAGCAGCGGTCTCTCTGGCTCCAATTTTAGGGGGCCGGCTGCCAGAGGCCGGGGAGGCCTGCTGGCGAAGGGCTTCCCCGAAGCCGCTGCCCCCAAAGCCCCGCCCCCTTGCCCCCGGGGCGGCGAGCCTTCTGGCTTCCCCTCCCGGGCAGACCGGGGCAGCAGGCGGCCAGGCAGGCAGGCAGGCAGGCCTCGGGCCCGGGGCGCCCCTTCGGCCAGCCGGCCTGGCGCTCCTGCTGCCGCCCGTCGCCGCGGCAGGCGCCGGTCGGGGAAAAGGAGACGGGGCCGGGGGCGGGCCGCGGCCGGGGCCAGGCTGTCCGTTAGGCGCCGAAGGCTCGGCGCCAATGGCCTAGGAAGAACCGAGGGCCTGAGACAAATTCAGAGCTGACTCGAAAAGGAGCAAACTGCTCGGTCAGAGGTAAGAATTCGCTACGTGGCCGTAGAGTAGGCACAGGGGCACACCTCGAAGAGCAGTTCAATGCGAGGCCTCTTTAATCGTTAGTCCGCCGACAAGAGACGGGGCTGGAAGATGCCTTAGACACAGAGGCGCGCGCGCGCGCACTCCGGCACGCAGAGTGCCACGGGCGGCTGCGGTGGGGAACGGGGAGGGGGGCTGGAAGGCGAGAGGAAAAGGACTTTGGGGCACCCCGGCTGGCCCGGGCGGGGAGCCGATTGGCGGCGGCAAAAGCGCGGGCGCCCTGCGGGGGGAGGCCTGCCGCCCGAGGCGGCAAAAAGCCTACAGCACCCAGTATTCCCAGGAGGTCTCCCATCCAAGTACTAACCAGGCCCGACCCTGCTTAGCTTCCGAGATCAGACGAGATCGGGCGTGTTCAGGGTGGTATGGCCGTAGACGTTGACGCCTGCCGCTGTGCCTGCCTTTAAAGCAAGCCCGCGCCCCGCCTCCGCCGGCTCCGCGCCGCTCTCGCCCGCCCCTGCTCGCCGCGGGACTGCCGCCCCCGCCCCCTCGCACCCTCTGCCCGGGCTTACCAGAGGCTTGCCACAAAACTACCCCACGCGCTTGCCATCCCAGCACAATCTGCACGACATCGGATTTACAAAATACTCCACGTTGACATTTTCTCCGTTATAGTGTCTCAAATTGCTTTCCCACACAGAAAAGCTCAAATGCCGGACTGTCCGCTGCAAAGCCGCACACCTGGCAACCCTGCCCCTGCCCCGCTCGCACCCGCCTCCTCCTCAGCCTTTCCCCCCAGAGCCCCACATGCTCCCGCCACCGCTACCCCCTCGCCACGCAGGCTCTCCTTCGCCTGCGCCCGCGCCACGGTCCCACGCCCCCAAGGCCGACCCCCAAGCCCGCGCCGCGCCCCCACGCCGCCCTGCCCCGCACGCTGCCGCTACGGCGCCTCGCCTGCACGCACCCCGCCGGGGCGGCCCGCAGCCCACCCGCGCCCCGCTTTGCTGGCGGCTCCTGGCGCTCCCCACGCGCTCGCGCCGCCCCGGGGACGCCCGCCCCTCCGCCTGCCTCGCGCCCGCCCCGGGGAGGGGGAGCGGGAGGGGAACGGGAGGCCGCCCGCGACGGGCCCCCTCGCCTCGCCCCGCCCCGCCCCGGCAGAGGCGGGCTGGGCCGCCCCCTCGAGCCCCGGGGCCACCCGCCGCCCGGCCTCCCCGGGCACGAGGGCCGCCTCAGGGCAGCAGCGGTCTCTCTGGCTCCAATTTTAGGGGGCCGGCTGCCAGAGGCCGGGGAGGCCTGCTGGCGAAGGGCTTCCCCGAAGCCGCTGCCCCCAAAGCCCCGCCCCCTTCCCCCCGGGGCGGCGAGCCTTCTGGCTTCCCCTCCCGGGCAGACCGGGGCAGCAGGCGGCCAGGCAGGCAGGCAGGCAGGCCTCGGGCCCGGGGCGCCCCTTTGGCCAGCCGGCCTGGCGCTCCTGCTGCCGCCCGTCGCCGCGGCAGGCGCCGGTCGGGGAAAAGGAGACGGGGCCGGGGGCGGGCCGCGGCCGGGGCCAGGCTGTCCGTTAGGCGCCGAAGGCTCGGCGCCTATGGCCTTGGAAGAACCGAGGGCCTGAGACAAATTCAGAGCTGACTCGAAAAGGAGCAAACTGCTCGGTCAGAGGTAAGAATTCGCTACGTGGCCGTAGAGTAGGCACAGGGGCACACCTCGAAGAGCAGTTCAATGCGAGGCCTCTTTAATCGTTAGTCCGCCGACAAGAGACGGGGCTGGAAGATGCCTTAGACACAGAGGCGCGCGCGCGCGCACTCCGGCACGCAGAGTGCCACGGGCGGCTGCGGTGGGGAACGGGGAGGGGGGCTGGAAGGCGAGAGGAAAAGGACTTTGGGGCACCCCGGCTGGCCCGGGCGGGGAGCCGATTGGCGGCGGCAAAAGCGCGGGCGCCCTGCGGGGGGAGGCCTGCCGCCCGAGGCGGCAAAAAGCCTACAGCACCCAGTATTCCCAGGAGGTCTCCCATCCAAGTACTAACCAGGCCCGACCCTGCTTAGCTTCCGAGATCAGACGAGATCGGGCGTGTTCAGGGTGGTATGGCCGCAGACGTTGACGCCTGCCGCTGTGCCTGCCTTTAAAGCAAGCCCGCGCCCCGCCTCCGCCGGCTCCGCGCCGCTCTCGCCCGCCCCTGCTCGCCGCGGGACTCCCGCCCCCGCCCCCTCGCACCCTCTGCCCGGGCTTACCAGAGGCTTGCCACAAAACTACCCGACGCGCTTGCCATCCCAGCACAATCTGCACGACATCGGATTTACAAAATACTCCACGTTGACATTTTCTCCGTTATAGTGTCTCAAATTGCTTTCCCACACAGAAAAGCTCAAATGCCGGACTGTCCGCTGCAAAGCCGCACACCTGGCAACCCTGCCCCTGCCCCGCTCGCACCCGCCTCCTCCTCAGCCTTTCCCCCCAGAGCCCCACATGCTCCCGCCACCGCTACCCCCTCGCCACGCAGGCTCTCCTTCGCCTGCGCCCGCGCCACGGTCCCACGCCCCCAAGGCCGACCCCCAAGCCCGCGCCGCGCCCCCACGCCGCCCTGCCCCGCACGCTGCCGCTACGGCGCCTCGCCTGCACGCACCCCGCCGGGGCGGCCCGCAGCCCACCCGCGCCCCGCTTTGCTGGCGGCTCCTGGCGCTCCCCACGCGCTCGCGCCGCCCCGGGGACGCCCGCCCCTCCGCCTGCCTCGCGCCCGCCCCGGGGAGGGGGAGCGGGAGGGGAACGGGAGGCCGCCCGCGACGGGCCCCCTCGCCTCGCCCCGCCCCGCCCCGGCAGAGGCGGGCTGGGCCGCCCCCTCGAGCCCCGGGGCCACCCGCCGCCCGGCCTCCCCGGGCACGAGGGCCGCCTCAGGGCAGCAGCGGTCTCTCTGGCTCCAATTTTAGGGGGCCGGCTGCCAGAGGCCGGGGAGGCCTGCTGGCGAAGGGCTTCCCCGAAGCCGCTGCCCCCAAAGCCCCGCCCCCTTCCCCCCGGGGCGGCGAGCCTTCTGGCTTCCCCTCCCGGGCAGACCGGGGCAGCAGGCGGCCAGGCAGGCAGGCAGGCAGGCCTCGGGCCCGGGGCGCCCCTTCGGCCAGCCGGCCTGGCGCTCCTGCTGCCGCCCGTCGCCGCGGCAGGCGCCGGTCGGGGAAAAGGAGACGGGGCCGGGGGCGGGCCGCGGCCGGGGCCAGGCTGTCCGTTAGGCGCCGAAGGCTCGGCGCCAATGGCCTAGGAAGAACCGAGGGCCTGAGACAAATTCAGAGCTGACTCGAAAAGGAGCAAACTGCTCGGTCAGAGGTAAGAATTCGCTACGTGGCCGTAGAGTAGGCACAGGGGCACACCTCGAAGAGCAGTTCAATGCGAGGCCTCTTTAATCGTTAGTCCGCCGACAAGAGACGGGGCTGGAAGATGCCTTAGACACAGAGGCGCGCGCGCGCGCACTCCGGCACGCAGAGTGCCACGGGCGGCTGCGGTGGGGAAGGGGGAGGGGGGCTGGAAGGCGAGAGGAAAAGGACTTTGGGGCACCCCGGCTGGCCCGGGCGGGGAGCCGATTGGCGGCGGCAAAAGCGCGGGCGCCCTGCGGGGGGAGGCCTGCCGCCCGAGGCGGCAAAAAGCCTACAGCACCCAGTATTCCCAGGAGGTCTCCCATCCAAGTACTAACCAGGCCCGACCCTGCTTAGCTTCCGAGATCAGACGAGATCGGGCGTGTTCAGGGTGGTATGGCCGTAGACGTTGACGCCTGCCGCTGTGCCTGCCTTTAAAGCAAGCCCGCGCCCCGCCTCCGCCGGCTCCGCACCGCTCTCGCCCGCCCCTGCTCGCCGCGGGACTGCCGCCCCCGCCCCCTCGCACCCTCTGCCCGGGCTTACCAGAGGCTTGCCACAAAACTACCCGACGCGCTTGCCATCCCAGCACAATCTGCACGACATCGGATTTACAAAATACTCCACGTTGACATTTTCTCCGTTATAGTGTCTCAAATTGCTTTCCCACACAGAAAAGCTCAAATACCGGACTGTCCGCTGCAAAGCCGCACACCTGGCAACCCTGCCCCTGCCCCGCTCGCACCCGCCTCCTCCTCAGCCTTTCCCCCCAGAGCCCCACATGCTCCCGCCACCGCTACCCCCTCGCCACGCAGGCTCTCCTTCGCCTGCGCCCGCGCCACGGTCCCACGCCCCCAAGGCCGACCCCCAAGCCCGCGCCGCGCCCCCACGCCGCCCTGCCCCGCACGCTGCCGCTACGGCGCCTCGCCTGCACGCACCCCGCCGGGGCGGCCCGCAGCCCACCCGCGCCCCGCTTTGCTGGCGGCTCCTGGCGCTCCCCGCGCGCTCGCGCCGCCCCGGGGACGCCCGCCCCTCCCGCCCTCCGCCTGCCTCGTGCCCGCTCCATAGACACACACACACACACTCATACACACAGAGTGCAACAAGCGTCTGTGGTGGGGATGGCGGAGTGGGGCATCCTGACTTGGCTGGGAGATAAGAGGATTCATGGGATTCCAGCATCTGGAGTTGGCTGTATTTCCATGTGAGAATTTCAACCGTCTCCATGCTTCTGGACTTGTATGGGAGGAGAGGGGGACCAAGCTGTCTGGGATAGGAAGGTTTGGGAAAAGAAGTGGTGGTTAGGCGCTGGTGTTCAGTGAGGTAAGGGAAGTTTGTTTTGTGTCTTGATTCAGTTATGTCTTGGATGCAACTAGTGGTGCAAGGCTGTGTCTTTGGCTTGGGGAGGATTGGGGAAGCAGCTACATGGGGATGGGTGGTATGCTGATGTGCTCTGGTATGAGGGTATGTGGCTGTTTTGGTAGGGAGTTTATTCAAATTTATCTTCGCTTTTCTTGTTGAGGGTAGCATTAGGAGGGGTTGGTATTATTTATCAACTGTTTGGTGATATTATTAAAGAATTTAAAATATTCCATGAAAATATGATGGGGGAAAGAATAATGTAGCATCCATTGTTCAACGTGTAGAACAATCACAAAAGAGTGACTCCTCAGCAGTTCTAGACCAAAATATTTTTCACCTATTATCGGAAGAGAAAGAGAAAGAACTTGCTTTTGGCTACTTTGAGTTTCTTAACAGCAGGCAAACTGTCCCAAGATGTTAGCCTGGGCTAAAAATTAATTTGTTCAGAGGGAGACAGATCCGGAACAGGCAAACAAAGAAGGTAGAGAGATTCTGCATTAGTAAATCTTAATGCAGGATCTGACTTCACGGCTATGTCTAGACTGGCATGATTTTCCGGAAATGCTTTTAACAGAAAAGTTTTCCGTTAAAAGCATTTTCGGAAAAGAGCGTCTAGATTGGCACAGACGCTTTTCCGGAAAAGCACTTTTTGCGGAAAAGCATCCGTGCCAATCTAGATGCGCTTTTCCGCAAAAAAGCCCCAATCGCCATTTTCGCGATCAGGGCTTTTTTGCAGAAAACAAAGCTGAGCTGTCTACACTGGCCCTTTTGCACAAAAGGACTTTTGCCTGAATGGGAGCAGCATAGTATTGCCGCAAAAACACTGACAATCTTACATGAGATCGTCAGTGCTTTTGCGGCAATTCAAGCGGCCAGTGTAGACAGCTGGCAAGTTTTTCTGGAAAATCAGCCTATTTTCCGGAAAAACTGGCCAGTCTAGACACAGCCCTCTTGAATTGGGTTTTTTCTATTGTAAAGCAGTTAGGTTGCATTTGCGACTAAGGATTATGTGGATAGGCCTGTCTCATAACATTTGCATGATTACTTTTCAAATACAGTTTACATAGGTGTCAATGGCTCACGTAATGGAAAGAAAAAGGATTCTTTTAAGAAATTTTTTGGATTGTTGTAGATATCTGAAGACTCTGATCATTTTTTTAAAATATCCTGTGTTACCAATTTATACATGGTAAATTATTAAAACTGGAAGAACTTTGCCATGGATCTGTTTATTTATTTGGCCTTTTAATTAGAGATGGATTCCAGACAAATGATTTCCATTACATTTTAGAATTTGTTTGGGGAGGGGAAATAAGGCCGGATCTTTTCTATATGGTATAGTTCTGGCTCTTATGATTCAATGGGTGTACTAGTACTCTATGTTCTCTCTGGGGCTACAGGGATGCTGGCCATGAGAGGATCCTTTACCCCTTTCCCAAGGCTCCCTCACCGCCACCCCCCATCCCAGGAGAAGTGGGCTGGACTGCCTCCTCATGCCCGAGGCCACGAGCACCAAACTTCCCACTTACTGGTCTTCCTGGGCACAAGGGCCACCTTAAAGCAGCAGCAGCCTTTCTCCCTCAAGCGGGTCAGCTGCCAAGGCTGGAAGGCATGCTGGGAAAGGGCTTCCCTGGAGCAACTACCTTAGGGCTATGTCTACACTGCACAGTTATTTCAGAATAAACTATTCCGGAATAGTTACAGAATTCCGAAACAGCTTATTTCAAAATAGCATGTCTACACTGCAAAGAAGCTTCAAAATAAGTCAGAGGCAGGATTCCCTAATGTAGATGTGCTATCTCAATTTAGAGCCCCAGAAGGAATAACTGAGAATGGCCCTAGTGAGGGGCTACTTCAAAATAGCAGAAGAGGAGCGCTTACACATGCCTTATTTTGAAATAGCTATTTCGGAATAGGCATTATTTTTTGTAGATGTAGGTTTACAGAAGTCGGAATAAGCTGTCCATTATTTTGAAATTATTTTGATATAATGGAATTGCTGTGTATACGTTATTCCGAAATAACTTTGCTGTGTAGACACATCCCTAAAAGCTTCCCCCAGTGCGGTGAGCCTTGTGCTTTCCCTCCTAGCCTCCTGCTCCCAGCAGCGTGACCGATAAGGATGTTAAATTTAGGTTAACTGACTAACTGAATAGTCAATGCAATTTGCACCCCAGGGGTGTTGCTACATTGCAAAAGCGAAAGTGCTGATGGGAGCACAGAGCCAACCGGGAACTCAAGCAGTCCCCCACTCCACGGGTTCCACCCTAGGCTCCACGCAGTGCTGCTGCTTTGAAACTCCACGTGTAGCCTGGGGCCAGCTAGGGAGTCCCCAGCTGGCTCGGGTTGCACGCAGTGTTTCAAAGCAGTAGTGCTGTGTGGAGCCCAGGGTCTGGCACAGGGCTTCACGTGGCGCTGCCATTTTGAAGCACCCTCTCCTCTCCCCTCTCCATCCCCCCCGCCTCGATGCCTCTTTCTCATAGAGGCAGCAAGTGGGGAGAAGCAACTAGTCAACTAGTGCATTTGCTTATCGGATAGTTGACTAGTCATTCACATCCCCAGTGCAGCAGGTGGGCCAGCAGGCAGTCCTTGGGTGCATAGCGCCACTTTGGCCAACTGGCCTAGCACACCTGCTGCCACCTGTTGCCAGACCAGGCACTGATAGAAGAAAACCAGAGGGGGCTGGAGCCTGGTTCCCAAAGTCCTTGTGCTGCTTTGTTCACAGGGCTTCCCTGAAGCAGCTACCCTAAAGGCCTCTCAGACTGTGCGCCCTCTTGACCCTGACCAAGGTCCCTCTTCTGACCCAAAATCCTGGGCAAGCAATAGACAGTGGTAGTCTTACCACACGGAGATGGTGTTGTTGCCTTAGGGTGCAGCTACGCTGTACCGTTATTCTGAAATAACAATGCGAGCATCTACATAGCAATGCCATTATTTCAAAATAATATTGAAATAATGGGTAGCTTATTCTGACTTCTGTAAACCTCAATCCATGACGAACAACTCCTTTTTTGAAATAATCGCAGCATTCATGCTCCACTGCTGCTATCTTGAAAGTTATTCCTTTCCTGTGCCTCCTGGGGCTCTAAATCAAGATAGCACCCACATTAGGGCAACCTGCTTCAGACTAATTTTGAGGCATCCCTGTAGTGTGGACGCTCTCTTTTGAAATAAGGTGTTTTGGAATATAGCTTCTGGAATGGCTCATTGCGAAATAAGCGTGCAGTGTAGCCATGTCCTTAGATGCTGAATGGGTGAGATGGGATTTGTGTGTGTGTGTTTATTAAAAGATTGGATTCGAGATAAAACTGCAGGGCACCTCCCAAAACAATTTCAGAAACTCCACCTCAAAAACGGCACCGAATCAATGAGCCATGCCTTTGGCAAACTAAAAGAAGACAAGCAAAGGCAACGAATACCCACTTGCGAGCCCCAAAACACAGAGTGCAACGTCTATCAGCGACCCCCATAAATCCTGTCCCTTCCAAAGGACAAAAAGGAGCGGGACGGACTCAAAAGGCCTTTGCCGGCAGGAGCAGCAGTCAGGCGGCGCCTCTTCCCCTCCCGCCCATGCCTGGCTCTGACACGCCACCTCCTGCGCGGATTGACAGGCGCGCTGCTTTCTCCCCTTCCCCCCGCAGGCGCTTGGCGCGGGGGCGGGCCAGTGTCCTCCCCGCAGGATCCTGCCCGGGCTGGGAGCTGTGCGGGCCGGACGGGGTGCAACGCTGGCGGCGGGCAGGATGGGCGGCGAGCGGCCGGGAGTGGCGGGGCTGCTGCTCGGGCTGCTGCTGCTGCTGGCGGGCGCGGGGGCGCAGTACGAGCGCTACAGCTTCAAGAGTTTCCCCCGGGACGAGCTGATGCCGCTGGAGTCCGCCTATCGCTACGGGCTGGACCAGTACAGCAGCGAGAACTGGCCCGAGAGCGTCAGCTACCTGGAGATGAGCATGCGGCTGCACCGCCTGCTGCGGGACAGCGAGGCCTTCTGCCACCTCAACTGCAGCGCCGCCCGCCTGCCGCCCCGCGGCTCCCCGGACCGCTTCGCCGGCTTCCCCGAGCTGCGCCTCTTCGCCGACGTGCTGCACCGGGCGCGGTGCCTCAAGCGCTGCAAGCAGGGGCTGCCCGCCTTCCGCCAGTCCCAGCCCAGCCGCGAGGTGCTGGACGAGTTCCAGCAGCGAGAGCCCTACAAGTTCCTGCAGTACGCCTACTACAAGGTGAGCCCCCCGCTGCTCCCCCCCCGGACCTCCCCCCCTGGCCTCCGCCATGCACTCAGCCCCCCCGCCCCCGCCTTGTACACCGCGTGCTCCACTGTCTCAGTGGCCTGCTGCCCTGTCATACCCCCCATGCCTGCCTCACTGCCCCCCAGAGTCCCCCTGCCTCGTCATATCCCCAGTATGCGTGGTACACTCACTGCCTCCCAGTGCCCTGCTGGCACCCATCTTGCTTCCCCCTGTTTCCCACTGCCCTGTCTCACACCCAGGGACTCATGGTCCTTTATGACTTATTGCCTTGCCATACACCCAATTGCCCATCCATGCTGTACTTTCTTATCATACAACCACTAGCCCTGTTACATAACCATTTCCCCTCCTTTGCCCCCAGACCTGCTGCCCCCTCAGATTCCAGGGCACCCTCTGTCCCTCAGTGCTCCCATTATACACCCAGGCTATGTCTACACTGGCGCGATCTTGCGCCAAGCTATGCAAATGAGGCTAAGCGTGGCATATCTGAGCCTCATTTGCATATCTAATGAGCTGCCATTTTTGCGAAAGAGGCTCTTGCGCAAGAAGGAGCTGATTATTTTCAGTGTAGACAGCTCCTTCTTGCACAAGAGCCTCTTCCGCAAAGTGGCGGCTCATTAGATATGCAAATGAAGCTCGTCAATATTCCACACAGCCTCATTTGCATAACTCTGGCGCAAGATCGCTCCAGTGTAGATGTAGCCCCAGTGTCCTCACACCTATTGGCGTCTCTGCCCCATCACACATTCTGTGGCCCCAACTGGGTGCCTATCTCACCCACAGTACCCCCACTGCCATCCACCCATCACAGACCCACTGCCCAATCGCACTCTCAGTGCTGCTTAACACCTTATCATATTGCTACATTACACTAGGGATGTTAAAATGCATTTATTTGTGTAAAATGCTGAAATTTTCAGCAGTTACGTTTACATGCAGCTGGGAGACAGGAGCTGGTGCTAGTGAGAAGCCAGCTTTTAAGCCAGCTCCCCACCAGCACCAGCTCTGGTAGTAGGGTTGCCAGATGTCCGGTATTAGACTGGACAGCCCAGTATTTGCACTTTCTGTCCGGTAAAAAAACAAACAGAAAATACCCGACGTGTAAAATGTTTTTCTCTGACGGAAGGCGGTTTGGGACATTCTTCCTCTGTCTGGTGGGGGGCGGGGCGGAGGGAGTGTGTGGGAATTTAAAGGGGCTGTGCTTCTTTTTTTTTTTTTTTGTCAACAAAGTTTTGGTTCTTTTTTCTTTTGTGCTTGACCAAATTTTTTTCCCGCCATGTATAATATTTTTTGTGAAACTATCTGGCAATCCTATCTGGTACTCCTGCCCTGCTGTTTCTGTATCCTCACAAGCACTAGTTTGCACCTTCCTCCCCCCTCGCTTGCAGGCCCTCCATGGGAACCAGCAAGTACAGGGAGCTGGCTTAAAAGCAGACTCCCCATGTGTACTGGCTCCAGCCTCCCCCAGCCCTCCCCCAGCACTGCTGCCTCTGTATCAGCACAGGGGAGAGGTTGCATGTAATGAGACAGTTAACGGATGAGCCCAAGTTCATCGTGTGGGTACATGTTAACATCCCTACATGACACACATCCTGCTTGCTGCTCTGTCATGCTCTCACCACCCTACACCCAGTTAGTGCCCCAACCCCATCATACTTTGTGCCCATTGCCTCCCTGACCTTGTCACACATCCCAGGGCTTGCTGCCCCTGCATCCCATTACATCCCCCCACCTTATACCAGTGTAATTTTCCAGTATAATGTCTACTGCACCCTTTCCCCAAACAGACACTACTTGCACTCACATCCCTCCTTGCCCATTTCCTATTTTATGTACTCCACTCTGTATTTCAGTTAAGGATGTTAAGGACTAGTCGACTAGTCAAATGCTTATCGGCAGGGCTCGCCGAGCGGCGGCCAGCCCTGCTCGCCAGCCACGCAGTTCTACGCTCTGCGCATGTGCAGATCGTCGCTCTGCGCTGGCTCTTTCAGGGTGTAATCTACTCGCCACGGGCAAGTATATTACATTGTTTGTCGAGCCCTGCTTATTGGATAGTTGACTCAACTAGTCTATCCCTGCCCCCCCACTGCCTCTATCAGAGGCAGCAAAGCGGGGGAGGGGAGGAGGAGGGAGTACTTCAAAGCAGCAGCACTGCACAGCTGATCCAGGGCTCCTGCTTTCAAAGCAGTGCTGCACAGAGCTGATCCCGGGTTTCATTCAGCACTGACCCTTTGAAACACCCCAGCGACACTTTAAAGGGGCAGCACCGCACAGCTGAGCCCAGGCTCTGTGTGGCACTGCCCCTTTGAAATGCCACTGCGGTGTTTGTGTGGAGCCTGGGGTCAGCTGGGAATTCCCCAGCTGAGTCCGAGTTCCAGCGCAGCACGCAGAGCTTGGGGTCATCTGGGGTGTCCCCAGCTGATCCCGGGTTCTGGGGAAATACTGCACGGAGCCTGGGATCAGCTGGGGAGTCCCTGGGCTCCGCGTGGCATTTCAAAGTGTCTGCACAGTATGGAGCCTGGGGTTAGCCAGAGACTCTGAGTCCCCTGCTGACTCCAGGCACCAGGAGGGAGCTTCTGCTTTGAAACTGCTTTGGGGACTCTTGTACGTTTCAAAGCTGGCACGCCACCAGCAGTCCGGAGTCAGCGGGACTTCCCGTTGGCCCCGGGCTGTACACGGAGTTCCGCCTTCCTCCTTTGAAATGTACAAGAGCCCCAGAAAGAAGGAATGCAGAAGTGCCTATCAAAATTCCATCAACTACTCACCATGTAAATTGATATTTAACATCCTTAATTTCAGTATAATGCTGCACCTCCCTCCCCCATATATTCCTTCCTCCAGGATTTCCAGCCACTTCATCGTACACCTCATTGTGCCACTCCCCCCTCTCTCTATTTGGGTTGCTTCCTCCCTATTGCCTGTCCTGTTCCCCATATCCAATCACCTTCTTCAAGGTAATAGTGCACCACCTATCCATTATCTCCCCACATATATCCTACAGGCTTTTTGTACACCCCAATTTACAATATATACCCTTTATCCTACTTATTACACCCCAGCCTTAGTAAACTGCCTTTGCCAGGATATCCCTTCCTACAGTCTATTGCATCATCTCTTTCTTCGTGGCCTTCACCCAGGTCATCCCATTCTAATTCACAATGCCTTCCCAGGCTAAGTAAACTTCAAATATTATAGTCCTCTCATATGTTTTCCCCCGTCTCCCATCAGATTATCCCACCCTAATCCCCACAATTATCTTCTCCCACAGGTTCTCCTGCTCCATGTCTCACTACCCCACCTACATGTTATCTTTCCCATTGGCTCCCCCAGCCAGCCTGCCCATTGCCCCACTCTCTGCCTTCACTGTGTCATCTCACCCCCAAGTCCTGCAGCCCACTCCTTCCTTATGCTCCCATCTCATGTCCCTATAATATATACCAGCTCTCATCACAACACTGTGTTCCCTCACTCTTCTCCAAGTCATCTCACCTCTGTGCCTGCCTTACACCACTCAGCTCTTCTCTCCCCAACTGCCCCATTGTATTGTTGCTGGAATTCTGTGCCACTACACACGCAGAACTTGTGCAGAACTCATTGCCGATTTTTATTTTTCATGCAAAATTTATGATTTCCCACCCTCTTGTACATGTCCCTGGTGTCCCCTCAACTCAAGCTAGGCAATACAGCAGGCTCAGGCCTGGTGCTAAACCCAAAGGGGGCAGACAAGCAACTTTCCAGGCTCTCATTGTCTTTGCTGAATACAGTGAGAGCTGGGACATTCACATTTTGCCCTGTGTTGGGCAAGATGTGGCCATTTCACATTTCCTGGAGATCACATTCAACCCCTGATGAGCTGCCCATTGTGTGGTGGGGGCAGCTATAGCAGTGTAACTGGAGCTGCAGCAGCCATAGAGAGGCACTTTTCAACTGGCCCAGCTTCAGTGAGAGACTTATGCTGCTATTATACCAGCTCCCCCTTGCAGCCCCATGCTGCTGCCTCAATATCAGAGGCAGCAGCGCAGGGCAGCAGGCAGCTCCTCAGGAGCCAGTGCATGCCGTGAGGGGAGCCTGCATATAACCAGGCTCATTAGTTAACTGTTTACAGGGTTACACTTTCACATCCCTAATATAAGGCCTTAGTAAGTCCTTTATAAGATACAAGTTGCAGGACATGAGGCATCAAATACATCTTTTCAAAAGTGAGTTAGTAGTACATACTCACTCTTCTAATTCCCAAATCAATATATACCTGACCATACCAGTTCTAATTTATTCACCTGCCCCAATCCACACTTGCCTTCACCACCCATTTGCTTTACAGAGTATGCAGTCTTTATAAAGTTACTTGTGATCACGATAGCAAGCATGCCTGGGACATAAAATGTTTATATATAAAGTATTCAGTAAATTCCTAGGGAACATATCAGTGCCTTAACTTCAGCAACAAAAGTATGTGAGAAATCATTTGAAGAATGTATTCTAATTTGTTTTTTGATTCAGTCATCAGCTGTAAGAGCGTTACATGGCTTATGCGTTCTAGGAGTCTTACAACTATAAATCACTGCAGGCCCAACAAACGGTTTCTTAGCTGAAGGGTTTTGTTAAGGAAGGAATGTTTCTTTTATTTTCTCTATAACACCACTGTTGGGGAAACTTTGGATGAAAATTTTCAGGTCACTTAGTATTTATTCATGTGTGTGTAGAAGAGAAACTTTGCCACGTCTTAGATCCTGGAAGCAGACATTCTTATTCCTGCATGTGCTCCTTTGAAAGACATGGTTTGTTTTTCTCATTTCTGCTGAGTTTACTTTCTTCAGTAGGCGTACAACTCTTTTAAATGTGGTACACTGAGATCAAAAACAAATTATAGACTAAGAAAAGAGAAATAAATATCAACCAAACCAGCAAACAGGTTTGAAGAGTAAAGTAAAAGACAGGAAGCATAACTGGACATTTGACGAAAGTGCAGCTAAGTTTATTCTTGGCATTTGCTCTGCCTGGTCTTATTACACACACACAATATGTGAAGAAGGCTATTGATAACATTCCAGCTACTTGACAGTTGTCGCTTCACAGAAGCTAGGGTATACTTAAGGGTGGGACTGGCTGTTTTGTGCTCTTTATCCTCTTATTTTAACCAGTGTGAATTAAATGTTTAGTTCTATAAGCAAAAATATTGGAGTTTTGTACATGTTTGTTTTGGGATATTTATATATTAGAGCAGTGGTTCCCAAATTGGGTCAACCCAAGTAAGCTGCTGATGGGCCCATGCTGCTTTATTTACCTACAGTGTCTGTCAACTCTGAGCCTCGCAGCTCAGACTGGCTGTTGTTCACTGTTTCCTACCCCCTTTCCCTCCCCCTTTCCCACACTGATTCATGTGGGGATATTTCTGGCTGTTCCCCTTTGTCAGGGAGCAAGAGGAAAGTTGAAAGTTTGCTGCATTCCTTACTCTACCATGTTTAGCACAGGGGGCAGACAAACCTGGACCTCTTCCCGGAGGGGAGGTATGTGTACCTTTCCCCTGGCTATGCCCACTGGAACTGCAATAGCCATAGTGCACATCTACACAGAAAGCCCTTATTTTGACTCCCATAACCCTCATTTCAAGAGTAAGGGAAGTCGAAGGAAGAGTGTTCTTCCTTTGACTTCCTGCTGTGTAGACAGCGCCAAAAGCCAAATTAAGCTATTTCGACTTCAGCTACTCAGTTGATGTATCTGAAGCTGCATATTTTAATTCAACTTTTGACCTGCAGTGTAGAGATGCCCATAGAGAGGTGCTTCTCACCTGGCTCTGCTGCAGTGAGAGGGAGCTGGGGTAATGCTCTGCCTGGGGAAAGCATTCGTACTGAACCCTCATCTCCAGCCCCACCTCGCAGCAATGATTTAAATGAAGCATGTACATTTTCGTTTTATTTTCCAAAAAGACAAAAATTAATTGAGTTAAGGATCTGAGCAATGCCTGGTAAATCTTCTAGTAAGTATTATAAACAGGGCTCGACAAATAATGTAATCTACTCACCCATGGTGAGTAGATTACAACCCACAAGAGCCGGTGCAGAGCGATCTACGCGGCTGGCAAGCGGGGCTCGCCGCCGATTGGTGAGCCCTGATTATAATTATATTTGCATAAGCTACTAAATGCATTCTGAAGAGCCCACTGGACTGTGTTGGCCAGGATCTTTGCTTATTATTAGTTTGGGGAGAAAAACCCATGATGGGTGAGAATTACTAGTTAATCAGTTAAACCTCCACATCCCTACACCACACCACACAGTTTTGTTGAAAAAGAATATTGGAGGCAATTCCTCTTCAAATCTGCAAAGAAAATAGTGTTTAAGTGTGTTTTATTCTGCTTATTACAGAGTTAAATTTGCTTCTCTTTATTTAAATAACAGTTCTTTTTGTTGGGTGTTCACCACTAAATCTACACTTTGGTTCCTTTACCTGGTCTGACAGACTATGGCTACACTACGAATATTTTCCAGAAGAGGAAATGCAAATGGTATGCTCATTTGCATATTTCATACTCTCATTTGCATATTCTCTTCTGGTCCTTTTTGCGGAAGAGGTTTTTGCGCAAAAAAGTGCTGTGTAGATGGCACCTTTTTGTGCAAAAACCCTCTTTTGTGCAAGATCCCTTTTTCCTCAGAAAAATTTCCTCTTCTGGAAAAAATTCATACTGTAGCTGTAGCCTTACATGGACATCCTGATTATGGAGTTATATTGCTTTGCATGCAGAGTGAAAAGTCCCCAGAGGTCATTTATCAGTTCTACCAAGTGACAACAAGTATATATACAATAAGATGTAAGGAAAGCTGGCTGACAAAAATCAGATAACTTAGAAAAGCAGCTTTTCCAGTAAGTTTGTTCTCCTCCTTGCTTAGGCTAATAATCTTCCAAAAGCCATTGCAGCAGCTCACACATTTCTGCTGAAGCACCCAAATGATGAGATGATGCAGAGGAATATGGCTTATTACAAGAGCATGCCTGATGCCGAGGAGCATATAAAAGACTTGGAGACAAAGTCATATGAGGTAAGTTCTCTACCTGCAGTCTGCTCTCGTTGTATACCTCCATTGACTTTCTCAATGCATTAGATTAAAGATTTTCATTCTTCTGTAAAATCTTGCTCTCAACTCTTATCTTGCCTTCCATTCCATTCCCTCTCATCTTCTTACTTGTTTGCAATTCTCTGTTAAATCCTGTTATGTTACCTTTTGTGCCTGTGGCAGTCTCCTTTTTCTCATCTGCCAAAAATCTTTTTTCTCCTGTAACAAATCCCTTCCTATAATTCATCTCAAGATCTCTTTCTCTCTCTCACCTCATTACAATAAATGTAGCTATACCACTTGCACATCAGTGTGAAAGCTTGTTCCTTTTGACATGGAACTTTATTCCTGTGGATATGTCATCCACTTAGTTTACAGTAAACCATGAAGTCCTAGCAGCCTTTATATATGTGCAACCTGAGGGTCAGATCCTACTAAGATTTAACCACACGAGTAATTTTGTGCATATGAGTAGTGAACTCAACAGGACTAAATAAGTATGCCAAGTTATTCAGGTGTGTAAGTGCAGGATTAGGGCCTAAAACAACTAGGAATACATCTACAGTGCAAAGACAACCCGTAGTACTGAGCCCAGGTAAATTTACTTGGGCATGGGCTGCAGGGATAAATATAGCAGTGTAGTTGGTCCCACTTGGGCTAAAGGAGAGCCTCCAAGACCTTCCCCCTTTGTCACATTTCAGAGCCTAGGGTCCAGCTCAAGCTGAAATTCATGTTGCTTTTATTAACTTTTAGCCTGAGCCCCGCGAATGGACCTGGACTCTGAGACAGAGTGATGCAGGTTTTTCTTTGCAGCACAGACATATCCTAGACCAGCAGTTCCCAAACACTGGTCCATGGACTGGTGGTGGTCCGCAAACCCCTGCCTGCCGGGCTGCAGCATTCTGCCAGGCCATGCCCCCAGCTGCTAATGAGCCCCACCCACTGGGGAGCTCCATTCCCTACAAGGTTTCCGCCTGCACGCACACTAAAAATTCTCCTCCCAGCCTCTCCCAGTGAGTTCCAGCTCTGGCGGCAGCCTCATGGCAGGCGACTGCCCCCGTGTCCTTTCCGTTGTGGGTGGCGTGTTTGGGACCAGAGAATGGAGCCTTTGCGGCCATGAGCATCCCGGCCTTTATCGATATTATTGAGTAGGATCAGGTTAGAGGCCTTGGAGAGCCGTGCTGGATGTCCATGATTTCCGCCCCCTTCTGGTAGGGCCCAGCTTCCCCTGCAGGGTCTCCCACGCCAGCCCCGGCCTGCACCACATGTCTGGCTGCTTCCCAAAGTCCCATGGGTACCACAGCTGGCAGCACCATTTTGAGTTGTGTGGGTGCAGCCGGGCTCCCTGACTCACACCAGTGGGTATCAGAACCGCCCAGCTGTTGCGTGGGTGTCGCGAGCCCGAGACACACACAGGCTGAGTGACCCTGCGACTCTAGGCCCCAACTTTTAACGGTCTGGGGAGGCCGTTAACCAGAAGTGTGTGCCTACCCCTGTTGCCTGTGCCGCAGACACTGCTGATCCTGTGCGCGTCTCGGGGGCTGGGCTGTCATCAGGACTGGCAAGGCAGGGGCAGGGTCTGTTCCCGGCCATGGAAGAGCGCTTTGCTGTGCAGCAGGAAGGCAGCCTTAGAGCAGCTGCAACCCAGGCAGCAGCACTCAGCTGGCCGCTGAGAGGCAGCGCAGGGTTAGGTGAGGGAGGTGGGATAAGCACTGAGGGCTCCGGGGGCAGGGCTAGTGCTGGGGGCTTCTGGGAGGGGGCTTTGTGGGCAGGGCTGGCATGGGGGGCTATGGGGACAGGGCTAATGTTGGGGTTTGGGGACTGAGATTGGGGGGGGTTGCGTGCTGTATGGCTCAAAACAGGAGGTTGGCCCTGGGGGTCTGGTGGTGGGGGTATTCTAAGGGGTGGGCGGCTGGCACTGGGGGCTCTGAGAGCGGGAGGCTAGCACTAGGGGGATTGGGTGCAGGGGACTCGGGTCCGTGGCTGGTGCTGGGGTGTAGTAGAGGGGTGGGTGGGCTCTAGGGGTTAGGGCTGGCACTGGGGGACTCTGGTGGCTGAGGTTTTGATGGACTGGTAACATTTTATTTGAATGTTTGCATATTTATTATTTGCATAATGAATATGCAAACATGCAAATAGAATGTTACTGGTCTGCCAAAAGTTTATGAATGGGATTTGCCAGTCCCTGGTATCAAAAAGGTTGGGAATCACTGTCCTAAAACCAGTGTTCCCTCTTAGCTGTGCGTTTGGGCGGCTGCCCAGGAGAGATTCAGCTGATTAGCAGAGCACCTACAGCCAGCCGTATGTGTTTCTACTGGTGATGCATATTCACACCTGCCTCAGGACACAAACATTTATTCCACACGTGGATAGAAAAAAAATAGAGGGAACATTGCCTAGAACTCTCATTAGGTCATTTGATTCTGGCTCATGGTCACACTGAAATCTCTGTTCCACAAGCTTAGTACCTATCATCTGAGATTCCCAGCAATCTGAAATACGATTACGTCCCCCACTTTCTAGTAAATACCTTAAGATCTCCCTTACTTAAACTTTCTTGTTATTCCCACATGTTACTTGAATAAAGAATTGAGAATCCCCATAATTCAAGAGTAACATTTTCTTTTAACCTCATTAGAGCCCACAGTGGTGCTACTTTTTCCACAGGTTAAAAACGGCTACTTCTCATTCCTGCTTGTTTTTCAGACTCTTTTTATCAGGGCTGTGAGGGCGTACAATGGAGATAATTGGAGAACCTCCATCTCCGATATGGAGCTGGCACTTCCTGATTTCTTCAAATCCTATGATGACTGCCTTGCAGCTTGTGAAGGATCCAGGGAGATCAAAGATTTTAAAGATTTTTATCTTTCCATAGCAGGTTGGTGGTCATCCGTAACCTTAGCCCTAGGACAATGAGTCTTCAATCCACATTTTAGTTTCCAAATGTGTGTCCTTGGTGTGTGCTTTTCATTCCCCTTGTTTTGGAGGGTGACCTGCACAGGACAATGGCCCACCAATGCCGTATTGGGGGCCTATGTTAAAGAAGAGTTATAGGTGGCCACGCTAGTAGCTAACTTGCCCTTGGAAAGCATAGGTTCTATACATTATGGAAAATCCATAATGAAGTGTTTTCATATAGAGAAAAATATAGTGAGCTGTATTGATGTTTCTAAATACCTAAGTAGCATCCTAGGAAATAATAAGAATTGCTCTATATTATTAGCATATTAATCCAAACCCATTTCTCACTGATCATTTTAGTTGCTATTGAACCTCAGCCACACTGTCTTGTATGGTTTACAATTCAGAGTGCCAGCCTCAGCTCAGACTGTGAGGAAAGAGGGTAGTCACCCCAGACTGATTTTATAATAGTAAACATGTAGTCCTTGATCACTATATTAGTTTTACCATGGAGCCACAGACAATCTCCTTAGATTCTCCAGTTGTCTTTACCACCCAGACAAACTAGACGTTGAGATGAAAGCTTATTAAAACCAAAAATCACCTCATATTAGGCTACTTCCAGCCCCGAGGGTTAATCCTGCTCAGTGGATGCTCTGGGTCACACTAATGACAATGTTGACAGAGTTTCTCTAGGAAACTACTAAAGATTTATTAGCTAAGAAAAATAAATTAGACTTATTGAGAGGTCAAAGCAGATGAAATACATTAATGGTGAGTCCAAGTTTTTAAATTCAGTGTGATAGCAAAGGTGTAGTAATCTGCTAATTTTCCATAGGTCTCTCAGGGTTATTCAAAATAACATTGTGGATCTCTGTCCAGTCTCTCAGGGTATGTCTACACTACCCCGCTAGTTCGAACTAGCGGGGTAGTGTAGACATACCCTCAGTATTCTACCTTGTGAGATTTCATCAGTTCAGGGATGCAAGATCATTCTCTTAAACCAGTATTTATAGATCCTGCTTATAGAAGACAATTTGAAAGGGGTCTTTACCGCACGCCTCCAGATCCCTGCCATGAAGGACCCGAGAATGCTGGGTAAATTTTCTAGTTGAATTATACTTGACAGAAACTGTGGGGATATTGGTTCTTAGTTTTATAAAGAGCACTTTTATATTTGGGAGTCTTGAATTACGGGTACTTGCACACAGATATCAACCCAAGATATCCTTTTGCTGATTGGCTCATGTTGTAAGACGAAAAAACCAAAGTGTTAGCCAGTGCATTCAGAGATTCCATATCTCTTATGAAAATAGGAGTGATAACACTTGAAGTCCTAGTTAATTTCTAAGGTTATTTCTACTCTGCAGGCTTCTTGTGCAAGAAGCTTTTTGTGGAAGAGATCTTCTGCAAAAACTTCTTGTGCAAGAGCGTGTCCACACATAAAAGCTTATCAAAAAAGCTATGCGCTTTTGCGAAAGAGAGCGTCCAGACTGCATGGATGCTCTCTCAAAAAGACACTCTGATTGCTATTTACAGAATGGCCACCAGGGCATCTGTGCTTTTTTCAATTGCCTCTTTTTGCACAAAAAACACTTCTTCCCTATCTACACACACCTTTTTGCACAAGAGCTCTTGCGCAAAAAGGAGTCATTCCTTGTAGAAAGAGGAATACCTACACTGGGAAAACCCCTCTGTTCTTTCATTTTACTTGTGCAAAAACGTGCTTGAGGTGTGGACGCTCCACGAGTTTTTGCACAAAAACGGTCATTTTTGCTCCAAAACTTTGTAGTGTAGACCTAGCCTGAGACAGACGCCTCCCTTTCCATTTTATGAGAAACAATCAAATTCCAATCACATCCCATTGTCCTAGCACAATCAAATCCTGACCCTTAAGTTATGATAAGAGGTAGCTACATACAAAATTTGGTGGGCTTAGTGCTTACTGTTTAGGTGGAATTCTTGAACAAATGAACTCACAGACAGACAGATGCACATTTCTAAAATACATAGTGAGACAAATAAATTTAGTAACATCGCAAAGGTATCAGCTACTTTAAAAATCACTTAAACTCACCTGTGGAAATACAGTAGTGCTCCATTTCAATAGTTTAATAGACATATGTATCACTGTAGATAAAATACGTCACTCCAGGCTGCCTAAAGATATCTGTAAAACATAACATAGCTATTTACTGCGATTTTGAGCTTTTGCTTTGAATCACTGTGGCCTAATTTCCAGAAGTGCTAAGCACAAACACTTCTCATTGACTTCAGCGGGAATTGTGATGGCTCGAGATCTCTGAATATCAGGACCTTGATGCCCAGAATCCAGGGGAGCAGTATGGAGCTGCAGTGTACAGAGGAGCTGGCTTCAGGAGTACTTCTGAAACAGCAGTGTTCTATGCAGTTCTGTCTCTGTTTTTCCTTTAGATCACTACATAGAAGTTCTTGAATGCAAGCTGCAGTGTGAAAGTAACCTGACACCGGTTATAGGAGGCTTTGTTGTGGAGAAATTTGTGGCAACCATGTACCATTATTTACAATTTGCCTATTATAAATGTAAGTAGTGTTTTGTGTTTTAAAATAAAATTGGGATGGTTCTGGCAAGCCTCCTTCAGTGTTCTTTACCTCTAATGATAATGGTTTAGATTAAATATTTCATTTACAGTTTCTTGAAATGGCAGTTAATCTGTTCTGGACCTCAAAGTCTTAGGAGTCTAGTCTCTTCTTTCTCCCTGGACATCTGTAAGTGGGGTTGGCATATATGGAAGGTAAACATATGTGAAGAGAGGTGAATAGCCCACATATGAAAGAGATTTGGGACAAAAGCATTTTATGGCCTGATCCTGTCAAGTGTTGTGTCCCCTTCAATTCTCACTGAAGTGACAGAAGTTGTAGGAGGTCCTTGGCTGAGTGGTCTCTAATCAGGTGTCTGTTAGAGAAATGAAGACTTGAATCTAAGACCATTATGAATGTGTGATCTGATTTGTCATGTTTTACTCTGTTCCTTTGACTCCTGTTGGTAGAATCCACTGGTCCTTTCCAGTGCTTGTCTACATTGGGCATTTCTTCATCAGTATATCTTAGGGTATGTCTACACTGCCACCCTAGTTTGAACTAGGGTGGCTAATGTAGGCATTCAAAGTTGCAAATGAAGCCCGTGATTTAAATATCCCGGGCTTCATTTGCATCTTGCCGGGCGCCGCCATTTTTAAATCCCCCTTAGTGCGGACTCTGTGCCGACGGCTACACGTGGCACAGAGTAGGTAGTTCGAATTAGGCTCTCTAATTCGAACTACCGTTACTCCTCGTGGTCCGCACTAAGGGGGATTTAAAAATGGCGGTGCCCAGCAAGATGCAAACGAAGCCTGGGATATTTAAATCCCGGGCTTCATTTGCAACTTCGAATGCCTACATTAGCCACCCTAGTTCGAACTAGGGTGGCAGTGTAAACATACCCTTAGGTACTTAAATAGCCCTCATTACTGTAATGTGTAAACTCTTTACAGTCACTAATATATTTATTCTCAACACCTGTGAAGTGGGAAAATAGTGTTATCTCTATTTTACAGATGAGGAACTGAGGCAGGGAGATACCTAGTGACTTGCCCAAGATAATATTAGCAGCGTGTTGGGAAGTCCAATAGAACTTAATGCTCCTGAATGTTAAGCTACTGCCCTAACCACTTAACTGTCCTTTCCTTCCTCTCCCCCCTACTGTAGGCATGTTTCTTTTGATGTTCAGTGGCTGGGATTGGTGCATTTTGGGTTAAACTCCATCATAGCGAGCCACTTTTTACACGAGTGTGGTGCATGTACGCTAGGTATTTGCGTTGGTACAGCTAGATCATTGTAGTTATACAAACAAGCCTTCATACCCACACTGTGGCTCACGCAGCCTTTTTAGATTAGAGGGATGTGTTGTTTTACCAAGAGAAGAGAGCTTTTTTCTTATGTAAGGCTTTTCAGCTATTTCATCTAGGAAGAAGAGAAATTATGACTGAGGCAATTCCTCACATAAAATGCAAACTATTGAAAATAAATTTTATAGGTAGTATTTTTTTCACCACACAGGACTACAACTATTTCATATATGTATTTCTTTTCATAGTAGGACTTGATTCATCTGACTAGAACGGGGACATGCATAAAGAGGGAACCTGTGCATAAAGAGGGAGCTATAATTGCAAACTGTGTGTTAGAAATGATAGTTTTTAGAAATGGGTTTGGGCAAACAAGGTATTCATAACGTGTACTTGCTATGGGAACTCCTGATATGGCCACAATTGTGAATGGAAGCTTTCTTGCACACTTTCCTTTGGATGACTCTGTGACTACCTCTTAGTTCATAAAGTGCACTTATATTCTGAAAAATGGCTTTGAACATTGCCCTTTCTTTCTCGCAGATCTGCTCCTTAAATGTGTTCAGAATCACATGTGCTGACTGCAATGACTAGAAGATTTTCCATGCCTTTTTTTAAATTTCTGCCAACCTTGTAGAGACAAAACAGCTGAGGAGACTGAGCTAGGTTCCGTTCCTTGTTCAGATAATTATTTACTAATTTCCAATCAATTACACCTTTGCATCCCTCTGAAGGAATATAACCAAACCTAAATTGACCATCTGAACTTTTACTGCTGTGCATATTTACAAAAGGATTGATTCACTGTGGTGTGCCCCCTCATGGCTAGGCATGGTATAGCAGGCTTCTCCTCTCGCTCTCATTGCTG